>NC_091152.1:13274959-13287459 GCF_040958095.1 Procambarus clarkii
TTCCTGAGCCTATTGGGCTCTATCATATCTACACTTGAAACTGTGTGTACTCATCTAGTTGTGTTTGCGGGGGTTGAGCTCTGGCTCTCTGGTCCCGCCTCTCAACTGTCAATCAACAGGTGTACAGGTTCCTGAGCCTATTGGGCTCTATCATATCTACACGTGAAACTGTGTGTACTCATCTAGTTGTACTTCCCTATTTGTGCTTACAGATGGTTGAGTTTCGGCTCTTTGGTCCCATCTTGTGGATGATGGGACCATCCAGAAGCACACAGAGGTTAATACTCCCTTTATTTCATCACTAAGTCGGGTCAACATTTTCCTTCTCTCTCTCTTAAGATTGGTGCTAAATGCTAGTTAAAACAGTCTGTAGGTATCGCCTCTCTTCCAAGACTTCTTTCGTCATAATTGAAATAAGTTTATTGAGGTAAAATACACACAAAGGGATGAGGTACCTTCCAGGGGCCTCGTAGCCTGGTGGATAGCGTGCAGGACTCGTAATTCTGTGGCGCGAGTTCGATTCCCGCACGAGGCAGAAACAAATGGGTAAAGTTTCTTTCACCCTGAATGCCCCTGTTACCTAGCAGTAAATAGGTACCTGGGTGTTAGTCAGCTGTCACGGGCTGCTTCCTGGGGGTGGAGGCCTGGTCGAGGACCGGGCCGCGGGGACACTAAAGCCTCGAAATCATCTCAAGATAACCTTACCTTGAGGTGCTTCCGGGGCTTAGCGTCCCCGCGGCCCGGTCGTCGACCAGGCCTCCTGGTTGCCGGACTGATCAACCAGGCTGTTGGACGCGGCTGCTCGCAGCCTGACGTATGAGTCACAGCCTGGTTGATCGTAGCTATTCAAGGTAGCTCAAGCTATTCTCACCCCGTTCAGTACATCGTGTTCATACATATATAGACACACACATCACAGACAATAAACATATTACCGAACATTCTGAGAGATGAACATATACAATTTCTCCTTTACACAAGTAGTATGGTATCAGGTTATCTTGAGGGTTATCTTGAGATGATTTCGGGGCTTTAGTGTCCCCGCGGCCCGGTCCTCGACCAGGCCTCCACCCCCAGGAAGCAGCCTGTGACAGCTGACTAACACCCAGGTACCTATTTTACTGCTAGGTAACAGGGGCATAGGGTGAAAGAAACTCTGCCCATTGTTTCTCGCCGGCGCCTGGGATCGAACCCAGGACCACAGGATCACAAGTCCAGTGTGCTGTCCGCTCGGCCGACCGGCTCCCTTATCACACCATCACACACTATCAGGCGTCATTATCGCCACAGTCTGGGTCGTCTGGTTGTGTTACATTGGCCTCAGTGGTCCTGTCAAACAAGGCACGAGTATTAAACTTGTTAACATCTCCATGTTCCATTGGAGTTTCTCTTTAGTGGGAGCCGGTCGGCCGAGCGGACAGCACGCGGGACTTGTGATCCTGGGTTCGATCCCAGGCGCCGGCGAGAAACAATGGGCAGAGTTTCTTTCACCCTATGCTCCTGTTACCTAGCAGTAAAATAGGTACCTGGGTGTTAGTCAGCTGTCACGGGCTGCTTCCTGATTGTGGAGGCCTGGTCGAGGACCGGGCCGCGGGGACACTAAAGCCCCGAAATTAACTCAAGATAACCTTAAGATAGTGTTGCACCATTGCCAAGGTTTTAGAAAGCCAACCATTGGACGGATGGACACACACACACACACATCAACAAACTGGAAAAGATGCAAAGACACGCTACTAAGTGGCTCCCAGAACTGAAGGGCAAGAGCTACGAGGAGAGGTTAGAGGCATTAAATATGCCAAAACTAGAAGACAGAAGAAAAATAGGTGATATGATCACTACATACAAAATAGTAACAGGAATTGATAAAATCGATAGAGGAAGATTTCCTGAGACCTGGAACTTTAAGAACAAGAGGTCATAGATTTAAACTAGCTAAACACAGATGCCGAAGAAATATAAGAAAATTCACTTTCACGCAAACAGAGTGGTAGACGGTTGGAACAAGTTAGGTGAGAAGATGGTGGAGGCCAAGACCGTTTCAAAGTGTTATATGACAAAGAGTGCTGGGAAGACGGGACACCACGAGCGTAGCTCTCATCCTGTAACTACACTTAGGTAATTACACACATACACACACGGTAGACGGTTGGAACAAGTTAGGGGAGAAGGTGGTGGAGGCCAAGACCGTCAGTAGTTTCAAAGCGTTATATGACAAAGAGTGCTGGGAAGACGGGACACCACGAGCGTAGCTCTCATCCTGTAACTACACTTAGGTAATTACTTAGGTGTTGAGAGGTGTGGAGGAGGCAGGGATCACAAACCATCCATAGTCTTGAATTAGCACCATCTCAAAATGGGTTAACATTTCTTGAAGCTCGATTCAAACACGATTCGAGATGAGCTGTATTCAAAGGGCATCCCCCTGGCAAGTGGTTATCCCTGGCAGCTGGTTATGTAGTTAGTGTGTCGAGCTCAGGGCTTCAGACCTGTCTGGTTCCACCTTCTCGTCCACCACAAAGAGTCGGAAATCATCTTCAAAAGTGACCCCCCCCCCCAAGAATGTAGTTGACCATTGCGTTAATTAGTGGGTTCTTCCCTGCTGTACCTGTCGCTTCCACTAATAATATTACCTTCGTGGGACTGTTTGTTGGTGGGTGTGTGTGTGTGTGTGTGTGTGTGTGTGTGTGTGTGTGTGTGTGTGTGTGTGTGTGTGTGTGTGTGTGTGTGTGTGTGTGTTTACTAGTTGTGTTTTTGCGGGGGTTGAGCTTTGCTCTTTCGGCCCGCCTCTCAACTGTCAATCAACTGTTTACTATTTTTTTTGTTTCTCCACACCACACACACACACCCCAGGAAGCAGCCCGTGACAGCTGACTAACTCCCAGGTACCTATTTACTGCTAGGTAACAGGGGCACTTAGGGTGAAAGAAACTTTGCCCATTTGTTTCTGCCTCGTGCGGGAATCGAACCCGCGCCACAGAATTACGAGTCCTGCGCGCTATCCACCAGGCTACGAGGCCCCCCATGTGTGTGTGTATGTGTGTATGTGTGTGTGTGCGTGCGTGCGAGCGTGTGTGTGTGTGTGTGTGTGTGTGCGCGTGTGTAAGTGCGTGTGTATGTGCGTGTGTGTGCGTGTGTGTGTGTGTGTGTGTGTGTGTGTGTGTGTGTGTGTGTGTGTGTGTGTGTGTGTATTCACCTAGTTGTGCTTGAGGGGGTTGAGCTCTGGCTCTTCCGTTCCGCCTCTCAACTATCAATCACCTGGTGTACATATTCCTGAGCCTACTGGGCTCTATCATATCTACATTTGAAACTGTGTATGGAGTCAGCCTCCACCACATCACTGCCTAATGCATTCCCCATCTGTTAACTACTCTGACACTGAAAAAGTTCCTTCTAACGTCCCTGTGGCTCATGTGGGTACTCAGTTTCCACCTGTGTCTCTTTGTTCGTGTCCCACCAGTGTTAAACAGCTTATCCTTATGGATAGGCAGGCAGAGGTTGTAAGAGTGAGTGTAATAGAGACTATTAAGAAGTTGAAGTAATGGCAGGTTGTGGGAGCAACCAGGTTGTGATGGCTGCTAGTTTGAAGGTGTTTGTGGAGATAGAGCCGAGGAGTTATGCAAGTAGAGTACTCACCTAGCTATACCTGCGAGAGATGAGCTCCGGCTCTTGTGCCCCGCCTTTCAATCTTCAATCAATTAGTGTGGCGAGATAGGAAGTGATAGGAGAGATGGAAAAGCAGAATTTATATTATATTATATATATATATATATATATATATATATATATATATATATATATATATATATATATATATATATGTCGTACCTAGTAGCCAGAACGCACTTCTCAGCCTACTATGCAAGGCCCGATTTGCCTAATAAGCCAAATTTCCACGAATTAATTGTTTTTCGACTACCTAACCTACCTAACCTAACCTAACCTAACTTTTTCTGCTACATAACCTAACCTAACCTATAAAGATAGGTTAGGTTTAGTTAGGTAGGGTTGGTTAGGTTCGGTCATATATCTACGTTAATTTTAACTCCAATAAAATAAATTGACCTCATACACAATGAAAGGGGTAGCTTTATCATTTCATAAGAAAAAAATTAGAGAAAATATATTAATTCAGGAAAACTAGGCTTATTAGACAAATCGGGCCTTGCATAGTAGGCTGAGAAGTGCGTTCTGGCTACTAGGTACGACATATATATATATATATATATATATATATATATATATATATATATATATATATATATATATATATATATATACGGTGTGTGATAGTTCCCCAATTTCCTCTCCCTTCTTTCTTAATAGGTTCACTTCTACCCTGAGGCCCCGAATTACCAATTACACTTCTTGCTAATTTGCATGCGTGCGTGTTTAATTAGACTTTTCTGGCCGTTATCACCAATGTGTTCCATGTTTTGCTGGGTGTTGCGTTGTTGATAATAATTGCTGCCTCTGGGGGGGAGGAGATACATGGGTATATATTTGTGTTGCCATGTTATTTTGATCACTCTTGTATCCTTATCCCTTCCTTATCGTAATCTCCCACATATGCTGATCCTTTTCTTATCCTAATCTCCCACATATGCTGATCCTTTTCTTATCCTAGTCTCCCACATATGCTGATTCCCTTCCTTATCGTCATCTCCCCCATACTCTGGTCCCTTCCTTATCCTAATCCCTTCCTTATCCTTATCTCCCACATATCCGTATTGCGGTCAGTATCGTGGTGGTTTTAGTGTCCCTAAACCACCACGATTTTTACGCAGGGTTCGATTCTGTAAGAAATGTAGTGTGTGCAGTGTGTTTAGTGAGAGAGAGAGAGAGAGAGAGAGAGAGAGAGAGAGAGAGAGAGAGAGAGAGAGAGAGAGAGAGAGAGAGAGAGAGAGAGAGAGAGAGAGAGAGAGAGGGGGAGAGGGTGAGAGAGGGAGAGGGTGAGAGAGGGTGAGAGAGGGTGAGAGAGGGTGAGAGAGGGAGAGGGTGAGAGAGGGAGAGGGAGGGAGAGGGTGAGAGAGGGAGAGGGTGAGAGAGGGTGAGAGAGGGTGAGAGAGGGTGAGAGAGGGAGAGGGTGAGAGAGGGAGAGGGAGGGAGAGGGTGAGAGAGGGAGAGGGTGAGAGAGGGAGAGGGAGGGAGAGGGTGAGAGAGGGAGAGGGTGAGAGAGGGAGAGGGAGGGAGAGGGTGAGAGAGGG
Organism: Procambarus clarkii; assembly: GCF_040958095.1. Lineage (NCBI taxonomy): Eukaryota > Metazoa > Arthropoda > Malacostraca > Decapoda > Cambaridae > Procambarus > Procambarus clarkii. The sequence continues at coordinate 13,280,167 of NC_091152.1, forward strand.
TGAGAGAGGGAGAGGGTGAGAGAGGGAGAGGGAGGGAGAGGGTGAGAGAGGGAGAGGGTGAGAGAGGGTGAGAGAGGGAGAGGGTGAGAGAGGGAGAGGGTGAGAGAGGGTGAGAGAGGGAGAGGGTGAGAGAGGGTGAGAGAGGGAGAGGGTGAGAGAGGGAGAGGGTGAGAGAGGGTGAGAGAGGGTGAGAGAGGGAGAGGGAGACAGAGAGAGAGGGTGAGAGAGGGTGAGAGAGGGTGAGAGAGACAGAGAGACAGAGAGAGCGCGAGCGAGCGAGCTCACAGCAGCACCCTGATATACAGACCAACTAACCAGGAGCTAATGTGATCACAACCAGCCTAGTCCACCAAATAATAAAATCAAATATATAAAAAAAATTATATAACCCGTCGTGGATTAATAACCATTATTGATTTATTAATTTGGAACTAGGTAGTAGTACCAGTAGTACCAGTAGTACCAGTAGTACCAGTAGTACTAGGTACTGGTAGTAGTGACTACCAACCTAGTAGCAAACCTACGAGGTCACTGTAACACGACCACACTGTGACGACCACACTGTGACTACCACACTGTGACGACCACACAGTAACGACCACACAGTAACGACCACACAGTAACGACCACACAGTAACGACCACACAGTAACGACCACACAGTAACGACCACACAGTAACGACCACACAGTAACGACCACACTGTGACTACCACACAGTAACGACCACACTGTGACTACCACACTGTGACTACCACACTGTGACTACCACACTGTGACTACCACACTGTGACTACCACACTGTGACTACCACACTGTGACTACCACACTGTGACTACCACACAGTAACGACCACACAGTAACGACCACACACACTTAATTATTACACATGTAAGCAGTGGATAACATAGAGCGTAACCGGTTGTACTGGATGGATTAGCCTATCCAATATCCGGTTAAACAAGCGATGATGAGCATGGGGTCAGGGGTCAGGAGGGATCGGTCAGGGGTCAGGAGGGATCGGTCAGGAGGGATCGGTCAGGGGTCAGGAGGGATCGGTCAGGGGTCAGGGGGGATCGGTCAGGGGTCAGGAGGGATCGGTCAGGAGGGATCGGTCAGGGGTCAGGAGGGATCGGTCAGGGGTCAGGGGGGATCGGTCAGGGGTCAGAGGGGATCGGTCGGGGGGGGGGGGGTCAGGGGTCAGGGGGGATCGGTCGGGGGGGGGGGTCAGGAGGCGTCAGGGGTCAGGAGGGGTCAGGAGGCGTCAGGGGGGGTCAGAGGGGGTCAGGAGGGGTCAGGAGGCGTCAGGGGGGGTCAGAGGGGGTCAGAGGGGGTCAGGAGGCGTCAGGGGGGGGTCAGAGGGGGTCAGGCGCCCAGGGGTCAGGCCCCAACCGCATGGCGTTTAGAGGTAGACTCAAACAGACATTCCAATTTATAGATATAGATAAATAACAGCGTAGCGAGATTAAAAAAAATATATACACGTACATCAATCTCTATTCGGCTGAGTTAATATCTAACTTGTCATCCTGCGGTTAAATTTTTTTAAAAATTTTATAAAAACATTTTAACAAGACAATTAAATTGTCAAAATAGCGGAGTTAGATACAGAAAATAGCATTAGCTTAGTCAATTAAAACACGAAAATGAATGATACTTTAATAATATTTTTTTGTTAATTCATTTAAAATATGAAAGGGATTATTTTTTTTTTAAGTTACTCGATTATACGAATTAAAAAGAGTACAAAGTTACTTTTTATGATAGACCGAGGTAATGTATACATTAATGCAATCAGTTCATTTTTCCTTTATGTTATGTCTACAGCATCAGGACTACTACACACCTGGAGGACTACACACCTGGAGGACTACACCCCAGGACTACACACCTGGAGGACTACACACACCTGGAGGACTACACACACCTGGAGGACTACACACCTGGAGGACTACACACCAGGAGGACTACACACACCTGGAGGACTACACACCTGGAGGACTACACCCCAGGACTACACACCAGGAGGACAACACCCCAGGAGGACTACACACCTGGAGGACTACACACCTGGAGGACTACACACCTGGAGGACTACACACCTGGAGGACTACACACCAGGAGGACTACACACCTGGAGGACTACACACCAGGAGGACTACACCCCAATACTACACACCTGGAGGACTACACCCCAGGAGGACTACACCCCAGGAGGACTACATACCAGGAGGACTACACACCAGGAGGACTACACACCAGGAGGACTACACACCTGGAGGACTACACACCAGGAGGACTACACACCAGGAGGACTACACACCTGGAGGACTACACACCTGGAGGACTACACACCTGGAGGACAACACCCCAGGAGGACTACACACCAGGAGGACTACACACCAGGAGGACTACACCCCAGGAGGACTACACCCCAGGAGGACTACACCCCAGGAGGACTACACACCTGGAGGACTACACCCCAGGAGGACTACACCCCAGGAGGACTACACACCAGGAGGACTACACACCTGGAGGACTACACACCAGGAGGACTACACACCAGGACTACACACCTGGAGGACTACACACCTGGAGGACTACACACCTGGAGGACTACACACCTGGAGGACTACACACCTGGAGGACTACACACCTGGAGGACTACACACCTGGAGGACTACACACACCTGGAGGACTACACACCAGGAGGACTACACACCAGGAGGACTACACACCAGGAGGACTACACACCAGGACGACAACACACCAGGAGGACTACACACCAGGAGGACTACACACCAGGAGGACTACACCCCAGGAGGACTACACACCAGGAGGACTACACCCCAGGAGGACTACACACCAGGAGGACTTCACACACCAGGAGGACTACACACCAGGAGGACTACACCCCAGGAGGACTACACACTTGGAGGACTACACACCAGGAGGACTACACACCAGGAGGACTACACACCAGGAGGACTACACACCAGGAGGACTACACACCAGGACGACAACACACCAGGAGGACTACACACCAGGAGGACTACACACCAGGAGGACTACACCCCAGGAGGACTACACACCAGGAGGACTACACCCCAGGAGGACTACACACCAGGAGGACTTCACACACCAGGAGGACTACACACCAGGAGGACTACACCCCAGGAGGACTACACACTTGGAGGACTACACACCAGGAGGACTACACACCAGGAGGACTACACACCAGGAGGACTACACATCAGCAGGACTACACACCAGGAGGACTACACATCAGCAGGACTACACACCTGGAGGACTACACACCTGGACAACTAGGACACAGGACAACTAGGACACAGGACAACCAGGACACAGGACAACCAGGACACAGGACAACTAGGACACAGGACAACTAGGACACAGGACAACCAGGACACAGGACAACTAGGACACAGGACAACCAGGACACAGGACAACTAGGACACAGGACAACTAGGACACAGGACAACTAGGACACAGGACAACCAGGACACAGGACAACTAGGACACAGGACAACTAGGACACAGGACAACCAGGACACAGGACAACTAGGACACAGGACAACTAGGACACAGGACAACTAGGACACAGGACAACCAGGACACAGGACAACCAGGACACAGGACAACTAGGACACAGGACAACTAGGACACAGGACAACCAGGACACAGGACAACCAGGACACAGGACAACTAGGACACAGGACAACCAGGACACAGGACAACCAGGACACAGGACAACTAGGACACAGGACAACTAGGACACAGGACAACCAGGACACAGGACAACCAGGACACAGGACAACTAGGACACAGGACAACCAGGACACAGGACAACTAGGACACAGGACAACTAGGACACAGGACAACCAGGACACAGGACAACCAGGACACAGGACAACCAGGACAACCAGGACACAGGACAACTAGGACACAGGACAACCAGGACACAGGACAACTAGGACACAGGACAACTAGGACACAGGACAACTAGGACACAGGACAACTAGGACACAGGACAACCAGGACAACCAGGACAACCAGGACACAGGACAACCAGGACACAGGACAACTAGGACACAGGACAACTAGGACACAGGACAACTAGGACACAGGACAACTAGGACACAGGACAACCAGGACACAGGACAACTAGGACACAGGACAACTAGGACACAGGACAACTAGGACACAGGACAACCAGGACACAGGACAACCAGGACACAGGACAACCAGGACACAGGACAACTAGGACACAGGACAACCAGGACACAGGACAACTAGGACACAGGACAACTAGGACACAGGACAACTAGGACACAGGACAACCAGGACACAGGACAACCAGGACACAGGACAACCAGGACACAGGACAACTAGGACACAGGACAACTAGGACACAGGACAACCAGGACACAGGACAACCAGGACACAGGACAACCAGGACACAGGACAACTAGGACACAGGACAACCAGGACACAGGACAACTAATCCCCCATTAACTTATCCACATCAACCATGAAAAAATAACTATAAAAATATACTTAGAAATAAACATATCTTGCTCCAACAAGTCATTAACAACAAACTGTTGTTGGCGGCGTCTTAAAAACCCGTGGCTCATAATCTCTCCCAGGCAAGACAAGGGGGTCCAGCTGCTGGGCCCCCTCCACAGAGAGATGATTTACCTTCTCCGGGGCCCGGGGTCGAGGGTTGAAACCCCTTGATCCTTCCCCTGATCCGGGGGATCAGTCTAGGACTAAAAACTGTCATAATTTGGCAGTTAGTGGCGGACACATTACGAAAATGTGTCTAATTATAGTGCCAGCACACGCATAAATATTATATATATATATATATATATATATATATATATATATATATATATATATATATATATATATATATATATATATATATATATATATATATGCGCGAGGGATTGGTAACAATTCTAGCAATGGAGAACTGATGTTTTCTATGCTTCGGCCCTGAATAGGTTAGGTTAGGGTTCGTACGTTTCAAGTTAGGCCAAACAGTTGCATATTTTACGGAGTGGCAAATGGAGAGAAGGATGAGGTAATTAGGTTGTTTCTAGACACACCTTCCCGCTAGTGATTAGACCTGTCTGACTGTTCGTCCGGTCGCTCAGAACTACTAGATATTAGACGTGAATATTTGAGAGCAAGCAGAGAAAAAATGGAACCCGAAGTGATGTGGACATCTGGATCAGTCAGGCTGTAGTGGATGTATTGGCCTGTGGACCGCTGGAAGCAAGAGCCAGACGGAATCTGGCTCCGTCTGGCTCTTGGCGTCTAAGTTATCACCAGTCATCACCCAAGTTATCAAGTTATCAGTCTAAGATTTCACCTAAGTTATCACTTGTTTCTGGCCGGGCTTGGAGAGTAGGAGAGCTCTCGAAACCAACTTCATGTAGACTACAGCTCTCTACTTCATGTAGACTACAGCTCTCTCTACTTCATGTAGACTACAGCTCTCTACTTCATGTAGACTACAGGTTTACATACATTGGAAGCCTCACCTGAATGACTGTACCTCGAACGACGGTACAGCCGAATGACTGTACCTCGAACGACGGTACAGCCGAATGACTGTACCTCGAACGACGGTACAGCCGAATGACTGTACCTCGAACGACGGTACAGCCGAATGACTGTACCTCGAACGACGGTACAGCCGAATGACTGTACCTCGAACGACGGTACAGCCGAATGACTGTACCTCGAACGACGGTACAGCCGAATGACTGTACCTCGAACGACGGTACAGCCGAATGACTGTACCTCGAACGACGGTACAGCCGAATGACTGTACCTCGAACGACGGTACAGCCGAATGTTGGTGGAATCTTCTGTCAAATTAATTCCCAGAACTGAACGAGGTTCCAGCTAGTTAGATAGCCGACGGATCTTCAGCAATTCGAGTCCAGTTAGCAACCACTTCCTAGAGTGATTAGCGGCAATTCTAGTCGAACGAGACTGAGGTTGATTATGAACGAGGTGAATGATTTTGTCAACCCCTTGATTTGGGGGGTAGAAATAGCCTAAGCTACTCTATCCCTTTGAGATGTATTTATTGCTTATCTCAATAAACATACTTGAACTTGAACCCCTTGATTTAATTTCAATCTTATGAAATATTACCATAGGTCTAAATAGACATTATCAAATCTTTACTCACCTTCTTGTCTTAAACTTTTCTTAGATAAATATATAATATACACAACTCATTTAGTGATCATTACATATTTACCCGTAATACATATGAAAAATATGTGAAATACAAATTTGTCATTTCTTGTCAACTTTTCAACGCATGAAAAAGCATTTTAAGAAACAATCTTATGAACATCAAGCGGGGATCTCCCAAGACTGTTCTACACTCTCCCAAGACTGTTCAACAACACGGTGTTCAAAAACTTGATAATGGAAGGGAAGTATCAGGATAAAGCGCCAAGTCATTTAGACTATATATAGCACTTGGAAGGGTTTCAGGATGAGGATTTTTGGGGATGGGACGGGGGGGGGGGAAAGGAATGGTGGCCCAACTACTTAAAGACGGTCGGGGATTGAACGCCGACCTGTAATGAAGCGAGATTGTCGCTCTACCGTCCAGATCAAGTGGTTGGGTAAACACTATTTGCAAAATGACACTTTCATCAATCGGGCTCTATTTCTTGTTTCAACCAAGTGTCCTTCTTGAGGTTATCTTGAGATGATTTCGGGGCTTTAGTGTCCCCGCGGCCCGGTCCTCGACCAGGCCTCTACCCCCAGGAAGCAGCCCGTGACAGCTGACTAACACCCAGGTACCTATTTTACTGCTAGGTAACAGGGGCATAGGGTTAAAGAAACTCTGTCCATTGTTTCTCGCCGGCGCCTGGGATCGAACCCGGGACCACAGGATCACAAGTCCAGCGTGCTGTCCGCTCGGCTCGACCGGCTCTCATCGTCCTGGTCAGAGACCGGGCCGCATGGGGACACGGAGGGGTGTCAGGATGAGGGACACCGATGTCTGGCCTCCAGCCTCGCACAGATGAACATGTTCCCAACTATAACAGTCTCATTGATTGGTGAAGTGATCTATCAGAACCGGTTAACTCCTGTAAATAATAAGCGGGCTCATCTAGGTGAGCACGCATGCGCGCGCGCGCACGCACACACACACACACACACACACATTAAAACAGAAGAGGACTGTTTGAGGCTTCAAGAAGACCTAGACAAGCTGAAGGAATGGTCGA
>NC_091152.1:13292459-13307459 GCF_040958095.1 Procambarus clarkii
ACACTAAAGCCCCGAAATCATCTCAAGATAACCTCTGGAAGTGTAATTAAGACCGCCATTAGAGCTATACTGACCAATCAGCAAGTATAGTTTAGTCTTCTTGAAATGATTTCGGGGGCTTTTTTAGTGTCCCGCGCGGCCCGGTCCTCGACCAGGCCTCCACCCCCAGGAAGCAGCCCGTGACAGCTGACTAACTCCCAGGTACCTATTTACTGCTATACCGTCTTGAGTATAGTTCAAGATTAAAACTCTCGAGTGTATATGAACCTCAGATTTATATTGTCTCTTAAGATCCAGAGTCACTCTGGCTCCTCACTGGTTCAAAACGTTATATTTTAATTTATATTATTTTGAAATTGATGATTTATATTATGTGTAATTTTCTCAACCCGTTCTCACACTTGCTTATAGTCAATATTGGCTTATTTAATAAGTGCATATGTGACATACTAATTGTGAATATTTTAGTTTACCTTGAAAAGCTTCATAGAGAAAACACCGACCTCACCTAACCTTCTTAGTATGTTAAGATAAGCATCTTATTGCGGGGGGGGGGGGGGAGTGGATTGTTTGTAAGGATACTTGTATCCAAGACAGTCGTCTCCGTGACGGGTCTCCCAGGATACTTGTATCCAAGACAGTCGTCTCCGTGACGGGTCTCCCAGGATACTTGTATCCAAGACAGTCGTCTCCGTCACGGATCTCCAAGGATACTTGTATCCAAGACAGTCTCCGTCACGGATCTCCAAGGATACTTGTATCCAAGAAAGTCGTCTCCGTGACGGGTCTCCCAGGATACTTGTATCCAAGACAGTCGTCTCCGTGACGGGTCTCCAAGGATACTTGTATCCAAGAAAGTCGTCTCCGTGACGGGTCTCCCAGGATACTTGTATCCAAGACAGTCGTCTCCGTCACGGATCTCCAAGGATACTTGTATCCAAGACAGTCGTCTCCGTCACGGATCTCCAAGGATACTTGTATCCAAGACAGTCTCCGTCACGGGTCTCCAAGGATACTTGTATCCAAGACAGCCGTCTCCGTCACGGATCTCCAAGGATACTTGTATCCAAGACAGTCGTCTCCGTCACAGATCTCCAAGGATACTTGTATCCAAGAAAGTCGTCTCCGTGACGGATCTCCAAGGATACTTGTATCCGAGACAAAACTTCACCTCACCTGCGTATAGCTGCAAATATAAGAACCAACATATCAACATATCCAATTCTTGGATACTGTCTTGGATACACTTATCCTTGGAGACCAATATAAGAACCAACATATCCAATTCTTGGATACTGTCTTGGATACACGTATCCTTGGAGACCAATATAAGAACCAACATATCCAGTATTACGGGCTATTCATGCCCGTGCCACCTCTTGGGTGGCTTAATCTTCATCAATCAATCAATCATATCCAATTTGTAGAAGGGTTTAGGAAATGAAGTATTTAAAATAGGCTTCTTCATAGCGCTCAAATCAGACCTGCTCAATCACTTCCAGATTCCAGAATTTCACACAAAAGTATATATCAATCCTTCCTTGATTGATTAGTATTTCTAAAGCTTTTTTATTGAGGTAATCGGTACAGATCACAGCTCGTCTTGTACTCACCTACAGGGAGGTGGTCGGCCGAGCGGACAGCACGCTGGACTTGTGATCCTGTGGTCCCGGGTTCGGTCCCAGGCGCCGGCGAGAAACAATGGGCAGAGTTTCTTTCACCCTATGCCCCTGTTACCTAGCAGTAAAATAGGTACCTGGGAGTTAGTCAGCTGTCACGGGCTGCTTCCTGGGGGTGGAGGCCTGGTCGAGGGACACTAAAAAGCCCCGAAATCATCTCAAGATAACCTCAAGAAGATAACCTTAACTGACAGCTAAAAGGCTGAAAGCATTCATCCCTGAACCCAAACGTTTGACGTCAATGAGACTTTGTTCTCACAGTGTCGCAGTTTGGCCAACTCTGGGGCCACAGACTCCAGACTTCAGACTTCCAGACTTCCAGACTTTCAGACTTCCAGACTTCCAGACTTCCAGACTTTCAGACTTCATGAAGCTACAGCTTAAAGTCTGTATGCTTTCAGACGTTATCGTGTAACTTTAAAGAAAATATGCGAGGCAGATTATCGCGTCTCAGGTGACTCTACGGGTGGCCAGGTGACTATACACGTGGCCAGGGGACTATACGAGTGGCCAGGTGAGTATACGGGTGGCCAGGGGACTATACGGGTGGCCAGGTGACTATACGGGTGGCCAGGTGACTATACGGGTGGCCAGGTGACACTATACACGTGGCCAGGGGACTATACGGGTGGCCAGGTGACTATACGGGTGGCCAGGCGACTATACGGGTGGCCAGGTGACTATACGGGTGGCCAGGTGACTATACGGGTGGCCAGGTGACTATACGGGTGGCCAGGTGACACTATACACGTGGCCAGGGGACTATACGGGTGGCCAGGTGACTATACGAGTGGCCAGGTGACTATACGGGTGGCCAGGGGACTATACGGGTGGCCAGGTGACTATACGGGTGGCCAGGTGACTATACGGGTGGCCAGGTGACACTATACACGTGGCCAGGGGACTATACGGGTGGCCAGGTGACTATACGAGTGGCCAGGTGAGTATACGGGTGGCCAGGGGACTATACGGGTGGCCAGGTGACTATACGGGTGGCCAGGTGACTATACGGGTGGCCAGGTGACACTATACACGTGGCCAGGGGACTATACGGGTGGCCAGGTGACTATACGAGTGGCCAGGTGACTATACGGGTGGCCAGGGGACTATACGGGTGGCCAGGTGACTATACGGGTGGCCAGGTGACTATACGGGTGGCCAGGTGACACTATACACGTGGCCAGGGGACTATACGGGTGGCCAGGTGACTATACGGGTGGCCAGGCGACTATACGGGTGGCCAGGTGACTATACGGGTGGCCAGGTGACTATACGGGTGGCCAGGTGACTATACGGGTGGCCAGGTGACTATACGGGTGGCCAGGGGACTATACGAGTGGCCAGGTGACTATACGGGTGGCCAGGGGACTATACGAGTGGCCAGGTGACTATACGGGTGGCCAGGCGACTATACGGGTGGCCAGGTGACTATACGGGTGGCCAGGTGACTATACGGGTGGCCAGGTGACTATACGGGTGGCCAGGTGACTATACGGGTGGCCAGGTGACTATACGGGTGGCCAGGGGACTATACGAGTGGCCAGGTGACTATACGGGTGGCCAGGGGACTATACGGGTGGCCAGGTGACTATACGGGTGGCCAGGGGACTATACGAGTGGCCAGGTGACTATACGGGTGGCCAGGGGACTATACGGGTGGCCAGGTGACTATACGGGTGGCCAGGTGACTATACGAGTGGCCAGGTGACTATACGGGTGGCCAGGGGACTATACGGGTGGCCAGGTGACTATACGGGTGGCCAGGTGACTATACGGGTGGCCAGGTGACTATACGGGTGGCCAGGTGACTATACGGGTGGCCAGGTGACTATACGGGTGGCCAGGTGACTATACGGGTGGCCAGGTGACTATACGGGTGGCCAGGGGACTATACGAGTGGCCAGGTGACTATACGGGTGGCCAGGTGACTATACGGGTGGCCAGGTGACTATACAGGTGACCTGGAGCGAACACATATACTGTTATAAGTAGTTTTAAATACGACAAATGAAACCTTTTCCCCCCACACAATCATTGCAAGACGGACGTAAGGCGTCTCAAAGCCTTGAGACGCCTTACGCCCGAATATACGGCACTACGGGCTCACCATAGCCCGTGCTACTTGGAACTTTTTGTTCCAGGTAGCGAATCTTTAACAACGTCTTATTCGTTCTTGTCCCCTTGCTAGAAGCGACAATAATCCGCAGATAACGAGAGTGGTCAACCCACCCGAGGGCGTCTCCCATTAACTTACAAGTCCGCAGATAACGAGAGTGGTCAACCGACCCGAGGGCGTCTCCCATTAACTTACAAGTCCGCAGATAACGAGAGTGGTCAACCCACCCGAGGGCGTCTCCCATTAACTTACAAGTCCGCAGATAACGAGAGTGGTCAACCCACCCGAGGGCGTCTCCCATTAACTTACAAGTCCGCAGATAACGAGAGTGGTCAACCCACCCGAGGGCGTCTCCCATTAACTTACAAGTCCGCAGATAACGAGAGTGGTCAACCCACCCGAGGGCGTCTCCCATTAACTTACAAGTCCGCAGATAACGAGAGTGGTCAACCCACCCGAGGGCGTCTCCCATTAACTTACAAGTCCGCAGATAACGAGAGTGGTCAACCCACCCGAGGGCGTCTCCCATTAACTTACAAGTCCGCAGATAACGAGAGTGGTCAACCCACCCGAGGGCGTCTCCCATTAACTTACAAGTCCGCAGATAACGAGAGTGGTCAACCCACCCGAGGGCGTCTCCCATTAACTTACAAGTCGTTGCTTTCTCTGCTTTGCGAGCTGTTGAGTTTCAGTCTCGCAGATAAGACAAGTTCACGACATTTTCTTCCAGGGGAATTAAATGCAGAAATTTTCGGCTTTCTAAGGGTAGGGGAAGGGGGGGGGGGGGGAAGGGGGAACAGCAGTGGTGTATGATGTATCAAGATGTATATGATGTATCAGGATGTATATGGTATATTATAAAGATGTATATGACGTATCAAGATGTCAATTTTTATAATATATTCCCTGAGTTTATCTGCTGTTATAAGTGTTGTTGTGGCTATGTACAGAGATGAGGGGGGGGGGGGCAAGGAGGGGGGGGGGGGCAAGGGGGGGGGACAAGGGGAAGGGAAGGGAACTATCAGGGGAAAGCGCCAAGCCATTACGACTATACAGCACTGGGAAGGAGGTCAGGATAAGGATTTGGGATGGGACGATGGGGAAAAGGAACGGTGCCCCAACCACTTGGACGGTCGGGGATTGAACGCCGACCTGCATGAAGCGAGACCGTCGCTCTACCGTCCAGCCCAAGTGGTTGGGGGGGGGGGAAGACAAAGAAGGAACGAAGAGGGGGTGATGATAGAAGAGAAGAAAGAAGAGAAGAAGAGGAGAACGAAGGTGGAAGGACGAACAGAGGCCGAAGGAGGACTTCGAACAAAACGTGACCGAAGGAGAAGGATTTCGAACAGCACGTGGCCGAAGGAGAAGGACTTCGAACAGCACGTGGCCGAAGGAGGACTTCGAACAGCACGAGGCCGAAGGAGAAGGACTTCGAACAGCACGAGGCCGAAGGAGAAGGATTTCGAACAAGACGTGGCCGAAGACTTCAGGGAAGACTTATCAAGACATAAGAAGTGGTGACCAGGAATCACTGTGTACTCACCTATTTGTACTCGCCTATTTGTGCTTGCGGGGGTTGAGCTTTGGCTCTTTGGTCCCGCCTCTCAACTGTCAATCAACTGGTGTACAGATTCCTGAGCCTATTGGGCTCTATCATATCTACATAAAAACTGTGTATGGAGTCAGCCTCCACCACATCACTGCCTAATGCATTCCATCCGTTAACTACTCTGACACTGAAAAAGTTCCTTCGAAGTCTCCTTTGTGTGTGTGCGTGCGTGTGCGTGTGCGTGTGTGTGTGTGTGTGTGTTTGCTAGCGAGTTTCCCAGAGTCATTTGTAAAGCAATAAGCGGAGAGCGACCGTGGCGCTGGGATTAGCCAGTGGCAGCTGGGAAGCTCTCGCTGATTAATGATTCAAAAACAAATAAATATAAAACATGACGGTAACTGATGGAATGTATTTACATGTCCATGTTTGTGTTTGTTTGGTTCGTTTGTTTGTTAGAAAGAGGGGGGGGGGGAGGGAATATGAGAAAAATATGTATGCGTTGAGTGAGAGAATTTACCTAACCTTTTTTTGTGGGGGTTGAACTTCAGTTCCTGTGGTACGCCTTTCTAAATGTTGGTAGCTTCTTCTTGAGATGATTTCGGGGCTTTTTAGTGTCCCCGCGGCCCGGTCCTCGACCAGGTCTCCACCCCCAGGAAGCATGCAGCCCGTCACAGCTGACTAACACCTAGGTACCTATTTTACTGCTAGGTAACAGGGGCATAGGGTGAAAGAAACTTTGCCCATTGTTTCTCGCCGGCGCCTGGGATCGAACCCAGGACCACAGGATCACAAGTCCAGAAGCTTAATGGCTTCCGTGTCACATCTGCTTTTAAAACTATGAATGGAAGGGAAAAAAAGCCTTTTAGCTTTACGTGGCTCTTTATGCTCAACCAGTACATTAAATGTCTCTATGCCCTCGATATACATTAGTATATTGAACGTCCAGATCATGTCCCCTCTATTTTTTTCGAATGATATTCAAATTAGGTGTTCCTCAGGTATCTGAATTTACTTAATTTAAGAATAATTAGAGTCTTGGGGAGCCAGTCGGCCGAGCGGACAGCACGCTGGACTTGTGATCCTGTGGTCCTGGGTTCGATCCCAGGCGCCGGCGAGAAACAATGGGCAGAGTTTCTTTCACTCTATGCCCCTGTTACCTAGCAGTAAAATAGGTACCTGGGTGTTAGTCAGCTGTCACGGGCTGCTTCCTGGGGGGTGGAGGCCTGGTCGAGGACCGGGCCGCGGGGACACTAAAAAGCCCCGAAATCATCTCAAGAAAAGAGTCAAGAAGCCTCTTCCTTTATCAATCTTAAGTTTTGTACTTTTTTGAAGATGGGACTCCATGCAGGTGCTGAGTACTTCGCCGCTAATCGATCATATGATGTAGTTTCATTCACCACACAATCCAGAGACCCAAGTTCGATTCCCGACCGAGACAATTGGGCAAAGTGATGCCTCAGTTTACCTAGCAGTAAAATGGGTACCTGGGAAGTCAGTTGTTATATATATATATGCACCGCCCACGCCCATATATATGACTGCTCTCAATGACACATATATGACTGCTGTCAACGACACATATATGACTGCTGTCAACGACACATATATGACTGCTGTCAACGACACATATATGACTGCTCTCAGCGACACATATATGACTGCTCTCAACGACACATATATGGCTGCTCTCAATGACACATATATGACTGCTCTCAGCGACACATATATGACTGCTGTCAACGACACATATATGACTGGTGTCAACGACACATATATGACTGCTCTCAGCGACACATATATGACTGCTCTCAACGACACATATATGGCTGCTCTCAGCGACACATATATGACTGCTCTCAGCGACACATATATGACTGCTCTCAACGACACATATATGGCTGCTCTCAATGACACATATATGGCTGCTCTCAATGACACATATATGGCTGCTCTCAATGACACATGTATGACTGCTCTCAACGACACATGTATGACTGCTCTCAACGACACATATATGACTGCTCTCAACGACACACATATGGCTGCTCTCAACGACACATATATGACTGCTCTCAACGACACATGTATGACTGCTCTCAACGACACATGTATGACTGCTCTCAACGACACATATATGACTGCTCTCAACGACACACATATGGCTGCTCTCAACGACACATATATGACTGCTCTCAACGACACATGTATGACTGCTCTCAATGACACATGTATGACTGCTCTCAACGACACATGTATGACTGCTCTCAACGACACATGTATGACTGCTCTCAACGACACATGTATGACTGCTGTCAACGACACATATATGACTGCTGTCAACGACACATGTATGACTGCTCTCAATGACACATGTATGACTGCTCTCAATGACACATGTATGACTGCTCTCAGCGACACACATATGACTGCTCTCAACGACACATATATGACTGCTCTCAGCGACACATATATGACTGCTCTCAGCGACACATATATGACTGCTCTCAGCGACACATATATGACTGCTCTCAACGACACATATGACTGCTCTCAACGACACATGTATGACTGCTCTCAGCGACACATGTATGACTGCTCTCAACGACACACACATGACTGCTCTCAACGACACATATATGACTGCTGTCAACGGTTGCCAGGTGACTATACGGGTAGCCAGGTTGACTTGGCCAGCAGCTGTACCCTAGGATCTAGCTTGGCCGCCAGCTGTACCCTAGGAGCTAGCTTGGCCGCCAGCTGTACCCTAGGAGCTAGCTTGGCCGCCAGCTGTACCCTAGGAGCTAGCTTGGCCAGCAGCTGTACCCTAGGAGCTAGCTTGGCCCACCAGCTGTACCCTAGGAGCTAGCTTGGCCAGCAGCTGTACCCTAGGAACTAGCTTGGCCGCCAGCTGTACCCTAGGAGCTAGTTTGGCCACCATCTGTACCCTAGGAACTAGCTTGGCCAACAGCTGTACCCTAGGAGCTAGCTTGGCCACTAGCTGTACCCTAGGAGCTAGCTTGGCCAACAGCTGTACCCTAGGAGCTAGCTTGGCCAACAGCTGTACCCTAGGAGCTAGCTTGGCCAACAGCTGTACCCTAGGAGCTAGCTTGGCCAACAGCTGTACCCTAGGAGCTAGCTTGGCCAACAGCTGTACCCTAGGAGCTAGCTTGGCCAACAGCTGTACCCTAGGAGCTAGCTTGGCCTTCAGCTGTACCCTAGGAGCTAGCTTGGCCGCCATCTGTACCCTAGGAGCTAGCTTGGCCAACAGCTGTACCCCTAGGAGCTAGCTTGGCCAACAGCTGTACCCTAGGAGCTAGCTTGGCCAACAGCTGTACCCTAGGAGCTAGCTTGGCCAGCAGCTGTACCCTAGGAGCTAGCTTGGCCAGCAGCTGTACCCTAGGAGCTAGCTTGGCCAGCAGCTGTACCCTAGGAGTTAGCTTGGCCGCCAGCTGTATCCTAGGAGCTAGCTTGGCCAACAGCTGTACCCTAGGAGCTAGCTTGGCCACCATCTGTACCCAAGGAGCTAGCTTGGCCAACAGCTGTACCCTAGGAGCTAGCTTGGCCACCATCTGTACCCTAGGAACTAGCTTGGCCAACAGCTGTACCCTAGGAGCTAGCTTGGCCAACAGCTGTACCCTAGGAGCTAGCTTGGCCAACAGCTGTACCCTAGGAGCTAGCTTGGCCAACAGCTGTACCCTAGGAGCTAGCTTGGCCAACAGCTGTACCCTAGGAGCTAGCTTGGCCAACAGCTGTACCCTAGGAGCTAGCTTGGCCACTAGCTGTACCCTAGGAGCTAGCTTGGCCAACAGCTGTACCCTAGGAGCTAGCTTGGCCAACAGCTGTACCCTAGGAGCTAGCTTGGCCAACAGCTGTACCCTAGGAGCTAGCTTGGCCAACAGCTGTACCCTAGGAGCTAGCTTGGCCAACAGCTGTACCCTAGGAGCTAGCTTGGCCAACAGCTGTACCCTAGGAGCTAGCTTGGCCAACAGCTGTACCCTAGGAGCTAGCTTGGCCACCATCTGTACCCTAGGAGCTAGCTTGGCCAACAGCTGTACCCTAGGAGCTAGCTTGGCCAACAGCTGTACCCTAGGAACTAGCTTGGCCAACAGCTGTACCCTAGGAGCTAGCTTGGCCAACAGCTGTACCCTAGGAGCTAGCTTGGCCAACAGCTGTACCCTAGGAGCTAGCTTGGCCAACAGCTGTACCCTAGGAGCTAGCTTGGCCAACAGCTGTACCCTAGGAACTAGCTTGGCCAACAGCTGTACCCTAGGAACTAGCTTGGCCAACAGCTGTACCCTAGGAGCTAGCTTGGCCAACAGCTGTACCCTAGGAGCTAGCTTGGCCAACAGCTGTACCCTAGGAGCTAGCTTGGCCAGCAGCTGTACCCTAGGAGCTAGCTTGGCCAACAGCTGTACCCTAGGAGCTAGCTTGGCCAACAGCTGTACCCTAGGAACTAGCTTGGCCAACAGCTGTACCCTAGGAGCTAGCTTGGCCAACAGCTGTACCCTAGGAGCTAGCTTGGCCAACAGCTGTACCCTAGGAGCTAGCTTGGCCAACAGCTGTACCCTAGGAGCTAGCTTGGCCAACAGCTGTACCCTAGGAACTAGCTTGGCCAACAGCTGTACCCTAGGAGCTAGCTTGGCCAACAGCTGTACCCTAGGAACTAGCTTGGCCAACAGCTGTACCCTAGGAGCTAGCTTGGCCAACAGCTGTACCCTAGGAGCTAGCTTGGCCAACAGCTGTACCCTAGGAGCTAGCTTGGCCAACAGCTGTACCCTAGGAACTAGCTTGGCCAATAGCTGTACCCTAGGAGCTAGCTTGGCCAACAGCTGTACCCTAGGAACTAGCTTGGCCAACAGCTGTACCCTAGGAACTAGCTTGGCCAACAGCTGTACCCTAGGAGCTAGCTTGGCCAACAGCTGTACCCTAGGAGCTAGCTTGGCTAACAGCTGTACCCTAGGAGCTAGCTTGGCCAACATCTGTACCCTAGGAGCTAGCTTGGCCAACAGCTGTACCCTAGGAGCTAGCTTGGCCAACAGCTGTACCCTAGGAGCTAGCTTGGCCAACAGCTGTACCCTAGGAGCTAGCTTGGCCACCAGCTGTACCCTAGGAGCTAGCTTGGCCAACAGTTGTACCCTAGGAGCTAGCTTGGCCAACAGCTGTACCCTAGGAGCTAGCTTGGCCAACAGCTGTACCCTAGGAGCTAGCTTGGCCAACAGCTGTACCCTAGGAGCTAGCTTGGCCACCAGCTGTACCCTAGAAACTATGCTAAAACTGAAACAAAGCTCAAGATCAATTAGTGTAACACGTGGTCCTGTTTACGCCGCTTTTAATGAACTCGACGTTCAATTCTTTTTCTTCTAACGCTTGCTAACGAGTCAGTTTTATGGTTTTTTTTATGTAAACGTTTTTATTAATGTTTGGGAGGCTGCGTTATCAGCTGGACTCTGCTTCGTTTAACTTAAGTTTCCATCAAGATCGGCCAATGTCGATACCTGTAATAGGTATTAACCTATACCTATAATAGGTTAAGTAATAATTGTAATTACGAAGCAATAAGATGCTTATCTTAACATACTAAGAAGGTTAGGTAAGGTCGGTGTTTTCTATGAAGCTTTTCAAAGTAAACTAGTATGTTTAGTGTGTCACATATGCACGTATTTAATAAGTCAATATTGACTATACGAAAGTGCGAGAACGGGTTGCACTCTTATCAAACTGGAGAAAAATTAATGCCACAAATTTCAAGTATAAAATTTTTAATGCGGAGAAACTCAATTGAAGAGGTTTTGAGGAGGAGGCGGAGGCTAGCTACGTTTCTTTGTTTCCCTCTTTCTGTCCAACCACTTGGGCTGGACGGTAGAGCGACGGTCTCGCTTCGTGCAGGTCGGCGTTCAATCCCCGACGGTCCACAAGTGGTTGTGGCCACCATTCCTTTCGCCCCGTCCCATCCTTAGTCCTTATCTTGATCCCTTCCCAGTGCTATATAGTCATAATGGTTTGGCGCTTTCCCCCCTGATAGTTCAAATCAATTCTCTCTCTCTCTCCTGTGGGATGAGTGTATGGGGGGGGCTGGAGAGAGGGAGCGACCAGGGCCAGATTCACGAAAGCACTTACGCAAGCACTTACGAACCTATTCATCTTTTCTCAAGCTTTGGCGTCTTTGTTTACAATTATTAAACAGTTAATGAGCTCTGAAGCACCAGGAGGCTGTGTAACACTGTAAGGTGTTTGGTTTAGTTGTATTTAAAATACATAGAGATACATGAGTCACAGACAAGGATTTGAGAAGGCGCCAGTTTGGTCGACCTGAGATCTCACACCTCTAACCGTTAATGACCACCAAGTGACCTGAGGTCAGATATGAAAATTTCACCTTGCTTCCGCTAATCTTACAATTGGAGCCTGGTAGCCTTCAAACATGCCGACGTTTAAGGAGTGGCTTGGTAGAGTGCCGCAGGCTATCTACTTGTGGGCGGAGTTAGTTACTAGGTTCCCCAATATATACTCGGAGAGCTATCAATTCGAGAGCAATAAGAGAAGAACAGCAGCCAGGAGAGCAGAGAAGACGGCCTAGCAGGGAGGCTGTCGGCCGGCAGGGCGGGACAGTCTCTGTCAACTACAGACCCCCCCCCCCCCCTCTATCCAGCTATAGGCAGACACTTGGTGAGTTGAACATTAAGGTGACTTGGTCGTGTTTTACAAGTGTTGTGTGATGATCAGGGGCAGTCAGTTGTAGTGTTCTCAGATTCTTGGAGGATGACTCACTTTACATATATATATATCTTGAACAATGCTTAAATTATGATACTTCATGTGAAATATAATTATGACTTTATTATTTGAATTGTGTTTAACTTTGTTCCCTAGAGCTTTGAGTTGAGGTGAGAAAGCCTCTGTGGTTACTGGTTTCATGATATTAATGAGTACATGTTTGGAGTTGATACATGGTAATAACATCTTTTGAGAATATTGTGATACAGACAAGTTCCATTCCTTGTCTTGTATGTAATGGTCTAGAATGGATGGTGGCAGCATTTCGTCTTCTACTATCTACTCTTCTACTTCTACTATCTATTCTTCTACTTCTACCTATCTACACCTCTCCCTCCACCCCCTCTCTAAACTCTCACTTTCAACTAATGACCCTCCTCGCTCCTCCCACCTCTCACCCCAAACCCTCACTAATTACTTCACTATTCATTTCTTTCCTTTCGTTTTCTCTTATACGTTTGTGGCAGTGAAATGTGTTCTAGAGTTCTCTCTAGAGTTTCGGGTAGCTGATCAAGTTAGGCGCCTTGTAGTCTTAGCACCTAGGTAGTCAAATACCTAGGTTACAAGGTGTTGAACGAGAGAGGTTGCCTTAGGAACTCTGGGAGTGCTCTAGAATAGTTAGCTAACTGGGGACGGGATAACGGACTAGAGAGAGCTGTTTCCCCCGGCCTCGTTAGTTAACTGGGGGGTGGAATAATGGACAAGATAGAGCTATTTCCCCCCCCCCCCCCCGTTACAGTTGTTTATAACAATAACAACAGTTGATTGGCAAGTTTTCATGCTTGTAAACTGTTTAATAAATGTAACCAAAGCCGTCAAAGATTGAGGAAAGATGTACACGTTCGTAAGTGCTTGCGTAAGTGCTTTCGTGAATCTGGTCCCGGGACGCGTGTACATCCGCTGATGCAGTGTATGAGAGATATGTATGAAAGTATTCATGTAGACCTCAGAGGATGTCCCATTGTTGATAACGTCAACATTAATATTCATAACATTAACAAACTTCTATCATAACACACACAAACCACAATTGCGTGATGCATTAAATGAACAAATCCACAAGGGCCGTGACGTAGGTTCGAATCCTCGTCACGGCCCTTGTGGATTTGTTCAATAAAATTCTATCATACTTTGCCTGTAACAAGTGTTTACGGGCAAAGTATGATAGACTTTTGTTGAAAAATTTGCAGACGTCAGTGCATAATGTTTTATAAAATGGTAACACAAATATATAATAAAAAATAATTTTGAGTCGATTTAATCTCAAATTCCACGATTCATAATTGGGTTCTCTTTGACAGCTGGCAAGTAGCACTCATTTCCCTGATGCCAACCCCCAACCCGCCAATGCTGGGCATGTACCAGACAGCAATTACTGTTAAAAACTGGGTGAGGCTAGCTCCAAACATCTGGCATCGAACCTCGGTATAGACACACATTCTAATTTATAGATCCTGAACGCCATCATCCTGCTGAAGATAGATAACATTTACGTATTCCCTTTTTAAACAAGTGAACATTAACACCACATTAACGAGCCACAGAGACGTTAGAAAGAACTTTTTCAGTGTCAGAGTAGTTAATAAATGGAATGCATTAGGCAGTGATGTGGTGGAGGCTGACTCCATACACAGTTTCAAATGTAGATATGATAGAGCCCAGTAGGCTCAGGAACCTGTACACCAGTTGATTGACAGTTGAGAGGCGGGACCAAAGAGCCAAAGCTCAACCCCCGCAAACACAATTAGGTGAGTACCGAACCCATCAACCAATCCCAAGAGGTTAATCAGTGAACCCCACTGATATCCTCGATATTCCTCGATATCTCGAGTTTCAACGCAGCTTCTCTGCTCAAAAGGCAAAGAAGTATACCTCCTCCAAACCCGCTAACGCCTCGCTTCCCCATCTCTTGCCCCCCTACCGTAGCAAGAACCCATACAGCACCTCCTCCAATACTCACCTGCTGAAGTTAATTTTTCTCGTTAAACTCTTGCCCCCTCCCCTCTTTCCCCCTCTCCCCTCTTTCCCCTCCCCTCCCCTCTCCCCTCCCCATGCTGGGTATTGTTCACCAAGTGCACTTCCCTTCCTTGTACCTTTCCCCCCTCCCCTGCTGTCCCTACCTACCTGCATACCTGTCCCTAATTCCCTCTTTTTTTTCCATTCATTTCTTTCTTTTATTTTTTCACTCCATCCTTTTCGTATTTGCTCCTTCCCTTTTTTTCTTGATTTTCCCCTCTTATTCTTCTTTTCTTTCCTACCGTTCCCTCTTTCTTTTCTACATTGCCTACTTTTGTTACCTTGCCTTTCCTTCATCCTTCCCATATTTCCTCTTCCATAACCTAACCTAACCTAACCTAACCTTTCCTTCATCCTTCCCATATTTCCTCTTCCATAACCTAACCTAACCTTCCCACATTTCCTCCAACCTAACCTAACCTTTCTCCCTCCTACCCCTCCCCCGCCGCAACCTCCAAGCCTCTTCCCTCCCCTCCTCCTCCTCCTTCCTCCTGCCTCCAAGCCTCCCCCCCACCCCTCCCCCCCCCCACTCCTCCTCCTCCTCCTCTGCTCAGCACACATCAATTGCTCATGCACTATAGCAAGAGCTGGCGGGCAGGGGGACACGAGACAAGACGCCCACAGGGGGAGATCACAGCTGGCAGGGGGAGGGAAGGGAAGGGGGGAGAGACAGAAGAGAAGGGGGGGGGTGCAGGAGGGGGGTAAAGTTAGGTAAGAGAGGGGGAGGAGGAGGAATAGGGGTGGACAACCAGGTAAAGGAGGGTAAGGGAAGCCAGGTAACATGGGAAGATGGGTAACAGTTAGGTAACAGGGGGTGAGGGAGATGGGGAAATGCTAGAAAAGAGAGGGGAAAGAGAGGGGAGAAA
>NC_091152.1:13310580-13335580 GCF_040958095.1 Procambarus clarkii
ATAGAGTGACTCAGGATATAGAGTGACTCAGGATATAGAGTGACTCAGGGTGTACAGTGACTCAGGGTGTACAGTGACTCAGGGTGTACAGTGACACAGGGTGTACAGTGACTCAGGGTGTACAGTGACTCAGGGTGTACAGTGACTCAGGGTGTACAGTGACTCAGGGTGTAGAGTGACTCAGGGTGTACAGTGACTCAGGGTGTAGAGTGACTCAGGGTGTAGAGTGACTCAGGATATAGAGTGACTCAGGATATAGAGTGACTCAGGATATAGAGTGACTCAGGATATAGAGTGACTCAGGATATAGAGTGACTCAGGATATAGAGTGACTCAGGGTGTACAGTGACTCAGGATGTACAGTGACTCAGGATGTAGAGTGACTCTGGATATAGAGTGACTCAGGATATAGTGACTCAGGATATAGAGTGACTCAGGGTGTACAGTGACTTAGGGTGTACAGTGACTCAGGGTGTACAGTGACTCAGGGTGTACAGTGACTCAGGGTGTACAGTGACTCAGGGTGTACAGTGACTCAGGGTGTACAGTGACTCAGGGTGTACAGTGACTCAGTGTGTACAGTGACTCAGGATGTAGAGTGACTCAGGATGTAGAGTGACTCAGGATATAGAGTGACTCAGGATGTAGAGTGACTCAGGATGTAGAGTGACTCAGGATGTAGAGTGACTCAGGATGTAGAGTGACTCAGGGTGTAGAGTGACTCAGGGTGTAGAGTGACTCAGGGTGTAGAGTGACTCAGGGTGTACAGTGACTCAGGGTGTACAGTGACTCAGGGTGTACAGTGACACAGGGTGTACAGTGACACAGGGTGTAGAGTGACTCAGGGTGTACAGTGACACAGGGTGTACAGTGACTCAGGGTGTACAGTGACTCAGGGTGTACAGTGACACAGGGTGTACAGTGACTCAGGGTGTACAGTGACTCAGGGTGTACAGTGACTCAGGGTGTACAGTGACACAGGGTGTACAGTGACTCAGGGTGTACAGTGACTCAGGGTGTACAGTGACTCAGGGTGTACAGTGACTCAGGGTGTACAGTGACTCAGGGTGTACAGTGACTCAGGGTGTACAGTGACTCAGGGTGTACAGTGACTCAGGGTGTACAGTGACTCAGGGAGCAGGAACAGCAGAGAAAAACAAGGTAAAAGTGGAAACAGGGAATAACAACAGCCGGGCCGGACAGGTGAAAGGCTCCCAGGCGACCCACAGGCTGTCATCGTCAGTCGGCGGACAAATGGTCTCATATGGAATGTTATTCTGTTGTGATGGGAATATCTCACTGAAGGAAAGATCTCTCTCATAAATAAGCCAGGAGAGTGGTCAAGGTATAGCGTTGAGGGGGGGGGGGGAACATTTGCATCTCTTATACCTGGTTGATACCTGGTTGATGGGGTTCTGGGAGTTGTTCTACTCCCCAAGCCCGGCCCGAGGCCAGGCTTGACTTGTGAGAGTTTGGTCCACCAGGCTGTTGCTTGGAGCGGCCCGCAGGCCCACATATACCTGGTTGATGGGGTTCTGGGAGTTCTTCTACTCCCCAAGCCCGGCCCGAGGCCAGGCTTGACTTGTGAGAGTTTGGTCCACCAGGCTGTTGCTTGGAGCGGCCCGCAGGCCCACATATACCTGGTTGATGGGGTTCTGGGAGTTCTTCTACTCCCCAAGCTCGGCCCGAGGCCAGGCTTGACTTGTGAGAGTTTGGTCCACCAGGCTGTTGCTTGGAGCGGCCCGCAGGCCCACATATACCTGGTTGATGGGGTTCTGGGAGTTCTTCTACTCCCCAAGCTCGGCCCGAGGCCAGGCTTGACTTGTGAGAGTTTGGTCCACCAGGCTGTTGCTTGGAGCGGCCCGCAGGCCCACATATACCTGGTTGATGGGGTTCTGGGAGTTCTTCTACTCCCCAAGCCCGGCCCGAGGCCAGGCTTGACTTGTGAGAGTTTGGTCCACCAGGCTGTTGCTTGGAGCGGCCCGCAGGCCCACATATACCTGGTTGATGGGGTTCTGGGAGTTCTTCTACTCCCCAAGCTCGGCCCGAGGCCAGGCTTGACTTGTGAGAGTTTGGTCCACCAGGCTGTTGCTTGGAGCGGCCCGCAGGCCCACATATACCTGGTTGATGGGGTTCTGGGAGTTCTTCTACTCCCTAAGCTCGGCCCGAGGCCAGGCTCGACTTGTGAGAGTTTGGTCCACCAGGCTGTTGCTTGGAGCGGCCCGCAGGCCCACATATACCTGGTTGATGGGGTTCTGGGAGTTCTTCTACTCCCCAAGCTCGGCCCGAGGCCAGGCTCGACTTGTGAGAGTTTGGTCCACCAGGCTGTTGCTTGGAGCGGCCCGCAGGCCCACATATACCTGGTTGATGGGGTTCTGGGAGTTCTTCTACTCCCCAAGCTCGGCCCGAGGCCAGGCTCGACTTGTGAGAGTTTGGTCCACCAGGCTGTTGCTTGGAGCGGCCCGCAGGCCCACATATACCTGGTTGATGGGGTTCTGGGAGTTCTTCTACTCCCTAAGCCCGGCCCGAGGCCAGGCTCGACTTGTGAGAGTTTGGTCCACCAGGCTGTTGCTTGGAGCGGCCCGCAGGCCCACATATACCTGGTTGATGGGGTTCTGGGAGTTCTTCTACTCCCCAAGCCCGGCCCGAGGCCAGGCTTGACTTGTGAGAGCTTGGTCCACCAGGCTGTTGCTTGGAGCGGCCCGCAGGCCCACATATACCTGGTTGATGGGGTTCTGGGAGTTCTTCTACTCCCCAAGCTCGGCCCGAGGCCAGGCTTGACTTGTGAGAGTTTGGTCCACCAGGCTGTTGCTTGGAGCGGCCCGCAGGCCCACATATACCTGGTTGATGGGGTTCTGGGAGTTCTTCTACTCCCCAAGCCCGGCCCGAGGCCAGGCTTGACTTGTGAGAGTTTGGTCCACCAGGCTGTTGTTTGGAGCGGCCCGCAGGCCCACATATACCTGGTTGATGGGGTTCTGGGAGTTCTTCTACTCCCCAAGCCCGGCCCGAGGCCAGGCTTGACTTGTGAGAGTTTGGTCCACCAGGCTGTTGCTTGGAGCGGCCCGCAGGCCCACATATACCTGGTTGATGGGGGTTCTGGGAGTTCTTCTACTCCCCAAGCCCGGCCCGAGGCCAGGCTGGACATGTGAGAGTTTGGTCCACCAGGCTGTTGCTTGGAGCGGCCCGCAGGCCCACATATCCACCACAGCCCGGTTGGTCTGTGGTTTATAACACTTACTCTGGTGTGTGAATACGTGATATCAACCCATTCCTCTCAAGATAGCAATTTATGATAACTGTATTCACCTAGTTGTGCTTGTGGGGGTTGTGCTCTGGCTCTTTGGTCCCGTCTCTTAACTGTCAATCAACTGGTGTACAGGTTCCTGAGCCTACTGGGCTCTATCATATCTACACTTGAAACTGTGTATGGAGTCAGCCTCCACCACATCACTGCCTAATGCATTTCCATGTGTTAACTACTCTTAGATTTGATGATGTGATGTATGATCCATATCTTGAGGTTATCTTGAGATGATTTCGGGGCTTTTAGTGTCCCTGCGGCCCGGTCCTCAACCAGTCCTCGTTTTTGTTACACACCACCCAGGAAGCAGCCCGTAGCAGCTACTCTAACTCCCAGAGACCTATTTCCTGCTAGGTAACAAGGGGCATCAGAGTTAAAGAAACATCCCGCCAAACACACACCGAAACTACGACGTTGGTACAACGTTCGAACAAGTTTTAACACCTAACCAGTTATAACAACCAATATAGCCAGTTGTAACAACGTTCTAATACGTCATAAACACGTTAAGCCAAGAAGTAACAACTTTATTACAAGTTGTAACAAGCGGTAAAGAGAGACAGTTTCGGTTTGTGTTTCCAGGGATTTTGCCCATTTGTCTCTGCCTCCACCGGGGATCGAACCCGGAACCTCAGAACTACGAATCCGAAGCGTGTCCACCCAGCTGTCAAGCGCCGCATATATCTTAGAATTGTGTGTATAGTTAGACCGACGTTAGGTTAGGTGTTTAGATTCTGTTCAATTGCAATTGCACGATTCAGTATCGTGCAGCAACGAGGTGCAATTCGAACATTGACAGTGGGGGGAAAGGAGAATTCGGTAAAAAAAAATAATTCGAACGCAATTATTTGCAAGCCATATGTAAAGTGAGTTTCATTCATAAATACGTGATTGGATTCATGCTCGTTTGGTCAATGTTATGTTGATGGGCTGCATTGTAATGATGGGAAATGCGTTTAAAAAATTGCATTCGTATGATTCAATGGTCTCTAATGAGAGACGTCATTAGAATTATACTATAGAGCTATAGAACACTTCACTATACTACACAACACTTTTGTTTATAGATCTATAGTATACTACTCAATCTACGCTATAACATTCATACACTTGTTAAGAATATTTGAACATAAGAACAAAGGTAACTGCAGAAGGCCTATTGGCCCAAACGAGGCAGCTCCTATCTATAACCCCCCAATCCCACTCATATACTTGTCCAACCCGCGCTTGAAACAATCGAGGGACCCCACCTCCACCACGTTACATAAGAACATAAGAACAAAGGCAACTGCAGTAGGCCTATTGGCCCATACGAGGCAGCTCCTATCTATAACCCCCCAATCCCACTCATATACTTGTCCAACCCGCGCTTGAAACAATCGAGGGACCCCACCTCCACCACGTTACGCGGCAATTGGTTCCACAAATCAACAACCCAGATTTGGCAGATTATTATATTTTAAAACTAGAATGTGTCTAGGATATGTTTGAAAAATATTTGATTTCAAATCCCGGTCAATCCAATATTGCGAGCTACGATCTGACGTCATGATGTTGGCGCTACGTGTGGCACGCTGATTGGTGGAGTGTCAATTATGAGGGCAGAACAGACCAATCAACGTTCAGCAGTGCCCTCTCTGGGCGTAAGGGCGCGTGGCTATTCGCTACCCTCAAGGGGCCTCGTAGCTTGGTGGATAGTGCGCAGGATTCGTAATTCTGTGGCGCGGGTTCGATTCCCGCACGAGGCAGAAACAAATGGGCAAAGTTTCTTTCACCCTGAATGCCCCTGTTACCTAGCAGTAAATAGGTACCTGGGAGTTAGTCAGCTGTCACGGGCTGCTTCCTGGGGGTGGAGGCCTGGGGGTGGTAGGACCGGGCCGCGGGGACACTAAAGCCCCGAAATCATCTCAAGATAACCTAAAGATATACCCTGATAACTATATTCCTGCAATCCCAAATTTGAACACATGACAGAAAAATATATTGAAATAAATACCCAGGCATAAATAAGGTCAATTATATGACAATAAAACGACATTTGCAGAGAAAATTAGACACGCAATTCACACATCTGAGAATATTGGTCCAAGACGGACCGAAACGTCGTCATATAATGGTCCATGGCCGAGTGAAACGTCACATAAGGGGTCCAGGGCCGGGCGAAACGTCGTCATATAATGGTCCAGGGTCGAGCGAAACGTCGTCATATAATGGTCCAAGGCCGAGCGAAACGTCGTCATATAATGGTTCAGGGCAGAGCGAAACGTCGTCATATAATGGTTCAGGGCCGGGCGAAACGTCGTCATATAATGGGTCCAGGGCCGAGCGAAACGTCGTCATATAATGGGTCCAAGGCCGACTGAAACGTCGTCACATAAGGGGTCCAGGGCCGAGAGAAACGTCGTCACATAAGGGGTCCATGGCCGAGCGAAACGTCGTCACATAAGGGGTCCAGGGCCGAGCGAAACGTCGTCACATAAGGGGTCCAGGGCCGAGCGAAACGTCGTCACATAAGGGGTCCATGGCCGAGCGAAACGTCGTCACATAAGGGGTCCAGGGCCGAGCGAAACGTCGTCACATAAGGGGTCCAGGGCCGAGCGAAACGTCGTCACATGAGGGGTCCAAAACCGATCGAAATGTCGTCACTTACATTCCACACCATATCGGTGGCTTGTGTTTCATCATCCAATTATTGAGAATTATCCAATGCATGAGAAAAACAACAGTAATCACGAAGTTTAGAATATAACTCCGGAATAACATTGTTTACAACCTCACAACAATAACCCCGAAATAACAACACGGTCTTAGAGATAATGTAAACATTTCGTGCCTTGCCCCAATCCCTTCCGTGCCTTGCCCCAATCCACTTCTTCCCAATCATCTCAAGCCCCTCCAATCCCTAATCCCTACCTTCTACCACTTTCTGCATCCTGGATTTGTCTTCAACTCTAAATTGATAGTCTTTTCCAAGTCTTCTTTTCTTAAGTCCTCCATTCAATCGTCTCTGGCTGAGCCGCTTCACAATACGCAGACCACACAGAGACAAGGGTTCGCATCCCCCCCCCACCCCCCACCTCGTGGTAAATGGTAGATATGCGTCAAATTTCAAGTGCTTTTGTCTAACCTTTTGTTCCCAATAGATTTACGCTATTGGGAACAAAAAGTTTCCAAGTAGCACGGGCTATGGTGAGCCCGTCGACTTATAATGTTCATTGTCCCTAAGAACGTTAATAATGCGGTGTATTAGGTCGAGAGTACACGGCCCAACCTGAATGTTCGAATCAGTCGTGGTGAACCAGTTGTCGGAGACGAGGCTGTTAGCCTCCTTGTGTGAGATAACGATAGGGAAGGTTATCTTGAGGTTATCTTGAGATGATTTCGGGGCTTTAGTGTCCCCGCGGCCCGGTCCTCGATCAGGCCTCCACGCCCCAGGAAGCAGCCCGTGACAGCTGACTAACACCCAGGTATACCTATTTTACTGCTAGGTAACAGGGGCATAGGGTGAAAGAAACTCTGCCCATTGTTTCTCGCCGGCGCCTGGGATCGAACCCAGGACCACAGGATCAGAAGTCCAGCGTGCAGTCCGCTCGGCCAACCGGCTCCCATTCCCGGGAAGGGAATGGAAGGGAAAGAGAAGAGGAGAGAATGGGAGGGGAATGAAAGAAGGAATGAAAGCTGGAGGAATGAAAGAGAAAAAATGAGGGGTAGGAGACAATAAATTATGGAATGTGAACATAACGGAAATGAGATGGATAAGCAATAATGAGAAAGGGAAGGGAAGGGAAGGGAAGGGAAGGGGGTTTCCCAGAGAGAGAGAATGGGGTGAAAAGAGGAAGGGAAGGACAGGGACAAGAAATAGAAGGTAGAAGGGGGGAAGGGAGGAGAGAGAAAGGGAGGGGGGAGGGAGAGAAAGAACAGATAGTGGAGGTAGAAGGAAGACACAACACCTATACATTCAACACAAACTGGTAAGTGAGCCGCAACACAATGGAACACTCACCTGGTCCGGTCAACACCCATATGACAGATACAGACCAGCAACACTTGATAATACGGAATTAGCATAATCCCAAACACCTGGGGCCAGATTCACGAAAGTACTTACGCAAGCACTTACGAACGTGTACATCTTTCCTCAATCTTTGACGGCTTTGGTTACATTTATTAAACAGTTTACAAGCATGAAAACTTGCCAATCAACTGTTGTTATTGTTATAAACAGCCTCCTGGTGCTTCGTAGCCCATTAACTGTTAAATAATTGGAAACAAAGCCGCCAAAAATTGAGAAAAGATGTACAGGTTCGTAAGTGCTTTCGTGAATCTGGCCCCTTAGCAACAGGTGTTGCTAAGGAAGCAACACCCCCCCACCCCACCCCCACACGGCTTCACCGTAAACTGTATGTGTGTGTGGGGGTGGATTGGGGGTGAAAGGGAGGGGGATGGAATGGGGTTGCAACCCCCTCTACACAACCCCCAACTTGCCTGATATTTGGGTCACGTGTTGAACTGCAATCAACGTTGTATGTCTTGTATCGTCTCCTATTGCATTCCCAGTTGCATGCCTGGCCATGGGTTTTACTGGCCGCCTGTTGCAAGTCTAGTCACGTGGGGACTTGCATTCCCTATTGCAATAGGGAGTCTAGTCGCTCCCTATTGACTTCCACACCCTGTTGAATGTCTGGTCATGCAAATTCAAAACAACTTTCTTTTTCCCCTTATAGTAATATACACTATTCACTGATATCGGGGGATAATTAACAGAAATTTCCCGCTAGCCATACTTCGCCCGTAGTGGCATGAACTAGATGGTTGGGCCACTGCATCAAAGGTTTCACAAGCCACGTCGCTCGCCTCTCCCAGAGTAAAAGAGGTATAGTTATTAACACCGCTAATTGCTCCTCTTCACTTAGGCTGAACGGTAGAGCGAGGGGGGGTTTCGCTTCATTGCAGGTCGGCGTTCAATCCCCGACCGTCCCTTCCCTTCCTCCTCTCACCAGCGACCATCCACGCATTAGACAAGTAGGAAGCTTTTATAAGAGAGAAACAGAGAGAGAGAGAGAGAGAGAGAGAGAGAGAGAGAGAGAGAGAGAGAGAGAGAGAGAGAGAGAGAGAGAGAGAGAGAGAGAGAGAGAGACAGACAGACATACACAGTAGATGTACGGATATATGGAAGATGGATAGATAGACGAGAAGAGAGATGGATAGTTGGATAGATGAGTAGACTAATGGATAGATGGATGCACAGCTGGATAAATAGAAAGATGGATGGATTGATATATTGATAGATGAACAATTAGATGGATGAATGGATATAGATGAACAGATAGAAGGCTGTATATACTGATATATAGATGAATAAATGAATAAATGGATAAATATATGGCTATATTGATGGCCAGATAGATGGATAAATGGATTGATAGATGGGCCAGATAGATGGATAGATGGACAGATAGACCCGGGCAATGTCACGTAACCTAGTATCTTTGAGAGTATCTGTGTGTCCAAGCTTGGAGATCTAGGGCCAGATTCACGAAGCAGTTACGAAAGTACTAACGAACGTGTACATCTTTCCTCAATCTTTGACGGCTTTGGTTACATTTATTAAACAGTTTACAAGCATGAAAACTTCCCATTCAACTGTTGTTATTGTTATAAACAGCCTCCTGGTGCTTCGGAGCTCATTAACTGTTTAATAATTGTAAACACAGCCGCCAAAGATTGAGAAAAGATGTACAGGTTCGTAAGTACTTGCGTAAGTGCTTTCGTGAATCTGGCCCCCTGATGCTTGGGGTAGGTGGTTGTGAAACGCTACTCGCTGAGTCCGTAGACTTTAACCTCAGTTGAAATAATAAAATAATGTTGACCAGACCACACACTAGAAATTGAAGGGACGACGACGTTTCGGTCCGTCCTGGACCATTCTCAAGTCGATTGAGATTGAGAATCGACTTGAGAATGGTCCAGGACGGACCGAAACGTCGTCGTCCCTTCAATTTCTAGTGTGTGGTCTGGTCAACATACTTCAGCCACGTTATTGTGACTCATCACCTGCAATAATGAATTTAGATTTTGGCTTTTAAAAAACGAATGTTCGGGTTGACAGCTTCGCATTGTAGTTGCAACCATTCACTTATGTGTCTCTGCAGGATCGGGCTCTAGCTCTTGGACCCCGTTTTTCTAGCAGCTGGTTGTCAAATGCAATGATGCCACTCATGAGAGGAGACCGTCGCTCTACCCTCCAGCCAAAGCGGTTGGGCTTACGAGTTGTGGGAACATAGAATGAATTAAATGAACAAGTTGTAATAGCGATCGAACTTTATTCATAATTTGAAAAGTACATATATGATATAGGAATGGGGCAGGAGTAATTACATTTATTAGAGAACCAGCGGCTAGAAAGTCGGGGCCCAAGAGCTTATGCTCGATTCTACAGCCAGCAATTGGTGAGGACGCGCGCGAGCGCACACAGCAAATTCCATATGCAGTTTTATATGTAAATATGATAAGAGCCCAATAGGTTCAGAAACTTGGACACCAATTGATTGGATGTTGAGAGGGAACCTAGTTGTGCTTGCTGGGGTTGAGAGAGAACCTAGTTGTGCTTGCTGGGGTTGAGAGAGAACCTAGTTGTGCTTGCTGGGGTTGAGAGATAACCTAGATGTGCTTGCTGGGGTTGAGAGAGAACCTAGTTGTGCTTGCTGGGGTTGAGAGAGAACCTAGTTGTGCTTGCTGGGGTTGAGAGAACCTAGTTGTGCTTGCTGGGGTTGAGAGAGAACCTAGTTGTGCTTGCTGGGGTTGAGAGAGAGAGAACCTAGATGTGCTTGCTGGGGTTGAGAGAGAACCTAGTTGTGTTTGCTGGGGTTGAGAGAGAACCTAGTTGTGCTTGCTGGGGTTGAGAGAGAACCTAGTTGTGCTTGCTGGGGTTGAGAGAGAACCTAGTTGTGCTTGCTGGGGTTGAGAGAGAGAACCTAGATGTGCTTGCTGGGGTTGAGAGAGAACCTAGTTGTGCTTGCTGGGATTGAGAGAACCTAGTTGTGCTTGCTGGGGTTGAGAGGGAACCTAGTTGTGCTTGCTGGGGTTGAGAGAGAACCTAGTTGTGCTTGCTGGGGTTGAGAGAGAGAACCTAGATGTGCTTGCTGGGGTTGAGAGAACCTAGTTGTGTTTGCTGGGGTTGAGAGAGAACCTAGTTGTGCTTGCTGGGGTTGAGAGAGAACCTAGTTGTGCTTGCTGGGGTTGAGAGAGAACCTAGATGTGCTTGCTGGGGTTGAGAGGGAACCTAGACGTGCTTGCTGGGGTTCAGAGGGAACCTAGACGTGCTTGCTGGGGTTCAGAGGGAACCTAGTTGTGCTTGCTGGGGTTCAGAGGGAACCTAGTTGTGCTTGCTGGGGTTCAGAGGGAACCTAGTTGTGCATGCTGGGGTTGAGAGAGAACCTAGTTGTGCTTGCTGGGGTACAGAGGAGGGAACCAAGTTGTGCTTGCTGGGGTTGAGAGGGAACCTAGTTGTGCTTGCTGGGGTACAGAGGAGGGAACCAAGTTGTGCTTGCTGGGGCTGAGAGGGAACCTAGTTGTGCTTGCTGGGGTACAGAGGAGGGAACCAAGTTGTGCTTGCTGGGGTTGAGAGGGAACCTAGTTGTGCTTGCTGGGGTTGAGAGGGAACCAAGTTGTGCTTGCTGGGGTTGAGAGGGAACCAAGTTGTGCTTGCTGGGGTTGAGAGGGAACCTAGTTGTGCTTGCTGGGGTTGAGAGGGAACCAAGTTGTGCTTGCTGGGGTTGAGAGGGAACCTAGTTGTGCTTGCTGGGGTTGAGAGGGAACCTAGTTGTGCTTGCTGGGGTTGAGAGAACCTAGTTGTGCTTGCTGGGGTTGAGAGGGAACCTAGTTGTGCTTGCTGGGGTTGATAGGGTACCTAGATGTGCTTGCTGGGGTTGAGAGGGAACCTAGTTGTGCTTGCTGGGGTTGAGAGAACCTAGTTGTGCTTGCTGGGGTTGAGAGGGTACCTAGTTGTGCTTGCTGGGGTTGAGAGGGAACCTAGTTGTGCTTGCTGGGGTTGAGAGAACCTAGTTGTGCTTGCTGGGGTTGAGAGGGAACCTAGTTGTGCTTGCTGGGGTTGAGAGAACCTAGTTGTGCTTGCTGGGGTTGAGAGGGTACCTAGTTGTGCTTGCTGGGGTTGAGAGGGTACCTAGTTGTGCTTGCTGGGGTTGAGAGGGAACCTAGTTGTGCTTGCTGGGGTTGAGAGAACCAAGTTGTGCTTGCTGGGGTTGAGAGAGAGAACCAAGTTGTGCTTGCTGGGGTTGAGAGAGAGAACCAAGTTGTGCTTGCTGGGGTTGAGAGAGAGAGAACCAAGTTGTGCTTGTTGGGGTTGAGAGAGAGAACCTAGTTGTGCTTGCTGGGGTTGAAAGAGAGAACCAAGTTGTGCTTGCTGGGGTTGAGAGAACCAAGTTGTGCTTGCTGGGGTTGAGAGAGAGAACCAAGTTGTGCTTGCTGGGGTTGAGAGAGAGAACCTAGTTGTGCTTGCTGGGGTTGAGAGAGAGAACCTAGTTGTGCTTGCTGGGGTTGAGAGAGAGAACCTAGTTGTGCTTGCTGGGGTTGAGAGAGAACCTAGTTGTGCTTGCTGGGGTTGAGAGAGAGAACCTAGTTGTGCTTGCTGGGGTTGAGAGCCAAATCTCAACCCTCCACAAGCACAAGCAGTAAGAAAACCACATCACAGAGCAGACACATTTCACTACTATGAGGTTCAATAAAATTCACACTCACTAACAATCTCATCACCTCGTCTCTTGTCACATTATAATCTCTTATCCTCCCCGTACTCCTATTCCTCTACCTCTCTTTCTCCTCCTCCTCCTCCTCCTCCGTTCTAAACGTCATTTGTCCTCCTCTGCTCTTCCCTCCTCTTTCTCTACGTAACTCTCGCTTTGGAACTACTTTTTTTCAGTTTTCCTGCATCGTTATGTAGAGCTTGAGTCGCCACCAGAGGGCTCTTGGTCCTCTGGATATTCACTGGTTGATGAAGACCCGCTCTAGTCTTCACAGGTTCTATTTCTGCACTTCCTGCCATGTCGTTCACTCCAGGAGTGCAATCATTCATTTCGTTCCTTAATTTCCTTAAGTTGTTTCCGTCGGTGGAACTCCCCCGTCACATCTCAGGTCAGCATACGAGGGTGATTGCCTAATGCGCCGCATTGCATGCGTTATACAAGCAATCCGCATCAAATAGGAACGCATTGGTCAATTTTATGCGCCGTAATAGAGTGACGTTTTCTATGTATCGGCCTAGAGTTGTTTAGTGGATTGATTGGGCTTATAAGTTTGTGGTTAAGCCTAACAGTTGCATAATTTTTTTTTTTTACGGAGGGTCAAATGGAGAGAAGGACTTGAGAACCGGGGGTCAGATTCACGAAAGCACTTACGCAAGCACTTACGAACCTGTACATCTTTTTCTCAATCTTTGGCGGCTTTGTTTACAATTATTAAACAGTTAATGAGCTCCGAAGCACCAGGCGGCTGTTTATAACAATAACAACAGTTGAATGGGAAGTTTTCATGCTTGTAAACTGTTTAATAAATGTAACCAAAGCCGTCAAAGATTGAGGAAAGATGTACACGTTCGTAAGTGCTTGCGTAACTGCTTTCGTGAATCTGGGTCTTGGTCGTTGGGCAGTAGTTAAGGACTACAGTAATGGTGACGGCAATTATGTTGTTGCTGAGTTAGCCAAGGGCACAGCCGGGGTGGGAGGGGGGTGTACCTAGCAGCTAGGACCCGGGGTGGGGGGGGGGCGTTAGCCAGCAGCTAGAACCTGGTGAGGGGTGTTAGCCTAGCAGCTGGGACCTGGGGGTGTGTGCCTAGCAGCTGGGACCTGGTGAGGGGGTGTTAGTCTAGCACCTAGGACCCGGGGTGGGGGGTGTTAGCCTAGCAGCTAAGACCTGGGGTGGGGGGTGTTAGCTTAGCAGCTAGGACTCGGGGTGGGGGTGTTAGCCTAGCAGCTTGGACCCGGGGTGGGGGGTGTTAGCCTAGCACCTAGGACCTGGGGGTGGGGGTGTCAGCCTAGCACCTAAGACCTGGGGTGTGGGGGGGGTGTTAGCCTAGCACCTAGGACCTGGGGTGGGGGTTGTGTGCCTAGCACCTAGGACCTGGGGTGGGGGGTGTGTGCCTAGCACCTAGGAGGAGCCTGGCTGAGGAGGGAAGGGGGCTATGAGCCGCCACAAGGAGAGTGCTCAGCGCTCGCGACCAGGTGACAGTAACAGTAATTGGGCCATCGTAGGTGGCCAGGAGGGGGAGGAGAGGAACGGGAGGAGGAGAAGAACGGGAGGAGGAGAAGAACGGGAGGAGGAGAAGAACGGGAGGAGGAGAAGAACGGGGGGAGGAGAAGAACGGGAGGAGGAGAAGAACGAGAAGAGGGGAGGAACGGGAGAAGGAACAGAGTAACTGGAGGAATATATGAAAAACGGGAAGAGGGCACAAAAAGGGGGAAAAAATGGATCCAGGTTCGTAAGTACTTGCGTAACTGCTTCATGAATCTGGCCCCAGGTTCGTAAGTACTTGCGTAACTGCTTCCTGAATCTGTCCCCAGGTTCGTAAGTACTTGCATAACTGCTTCATGAATCTGGCCCCAGGTTCGTAAGTACTTGCATAACGGCTTCCTGAATCTGGCCCCAGGTTCCTGAATCTGGCCCCAGGTTCCTGAATCTGGCCCCAAGTTCGTAAGTACTTCCGTAACTACTTCCTGAATCTGGCCCCAGGTTCGTAAGTACTTGCGTAACTGCTTCATGAATCTGCCCCCCCCCCAGAGCATTTTTATCTCTGTCGTTCATCAATTGGCGAAAAGTGGCTAAGCAGGTGGGCGCCAACTACCACCTTTGGGAGCGCAATGCTCCCTACACTAATTACTCCGGGTAATGGGCGTGATGATAAGGCGTAAGGCTCGCTGATTGGTTCCCCCCACGCTACAGTAAATCCCGTTTAATAAGCCGCCGCTAATCGGACTTCAAAACGACTCCGGATACCTGGACTGTTGGTCGGTAGGCTCCTTCAGTATCACACCGGTTGGTTGATACACCAACCACCGCAGTTTGGGTGTGGATAACCTAAAAACAATACTGTGTATGAAACATGATAACAGTTCGCAAAAAAATTGACGTGATATCTTGTTTTGCTATCTATGGGTTCTCGAATTAGGTTAGGTTAGGTAGGGTTGGTTAGGTTCGGTCATATATCTAAGTTAGTTTTAACTCACATTTAAAAACAATTAACTCATACATAATGTAATGGATAGTTTTATCATTTCATGAAAAAAAAATATTGAAAAATATATAAATTCAGGAAAACTTGGATTATCAGGCAAATCGGGCTTTGCATAGTAGGCCGAGTACGACATTCTGGCTACTAGGTACAACATTATATATTATATATTATATATATATATATATATATATATATATATATATATATATATATATATATATATATATATATATATATATATGCGAACAAGCCTGAATGGTCCCCAGGACTATATGCGACTGAAAACTCACACCCCAGAAGTGACTCGAACCCATACTGGCAGGAGCAACGCAAATGGTATCTACAGGACGCCTTAATCCGTTTGACCATCACGACTGGACATAAGGAAGTGATAGCCGAAGCTATTTGAACCACTTCCCCGCCGGCACTCGGATGGTAATCTTGGGCATAGTATTTTATCAAATCACCTCATTCTTTGGGGCACACGTGAGGAACACAAGGATGTGTGTTCCTCTTTCATTCCCTCCCCCCCCCCCTCTCCTTCCTTCCTTCCACCCTCCATCTCAATCTTCCCCACCTTCTCCACCCTTCCATCACCTCCACCCTCTCACACAACAGAAAGAAAGCAAAACACTCCATTTGATGCACCAGAGTAAATCAAAGAAAGACGAAATAAGGGGAAAACTCGACGATAGGGAAGGGAAATGCGTTATTAAACACGAGAGAGAGAGATAAGAGAGATAAGAGAGAAAGAGAGAAAGAGACGAGAGATTTTAGAGAGATAACAGCAGGCAAATGAAAGGAGAGTTCTCTCTTGTCATGTTTCCACTTTCATCTCAGATGAAGAGATGGTGAGTGTCTCAGCCAGTGATGGTGTGAGAGAGAGAGAGAGAGAGAGAGAGAGAGAGAGAGAGAGAGAGAGAGAGAGAGAGAGAGAGAGAGAGAGAGAGAGAGAGAGAGAGAGAGAGAGAGGGAGGGAGGAAGAGATTCTCACCCAGATTGAGGAAGGGAAATAGTGAGGAGGAGGAGGAGGAGTTTGGGTAAGTGGATGGAATGGAAACAGTAAGGTAAGAGGGGAACAGTGAGGTGGAATGGAATAGGGAAAGGTAGAAAAGATTGAAACAAGAGATGACGAAGAGGGGTAATAGTGAAAATAAGACTAACTAACGAAAATAAGATCAAATACCTGAAAACCAGGAGATCACCACAGGAGGAAATACATTAACACATGTAATTTGGTATCATTTATGTCATCTTGAAATATTATTGGAAATCTTGGGAATTTTTAAGGCGAGTGGCAGATAAATACTCGTAGGGGGAGGGGGGAATACTCGGCTGGGGGGGGGGTATACTTGGGTTTGGAGGGGGGGGGGATATTCCGAGGGGAAAGGGGGGGGGATTGAGGGAACCTGTTCCAAAAGACCTTAGGGCCTAACTGACATAGTAACCACAACGTCATTTTGACGGTGTAATACTGGCATAGCTGCAGCATCCGGACGCCTGCTATCCGGCCGTCACCCATCTGGAAACACTATATCTACACAATGTCCCCTTGCTCGACCTGTCAAAGTGAAATCAGAAACAGCAAAAATACCTCAAGATATTTGACGTCTAAGAACCAAACTTTTGGAGCGAATGAGTAATAAAGATACATGAGAGAGGGAGGATGGAGAGAGAGAGTCAGGAAGAAGGAAAGGGAAGTGGGAAAACGGGAAGAGGAAGAATGGGAGGGAATATGAGGGGGAAAAAAGACAGGCTTTTGACAGAACTTGGTTCCTCTTCCACCGTAAGTCACAACAGCCATGAAAATCTCTGTGACCAAAAAAGGATCCAAAGATCCTCTTTGGATCCTCTGTCATCCAAAGAGGATAGAACACTCTTAGTTTGTCTAATATCCATTGGCCGTACGAGAGAACTCACATGCCTCACTCCATTGTCTTCCTCGTAGTTAGACCTCACAATTCTCCAATCGTGAAAAAGGTAGTTGATTGAAGAGAGAGGGGAAATTACATCCCCTCGTTATCCCAATCTTGTAAATCACTGCTCGGATCATCCCTCAATCACCAATTCTCCCAGTCCCAATCTCTGGCTGCCTTCCTGTTTAAAACCTGTTGACGATTTTGAGAGTTCTTTCACTCAACCTTCACTGGCACTCAAACACACAGTTTGAGTGCTTTGAATCAGTCCCAGTAGTTTAAATTATTCCTTATTGTTTTCACTCAGTGAAGGATCTTTGCAAACGGCAGTGTGGCATTTGCATGATCAAGAGTTAAAATCACATATAATACATATATATACATATACACATGATGTCATGATGTTTAGGAATGTTTAAACCGTTAAAGCATTAACCTGGCCGATATTACACCGTAATAACCTGCACCATATTATGAACTGAAAATGTTTGAGCATGACGAACAAATGGATGATAATAGTATGTAGAAGTGTATGGAAATGAGGGTAGAAGGACGGGTAGAAGGGGGTAGAAGTAGAATTAGGAGGGAGAGAGGTCAAGACCAACACAAACTTAGTGTTTGAAGAAGTGACGGGAATAAAACAACTTAGAACCAACTGAGAATAGTGTGGCTGATTACGTGTGGCTACAGTGTGGCTACAGTGTTGCTACAGTGTGGCTGGCTACAGTGTGGCTACAGTGTGCTGACTACGTGTTGTTATAGAGAGAACAGTGTTCAGGGTGGAGTGAACAGGGTGTGTTCTTGATATCTTGAACCCTTTTTATCGCTTGTGTTTTTCCGGCGGGGTGTCTCACCCACTCAGTGAGAGTGAGGGGGAGAGATAGAAGATAGTGAGGGACGATGATGTAACACCATCAACATTACCACTATCACCATCACCTCTTCCATCACCGCCGCATCGCCAAACTCAGGTATCCATCATCATCCCTCCTATCCCTCCTATTCCATGGCTATATCCATCACGTTCTGTATTCACTCTCCCTGTCTCTATCCGTTCCCGTCCCTCTGTCACTTCTGTTTCTCCGTCGTCCCCACTTCACCCATCTGGGGCCAGATTCACGAAGCGGTTACACAAGTACTTACGATCAACGTGTACATCTTTCCTCAATCTTTGACGGCTTTGGTTACATTTATTAAACAGTTTACAAACATGAAAACTTGCCAATGAACTGTTGTTATTGTTATAAACAGCCTCCTGGTGCTTCGGAGCTCATTAACTGTTTAATAATTGTAAACACAGCCGCCAAAGGTTGAGAAAAGATGTACAGGTTCCGTAAGTGCTTGCGTAACTGCTTCGTGAATTCTGTGGTCTCGTCCATCTGTCCTCTCCTGTCACTCCCCCCAGAGACCAGAGAGAGAGAGAGAGAGAGAGAGAGAGAGAGAGAGAGAGAGAGAGAGAGAGAGAGAGAGAGAGAGAGAGAGAGAGAGAGAGAGAGAGAGAGAGAGAGAGAGAGAGAGAGAGAGAGAGAGAGAGAGAGAGAGAGAGAGAGAGAGAGAGAGAGAGAGAGAAAGAGAGAGAGAGAGAGGAGAGAGGAGAGAGAAAGAGAGAGAGACGACGACGACGTTTCGGTCCGTCTTGGACCATTCTCAAGTCGATTGTGACTTGAGAATGGTCCAGGACGGACCGAAACGTCGTCGTCCCTTCACCTTCTAGTGTGTGGTCTGGTCAACATACTTTAGCCACGTTATTGTGACTCATCACCTGCAGAGAGAGAGAGAGAGAGAGAGAGAGAGAGAGAGAGAGAGAGAGAGAGAGAGAGAGAGAGAGAGAGAGAGAGATAGAGAGAGAGAGAGAGCTGTTTTATAGAGATCTAAACCTCTTCCAGGATAAGTTAGACAGACTGGCTAATCACACTACTCGCATTTCACTCTGTGGAACAATGTCTCGCAAATTGTTATTAAGGAATTACTGTCACGAATAAATGGCTTGTTTGATGAGCAATTACAAACCTGTCGAAATGAGACCCCTGTAACTCGAGCTCTGTGATCAGCTTAGTGTCATCTGGGTCAGCTGCTGACATAGAGCTTTAGAGTCAGCTCAAAGCTCTAATAATTCCTGTTATGCAGGCGATGAGTCACAATAACGTGGCTGAAGTATGTTGACCGATTGATTGATTGATAAAGATTAAGCCACCCAAAAGGTGGCACGGGCATGAATAGCCCGTAAGTGGTGGCCCTTTTGAGCCATTACCAGTATCAAGAGCTGATACTGGAGATCTGTGGAGGTGCGACTGCACCCTGCGTGACGGGAGATGTCCCCCGTGTATGTTGATTGATAAAGATTAAGCCACCCAAGAGGTGGCACGGGCATGAATAGCCCGTAAGCCGTGTATGTTGAGCAGAAGTTCTCATTATTACTACTATCCCCTACACCTTACTTTCCTCCTCAGCTCTCTCTTGCCTATTTATTGCCTGTCCCTACCTGTCCTCCTCACCATGTGGTCACCACTTGGTCTGGGAGACATCTCCCGTCACGCAGGGTGCAGTCGCACCTCCACAGATCTCCAGTATCAGCTCTTGATACTGGTAATGGCTCAAAAGGGCCACCACTTACGGGCTATTCATGCCCGTGCCACCTCTTGGGTGGCCTAATCTTCATCATCATCATCTGTCCTCATCACAATCGACTTGAGAATGGTCCAGGACGGACCGAAACGTCGTCGTCCCTTCAACTTCTAGTGTGTGGTCTGGTCAACAGAATTCCTGTTATATTTCTAGTCTATAAGACACGTTTTTAGGTTCGTGTACAAGGGGGGGGGGAAGAAATGAAATGAAACTATCAGGAGAAAGCGCCAAGCCATTACGACTATATAGCACTGGGAAGGGGTCAGGATAAGGATTTGGGATGGGACGGGGGGAAGGAATGGTGCCCAACCACTTGGACGGTCGGGGATTGAACGCCGACCTGCATGCAGCGAGACCGTCGCTTTACCGTCCAGCCCAAGTGGTTGGACGAGATGTTGGCTTGGATTAATTTTTTCAAAGGTGTTTGGTTGAGATATTGAGCTCATGGCATCCTATAATTGTTGCTGTTTAAGATTCGCTACTTGGAACAAAAAGTTCCAAGTAGCACGGGCTATGG
Organism: Procambarus clarkii; assembly: GCF_040958095.1. Classification (NCBI taxonomy): domain Eukaryota; kingdom Metazoa; phylum Arthropoda; class Malacostraca; order Decapoda; family Cambaridae; genus Procambarus; species Procambarus clarkii. Next base: position 13,330,185 of record NC_091152.1, read on the forward strand.
TGAGCCCGTGCCATCCTATAGGTAACATACAGTAAATGTGGAGACATGCTGTAGGTGGAGTTTAATACAACCGTTGACAACATTTTTCTCTGATTTCATTATAGATGAGATGAATGTTATCGTCCATTTCAATCCAGTAGTGACTTTGTCAATTATCTACTAGCTGCTATTCAATTATAATCAAATCGGATGGTGATAAAGTTCGATCCCGCAATATTCTCCCTACGATAACATTAACTGAAACAAATATTTTTTTTAACAAAATGTCACCTTGGTGCTGTAAAGGGTGGACAAAGACCCAATTTAGAAATAGAATTTGCATACATAGAGACAGAGAGGTCCCATACACATCCCAAATATTAACCTCATAATATTTCACGATTGAAAGCCAAAAAAAAACCAGCAAATTTATATTAAATAATATTTTTGTCACCAAAAGAGTTACAGAATTTTTGTCACCAAAAGAGTTACAGAAACAAAAAACTATTTTATTAACATTTCTAATCCTATTACGCTAAATAAAGTAATTGATGGTCGGCTAACGCGCCGTCAATTAACGCGTCTTAATCCGGATTCTCTAAGCTTGCTTCTAGGGTGTTGTAGAGATCCCAAGATCCCCAGGACGCAGGTTCGATCCCGCAAACCTGCTCCCAAAGATTTTCTGACGCAAGTGTGACTTGGTTTAATGTATGACGCGTTTGGTGGAGAGACTCCATTAACTTACGCTAGGGTTGACACTAGTTTCGTACACTCAGGTTCCATAGAGGAGCCATGCGGATCACAGGTTAAATTAGCACGTCCAAACCTGTACCTGTCTCAAGCCATCTTACATGTCCCAAGCCATCTTACCTGCCCCAAGTCATCTTACCTGCCCCAAGCCATCTAACCTGTCCAAGCCATCTTACCTGCCCCAAACCATCTTACCTGCCCCAAACCATCTTACCTGCCCCAAAGCATCTTACCTGCCCCAAACCATCTTACCTGCACCAAACCATCTTACCTGCCCCAAACCATCTTACCTGCCCCAAACCATCTTACCTGCCCCAAGTCATCTTACCTGCCCCAAACCATCTTACCTGCCCCAAACCATCTTACCTGCCCCAAACCATCTTACCTGCCCCAAACCATCTTACCTGCCCCAAACCATCTTACCTGCCCCAAACCATCTTACCTGCCCCAAACCATCTTACCTGCCCCAAGTCATCTTACCTGCCCCAAGCCATCTTACCTGCCCCAAACCATCTTACCTGCCCCAAACCATCTTACCTGCCCCAAACCATCTTACCTGCCCCAAACCATCTTACCTGATAATGAGGATGCTACATAAAATGTCAAACCATCTTATTACAAATGATAAAATACCTGAAATCCTTGCAGGGTATCCATATTTCCTTACCAGTAGATAAATGACTTAAGAATGAGATTATGAGTCGCCTGTGAGGTGTGAACCCGCCAAACACACACCGAAACTACGACGTTGGTACAACGTTCGAACAAGTTTTAACACCTAACCAGTTATAACAACCAATATAGCAAGTTGTAACAACGTTCTAATACGTCATAAGCACGTTAAGCCAAGATGTGACAACTTTATTACAAGTTGTAACAAGCGGAAAATAGAGACAGTTTCGGTTTGTGTTTCCAGGGAGGGCTAATAATAATGAGCAGAATTAGCTCTTTTGTAACCCTGTAATATCCGCATATCTAAATATGTATTAGGAAAAGACTTACCATCATTGTTAAATAATTTAGGTAAATGTAGATTTTTGGGATTTTGTAACTTGCTGTAAAATTCTCTGCTGAGGGGTGATTTAGACTTTCTGTGCCTCTCTGTTAAGACTTTTTGTACCCCCCTGTTTACAGGACTAGAATGGGGTGCATAATAAACTAGCACCCCCCCCCCTCCCCGTAGGCAACAATACATAAATCACGAATTGCTGTACTAGGGAACATTACAAGTTGATTGTTTCTCGGGTAGCAGATTACGCATGTCACTGTACGCATGCGCGTCCCAGGTCACTGTATGCATGCGTGTCCCAGGTCACTGTATGCATGCGTGTCCCAAAGCCACTGTATTCATGCGTGTCACAAAGCCACTGTATACATTCGTGCCCCAAGCCCAATATACATGCGTGTCTTAAGGCATGCGTGCCCCCCCCCCCCACAGCCTCTATATACGCATGCGCACCCCATGTACCAACAATAACACATCCACAACAGTTCCCTGGACCTCGCAGAGTATGAATCAAACACATTTGATAAAGCAATGACAGTCGCGCATTTTTTTTATGAATAGTTAACATAAAATGTAATTACGACCAGTGGGGGGAGAGAGCGAGAGAGAGGGAGGGGGGAGGGGGAAGAGAGAGAGGGGGAGGGGGAAGAGAGAGAGAGAGGGGAGAGAGAGAGAGAGAGGGGAGAGAGAGAGAGGGAGAGAGAGAGAGAGAGAGGGAGAGAGAGAGAGAGAGAGGGGGAGAGAGAGAGAGAGAGGGGGGGATGGGGGACCTGTCATATTTAACAGTAATTGCTAAAATGTGTTCATTTACATAAATGTTATCAACGGATTACGCATTTATCCATTAAGTTAAGGTTCGTATGAGCCCAACCGAATATTAAAGCGAAAAATGTGTTTTGTTCACACAAGGGCTAAATTGGATTACAAAATTACTGTCCACACACAATCCAGGAAGCGGACTGAATATGAATTCATACAGAAATCAGCGGTGCGTGCAGTCCTCCCGCGCGCGCATGCATACACACACGCACGCACACGCACGCAGACCTGTAACACTTGTGTTTGGGGGGGAAACACTGGATGTTTGTGTGAGAGAGCATCGCTGTACCACCTCTTGAAACACTCATGTATATCTCCAGCAACACACTTGTATAATATATATATATATATATATATATATATATATATATATATATATATATATATATATATATATATATATATGCGAACAAGCCTGAATGGTCCCCAGGACAATATGCAACTGAAAACTCACACCCCAGAAGTGACTCGAACCCATACTCCCAGGAGCAACGCAACTGGTATGTACAAGACGCCTTAATCCACTTGACCATCACGACCGGACATAATGAGGTGATAGCCAAGGCTATTTGAACCACCCCACCGCCGGCACTCGGATAGTAATCTTGGGCATAGCATTTTACCAAATCACCTCATTCTTTGGGGCACACGTGAGGAACACAAATGCGAATATTAGTTATATATATATATATATATATATATATATATATATATATATATATATATATATATATATATATATATATATATATATATATATAGCAACACACATATATATCTCCAGCAACATGCATATACATCCAGCAACACACATGTATCTCGACCAAATCACTCACATGTATCTTGTGTAAATACACAATATCTCCACCTACAACACCTCATACAACACACAAATCATACAACAAGAGTGTCCAGCAGGGTCATACAACACATACAGGGTCATACAACACATACAGGGTCATACAACACATACAGGGTCATACATCACATACAGGGTCATACAACACATACAGGGTCATACAACACATACAGGGTCATACAACACATACAGGGTCATACAACACATACAGGGTCATACAACGGAGGGATTGTATCATACACCAAACATCAAAGGAAGGGAGGGGGGCATTGAAGACTCTTGGAGTATACATAGAGCGGTAATACATAGATGTATACAAGGTGACCACCAGATATCAACACACAAGGAAGAAGGCGATGACGAAGGAAGAAAAGGCAAAGGAATGATGCAGAAGGAAAATGAAAGGGTGAACAGTGAAACAGGAGAAAGAAATGTGGGTCTCTCTTGGGCGTCTCCGATCACTCAGAAGCGTCATGCGTCACTCTAGAGTGACGCATTATACTATAGAGTGACGCATGACACTGCATAGTGAACATGCGTCACTCTAGTAGTTTCATGCGTCACTCAAGCGTCTCATGCGTCACTCAAGCGTCTCATGCGTCACTCAAGCGTCTCATGCGTCACTCAAGCGTCTCATGCGTCACTCAAGCGTCTCATGCGTCACTCAAGCGTTCCATGCGTGTCACAGAGATGTGATATAACAGCCTATTTAAATAAATTGGCAAGAAACTTATTACACCGGTAAGTATTACACCTAATTTTTTTCTTTTTTCATTTTATTCCCCGCTAAACACTGTTTCACCTTCAATCTAACATTTTCGGTCTAAATAAAAAAAAACCTGTGTTTTGTATTGGTCCGTGTGTGGTACTCCTCGAAGATGGGGGGGGTGGGGGGGGATAGGGGGGATAGGGGGGATAGGGGGGGATAGGGGGGGATAGGGGGGATAGGGGGGATAGGGGGGGAGGGGGGGGGACAAGATGAAGGGCAGAGCTGACGTGTCCTTTAAGTCACAAAACTTTCACTGTGGTTTGAGATTTTGGTGAATGAAAGAAGGAATGAAAGAAGGAATGAAAGTTTGCCTTGCATGTCCGTCTGTCCAGTTTGAAAATGCTTTCTAGTGTGGTTTTTATTTTTGTCTATCTTCGGGAGTCGAGGCTTTGGATTTTGTTTAAACTCAAAAGTACGCTGTTTGAAGCATTTCTGCAGAATCTTGCGGTTATCTTGAGATGATTTCGGGGTTTTTTAGTGTCCCCGCGGCCCGGTCCTCGACCAGGCCTCCACCCCCCCAGGAAGCAGCCCGTGACAGCTGACTAACACCCAGGTATACCTATTTTACTGCTAGGTAACAGGGGCATAGGGTGAAAGAAACTCTGCCCATTGTTTCTCGCCAGCGCCTGGGATCGAACCCAGGGCCACAGGATCACAAGTCCAGCGTGCTGTCCGCTCGGCCGACCGGTTCCCTGTCAGTTGCAGGCGATGAGTCACAATAACGTGGCTGAAGTATGTTGACCAGACCACACACTAGAAAGTGAAGGGACGACGACGTTTCGGTCCGTCCTGGACCATTCTCAAGTCGACAATCGACTTGAGAATGGTTCAGGACGGACCGAAACGTCGAGACCACACAGTAGAAGGTGAAGGGACGACGACGCTTCGGTCCATCCTGGACTATTCTCAAGTCGACAATCGACTTGAGAATGGTCCTGGACGGACCGAAACGTCGTCGTCGTCCCTTCACCTTCTAGTGTGTGGTCTGGTCAACATTTCTGCAGGGTTGCTCATCCGTATTGCGAAGCATCGGAAGCCCACTCACGGCTGGATTGATCTTGTTGAAGCCTTGTGTATGGGCAACACTGCAATGACATGTTTGAATTCATCCAAATTGAACTTTTTTTTTTTTAAATATTAAAATAAACGGACTCTTGTGAAGGTCCTTATGGAGGTCTGGAACACATGGTAGAAATTAAAGCATGGAAATTTTC
>NC_091152.1:13343080-13533080 GCF_040958095.1 Procambarus clarkii
TCGTCAAGGTCATTTTGAACTCGTCAAGGTCATTTTGATCTCGTCAAGGTCATTCTGAACTCAAGGTCATTCTGAACTCATCAAGGTCATTCTGAACTCATCAAGGTCATTCTGAACTCAAGGTCATTCTGAACTCATCAAGGTCATTCTGAACTCATCAAGGTCATTCTGATCTCATCAAGGTCATTCTGAACTCATCAAGGTCATTCTGATCTCATCAAGGTCATTTTGAACTCATCAAGGTCATTTTGAACTCATCAAGGTCATTTTGAACTCATCAAGGTCATTTTGAACTCATCAAGGTCATTCTGAACTCATCAAGGTCATTCTGAACTCATCAAGGTCATTCTGAACTCATCAAGGTCATTCTGAACTCATCAAGGTCATTCTGAACTCATCAAGGTCATTCTGAACTCATCAAGGTCATTCTGAACTCATCAAGGTCATTCTGAACTCATCAAGGTCATTTTGAACTCATCAAGGTCATTCTGAACTCATCAAGTTCGGTGATTTTCCTTCATGAAATTCCTTTCGCCCCCAATCGTAAGGTCTATCCCAAGGACACATATAGAAAATCTTTCAGGCCTCGATTAGACCTCTCACTGATTAGCAATTGACTGATTGGCACACCCGACCGACCGATCAGATTATCCATCAACAGACCAACCTGGGGGTGGAGGCCTGGTCGAGGACCGGGCCGCGGGGACACTAAAGCCCCGAAATCATCTCAAGATAACCTCAAGATAACCCTAAGTTTTTAATGATTCTGATAATGAAAATGCCTACAAGTTATGCTGTTATTGTGAGTCTTATATAATTAATATACTTTAATTTTTTTATGGAAACTTACCTAATTATAAATGTACATTTATTAATTAAGTCTTTGATTTAACTGAGTTATGTCCTTGGGAATGTCAGCATATTTAGCCAAGTGGAAGTCTGATAAGCCTGAATACAGGCTTCCTGTCACCAACAACGGTATTTAAATGACAGACAGACAAAGCAGGAAACAGAAAACAACATTATATTTCTCACGTAATGAGATAGTGCTGAGTCTGAATTCAGAGGTGATTAGTTCATTCGCAAAGAAAGAAAACTGTGATGCTTTCAAAAATTGAATGCTTAGAGATTTTACATCATATATATCAAGAATCTATCGAAACTTGCATAATTCGAAACATAGGTGCCTGACAGCTGGGTGGACAGTGCTTCGGATTCGTAGTCCTGTGGTTCCGGGTTCGATTCCCGGTGGAGGCGGAGACAAATGGGCAAAATGTTTCTTTCACCCCTGATGTCCCCCTGTTTCCTAGCAGTAAATAGGTACCTGGGAGTTAGACAGCTGCTACGGGCTGCTTCCTGGGGGTGTGTAACAAAAATGAGACCTGGTCGAGGACCGGGCTACGGGGACGCTAAGCCCCGAAATCATCTCAAGATAACCTCAAGATAACCTCTGAATACTTCAGCAGTGTTCAAATTTTGTATTCAAAGTAAATATTATGTTCACTTTATACACAGTTCATTGTAACAAAAATCTCTTCACAATGGGATTTCAACAGCTCAATGTAACAAGGATCTGATCTCAACGGAATTTAAATGGCTCAAAGGATATTTAAATAGCCCAGTGTAAGAGGAAATTCTGATTTTAAACGGATTCAAATTACTTTCAACAAGCCATCTGAGGGTGACAGTAAATCTTCAGTAATGCCAAGTGCCTCGTTTGAAGGGTCTCGTTAGTGTCCTCGGTAGACCAGTTGAGTCATTCTCTCCTTCAGTATACGCAACATTCTTTCTTAAGATGTATTTCCTTTCAGTCAAGTTGTTATTTCAAGCAAAGAACATTTAGGGTTAGATTCGATAACAATCAGAGCCAATATTTGTCTGTATCTGGTACCTACAATACCGTAATACACCGATACTTAATGTGTGATACAATACTGTATAATCTAGGGAAAATGCACAATTTTTTTTGTCTATACTCTCAATAGAATATCAATTAAACACAGTAAACTTACAATAATATATATATATATATATTATATTATATATATATATATTATATGTTATATATATATATATATATATATATATATATATATATATATATATATATATATATATATATATATATATAGAGAGAGAGAGAGAGAGAGGCCAAACGTCTTGTAGGATTTGTACGTAAGATGTTATGTAGTTCCAAGGAGACATATGTAGGTCATGTACTGTAATATCAGGCACTTCAGACCTCATAAAATTGTGAGTGCCAAGCACCTCAGATATCATTTAGTGCCACTAGGCCATGCGGGTCATGTAATGTAATGAATGCCAGGCACCTCTCATATCGTGCCAGGGGGTAATGCTGGTCGTGTAGAGTGCCAGGCATTTACTGCCAAGGGGTCAAGCAGTTCAGAGTGCCAAGCACACCAGACGACATTTAGTGCCATGACGTCGGGCAGTGTAGAGTGCCAGGCACACCAAACATCATTTAGCACCGCTACACTACCAAGGCATCAAACAAGTGCCATTCGCTGTTCGACTCCACTGTTCGGCCCGTCGACACTCTACCATTTTTTATTAATTAATTCAATTCCCAGCGGCTCTAGTTTTATTTTGTTACCGATGGATATTATTACAGGTTTGTTACAGCAGAAAATGCATCTGACGAGGTGAGTTCTCTCCTGGCTAGCTGTACTCTGTGTCACAACGATGCAAGTTGTCTTTGTGTGGTGTGTGTTCGTGTTTACACTACTCTTGGTCCGTGTGGTGATGTGTTGAGTCTCTGTTTACACTACTCTTGGTCCATGTGGTGATGTGTTGAGTCTCTGTTTACACTACTCTTGGTCCGTGTGGTGATGTGTTGAGTCTCTGTTTACACTACTCTTGGTCCGTGTGGTGATGTGTTGAGTCTCTGTTTACACTACTCTTGGTCCGTGTGGTGATGTGTTGAGTCTCTGTTTACACTACTCTTGGTCCGTGTGGTGATGTGTTGAGTCTCTGTTTACACTACTCTTGGTCCCTGTGGAGCTGTGTTGAGTCTCTGTTTACACTACTTTTGGTCCGTGTGGTGATGTGTTGAGTCTCTGTTTACACTACTCTTGGTCCGTGTGGTGATGTGTTGAGTCTCTGTTTACACTACTCTTGGTCCGTGTGGTGATGTGTTGAGTCTCTGTTTACACTACTCTTGGTCCGTGTGGTGATGTGTTGAGTCTCTGTTTACACTACTCTTGGTCCGTGTGGGGCTGTGTTGAGTCTCTGTTTACACTACTCTTGGTCCGTGTGGGGCTGTGTTGAGTCTCTGTTTACACTACTCTTGGTCTACGAGCCTTGTTGAATGTTTTGCATTTTACAACTGTGTACTCACCTAGTTGTGTTTGCGGGGGTTGAGCTCTGGCTCTTTGGTCCCGCCTCTCAACCGTCAATCAACAGGTGTACAGATTCCTGAGCCTATCGGGCTGTCATATCTACACTTGAAACTGTGTATGGAGTCAGCCTCCACCACATCACCCCCTAATGCATTCCATTTGTCAACCACTCTGACACTAAAAAAGTTCTTTCTAATATCTCTGTGGCTCATTTGGGCACTCAGTTTCCACCTGCGTCCCCTTGTGCGTGTTCCCCTTGTGTTAAATAGACTGTCTTTATCTACCCTATCAATCCCCTTCAGAATCTTGAATGTGGTGATCATGTCCCCCCTAACTCTTCTGTCTTCCAGCGAAGTGAGGTTTAATTCCCGTAGTCTCTCCTCGTAGCTCATACCCCTCAGCTCGGGTACTAGTCTGGTGGCAAACCTTTGAACCTTTTCCAGTTTAGTCTTATCCTTAACTAGATATGGACTCCATGCTGGGTCCACACACTCCATGTGTGTGTGTGTGTGTGTGTGTGTGTGTGTGTGTGTGTGTGTGCGTGTGTGTGTATGTATCTGTGTGTGTGTGTGTGTGTGTGTGTGTGTGTGTGCGTACGTACGTACGTGTGTGTGTGTGTGTGTGTGTGTGTGTGTGTGTGTGTGTGTGTGTGTGTGTATGTGTGTGTGTGTGTATGTGTGTGTGTGTGTATGTGTGTGTGTGTGTGTGTGTGTGTGTGTGTGTGTGTGTGTGTGTGTGTGTGTGTGTGTGTGTATGTGTGTGCGTGTGTGTGTGTGTGTGTGTGTGTGTGTGTGTATTCACCTAGTTGTGCTTGCAGGAGTTGAGCTCTGGCTCTTTGGTCCCGCCTCTCAACTGTCTAACTACTAATTCCCCCCTCCCCCCCACACACACATACTCAGGAAGTAACCCGTCACTGCTGTCTAATTCCCAGGTACCTACCTTACCTTGAGGTTACCTTGAGGTGCTTCCGGGGCTTAGCGTCCCCGCGGCCCGGTCGTCGACCAGGCCTCCTGGTTGCAGGACTGATCAACCAGGCTGTTAGACGCGGCTGTTCGCAGCCTGACGTATGAGTCACAGCCTGGTTGATCAGGTATCCTTTGGAGGTGCTTATCCAGTTCTCTCTTGAACACTGTGAGGGGTCGGCCAGTTATGTCCCTTATGTGTAGTGGAAGCGTGTTGAACAGTCTCGGGCCTCTGATGTTGATAGAGTTCTCTCTCAGAGTACCTGTTGCACCTCTGCTTTTCAACGGGGGTATTCTGCACATCCTGCCATGTCTTCTGGTCTCATGTGATGTTATTTCTGTGTGCAGGTTTGGGACCAGCACCTCAATTATTTTCCACGTGTAAATTATTATGTATCTCTCCCGCCTGCGCTCAATGGAGTACAGATTTAGGCTCTTTAGTCGGTCCCAGTAATTTAGATGTTTTACTGAGTGGATTCTAGCAGTAAAGGATCTCTGCACGCTCTCCAGGTCAGCAATTTCTCCAGCTTTGAAAGGGGCTGTCATTGTGCAGCAGTACTCCACTCTAGATAGCACAAGCGTTTTGAAAAGTATCATCATCGGTATAGCATCTCTAGTGTGAAAAGTTCTTGTTATCCAACCTGTCATTTTTCTTGCAGTTGTGACGGCTACTTTATTGTGTTCTTTAAAGGTAAGGTCTTCCGACATGAGTACACCCAGATCCTTTACATTGCCTTTTCGTTCTATGTTATGATTTGCCTGAGTTTTGTACGTTGTTTCTGTTTTTATATTTTAAATTTTTCCGTAGCGCATGAGCTGGAACTTATCCTCGTTAAACACCATATTATTTTCTGTAGCCCATAGAAAGACCTGATCTACATCTGACTGGAGGTTTGCCGTGTCCTCTATGTTGCCAACTCTCATGAAAATCCTAGTGTCATCTGCAAAGGATGATACAGTGCTATAGGTTGTGTTCTGGTCTATGTCCGACATGAGGATGAGAAAAAGTACTGGAGCAAGCACAGTACCCTGGGGGACTGAGCTCTTCACGGTTGATGGGCTGGATTTTATTTTGTTGACTATTACACATTGGGTTCTGTTAGTCAGGAAATTGTAGATCCATCTGCCTATTTTCCCGGTAATTCCTTTTGAACGCATTTTATGTGCAATAACACCATGGTCACATTTATCAAAAGCTTTTGCGAAATCTGTGTAAATTACATCAGCGTTTTGTTTGTCTTCCATAGCACCTAATGCCATATCATAGTGGTCCAGCAACTGCGACAGGCAAGAGCGCCCTGTTCTGAAACCATGTTGTCCGGGGTTATGGAGATGCTGTGATTCCATGTATTTTGTGATCTTACTTCTTAGCACTCTCTCACCTATTTACTGCTAGGTTACAGGGGCATCAGTGTGAAAGAAACTCTGCCCATTGTTTCTCGCCGGCGCCGGGAATCGAACCCTGGACCACAGGATTACGTATCCAGCATGCTGTCCACTCAGCTACCGGCGCTCAGTTCTGTGTGTGTGTGTGTGTGTGTGTGTGTGTGTGTGTGTGAGTGTGTGAGTGTGTGAGTGTGTGTGAGTGTGTGTGTGTGTGTGTGTGTGTGTGTGTGTGTGTGTGTGTGTGTGTGTGTGTGTGTGTGTGTGTGTGTGTGTGTGTGTATGAGAGAGAGTGTGCGTGCGTGTGAGTGTGATAAAGGGACCTGGAAGGGTTGGGTAGTATATGAGCACAGCTAAAAATTCCTCCCAGAATATACACACACACAAAAAAAATTCTAGCAGGTAGCGAGTGATGGGAATTTCTGTCAGGACGACAAATCCTGACCAAAGGACAGAGGCTGGAGCGGGAGAAGGATGGCGTGTGGGTGGGAGTGCCCCGACCAGGGATAGGGAGAGAGGGGGATAGGGACCGATCGGAGGGGCCGACACAGGGACGTATAAAAAAAAAAAAAGGCAATAACACAGAGGACCGTAATTCTCCGAGGTCGCAATAGAGTCCGTGAGGGTCACCAGTGACTAATACATGGTGTCTGTCACTCAGCCTAGGGGAAGAGGGGACATGGCACCGACCCCGGGGGCATGTCAGTGCCAATCCACGGAAACAGTCTAACCCCTCCCCCCTATCCCTCCTTGTACCTCAAGCAGTTACATTGTTCGAAATTCAGTCTTTGGGACTCCTCCACATGTCGAAGTTCAGTCTTTGGGACTCCTCCACATGTCGAAGTTCAGTCTTTGGGACTCCTCCACATGTCGAAGTTCAGTCTTTGGGACTCCTCCACATGTCGAAGTTCAGTCTTTGGGACTCCTCCACATCTCGAAGTTCAGTCTTTGGGACTCCTCCACATCTCGCAATTGAGGAATTGAAGGATGAATTGAGTGTTCCACCTCCCGGAAAATAGATCCTGCTGGAAGGTAGGCTTATTTAGGCTTTTTTTTTTTCCTATCCTCTATCCTCCCTGGTCACCCCACCTCCCCAACCTCCTCAACTACTCTACCCGGATTGTGCTAGAGCAGGCTAGCAAAATAGAGGCTAATTGACTAATAGACCAGGCTAATAGATAAGCCTGGCATGCCTAGTTCTCTCCTAATCCCATGTATAACAAACTATCCTGTGAGAGATTGGGGATATTAGATTAATTAGGAGCCAATGAACAAATCCACAAGGACCGTGACGCGGATTCGAACCTGCGTCTGGGAGCATCCCAGACACTGCCTTAATCGACTGAGCTACGACAGGGTAAAAGGGTTGAAACCTAAGTTCTACTGAACTTACTGGATCCTGTAGCCTCTCCGAGGCACAAACCAGGAGCTACAATGTTTGAGCTACACTCTAATTACTCACTTACTCTCACTCCTTTTTGCCATCTATCGTAACCATTCCTCCTTTCCCAACCTATCGTCGCCCCCCTTTTCCTTCTCTCTCTCTCTCTCTCGGCCCCTCTATTCCCTTCCCCCACCCCCTCCCACCCGTCCGTTAGCGTAAGCCCCAGGAAGCCCCTCGCTGAACCTTCAGTTGAGCGCCATTAAGGTAGGGTTTAGGTGGGTTCACCTGAACCGAAATTCACGTTTAATTATGGAGTATCCTCCACCGGCCAGCCTTGGGGATTTACTGTGGGCGAAGGCTGGGGGATTTGGAGGTAGGGGGAGGATTCGGAAGGGAGGGATTCGACCCTGATGTGGTGTAGGGGTAGCACAGGAGCCGGTCGGCCGAGCGGACAGCACACTGGACTTGTGATCCTGTGGTACTGGGTTCGATCCCAGGCGCCGGAGAGAAACAATGGGCAGTTTCTTTCACCCTATGTCCCTGTTACCTAGCAGTAAAATAGGTACCTGTGTGTTAGTCAGGTGTCACGGGCTGCTTCCTGGGGGGTGGAGGCCTGGTCGAGGACCGGGCCGCGGGGAAACTAAAAAGCCCCGAAATCATCTCAAGATAACCTCAAGATAACCACGCATCCAATGCCCCGGGAGCGATATCGTCGGGATTCGAATCCTGGTCAGAGAGGATTGACTGGGTGCCATCTCTATTCGCCCAGAAGGCCATTTGCACCTGGTTGTAAAGTGATTGGCGTGTTATATTCCAGGAGAAAAAAAAATTCCCGGAAGTGGAATAGTGAATGTTAAACTACTTTACATTTCCAAAGGGCACTAATCACAGTTATTCTGGATTCTGGTATTTACTTATTACAATTGCTCTCAGGAAAATAGTCTATATAGTTAGCTATATTTTCCGCTATATAGTCGTGAGGGCTTGGCGCTTTCCCCTTGATAATTCCCTCCTTCCCACCATCCCACCGGTGGAAGGGGGGGGGGGCCGCTAGGCTTATATCCTACCATCTTTCCTACCCAAGCCGCACACACACACACACACACACAGGCTATTTAACACAAGGGGCACACGCACTAGGGGACACAGGTGGAAACTGAGCGCCCAAATGAGCCACAGAGATATTAGAAAGAACTTTTTTAGTGTCAGAGTGGTTGACAAATGGAATGCATTAGGAAGTGATGTGGTGGAGGCTGACTCCATACACAGTTTCAAGTGTAGATATGAAAGAGCTCAGGAATAGGCTCAGGAATCTGTACACCTGTTGATTGACGGTTGAGAGGCGGGACCAAAGAGCCAGAGCTCAACCCCCGCAAGCACAACTAGGTGAGTACTAGGTGATTATACACACACACACACACACACACACACAGATTGCGCCTCTAGCTTTCGTAATTGTGCCGACATGCCATTTTTACAGACATGTATATGACTTCCCTCTCTCTCTCTCTCTCTCTCTCTCTCTCTCTCCCTCTCTCTCCCTCTCTCTCCCTCTCTCTCTCTCTCTCTCTCTCTCTCTCTCCCTCTCTCTCCCTCTCTCTCCCTCCCTCTCCCTCCCTCTCCCTCCCTCTCCCTCTCTCTCTCTCTCTCTCTCTCTCTCCCCCTGCCTGGCTCAGCCCACCTGAGCGTCAGGACCCTTGGCGCTAAGAGCTGGGGGTTCGTAATTACCAGAGAGGAAGCCAGCCAGGGCCACGTTCATAGCTGCCTTGATTGCAAAATTTTCCTGAGCGTTACCAAATTGTAACTCAACGGACCTCAGTTGTTAGACTACACTTTTTCAGCACAGGAATACCAATTTATCGCATGGAAATGAAATATTTTCGTACTTGCAAAACTTAATTAGTTCTAAATTGGCAGGTGACTACTCATTTGAAATGCATAATTTGCTAATGTGAGATATTATATATATATATATATATAAATATGAGAGGAAATTAACACCTTGAGTGGCTGTCTAATCCACCTGGGGGCACCTTGATTGGCTGCCTAATCCACCTGGGGGCACCTTGATTGGCTGCCTAATCCACCTGGGGGCACCTTGATTGGCTGCCTAATCCACCTGGGGTCATCTTGATTGGCTGCCTAATCCACCTGGGGGCCACCTTGATTGGCTGCCTAATCCACCTGGGGCCACCTTGATTGGCTGCCTAATCCACCTGGGATCATCTTGATTGGCTGCCTAATCCACCTGGGGGCACCTTGATTGGCTGCCTAATCCACCTGGGGCCACCTTGATTGGCTGCCTAATCCACCTGGGGTCATCTTGATTGGCTGCCTAATCCACCTGGGATCATCTTGATTGGCTGCCTAATCCACCTGGGGGCACCTTGATTGGCTGCCTAATCCACCTGGGGGCACCTTGATTGGCTGCCTAATCCACCTGGGGTCATCTTGATTGGCTGCCTAATCCACCTGGGGGCCACCTTGATTGGCTGCCTAATCCACCTGGGGCCACCTTGATTGGCTGCCAAATCCACCTGGGGTCATCTTGATTGGCTGCCTAATCCACCTGGGATCATCTTGATTGGCTGCCTAATCCACCTGGGGGCACCTTGATTGGCTGCCTAATCCACCTGGGGGCCACCTTGATTGGCTGCCTAATCCACCTGGGGGCCACCTTGATTGGCTGCCTAATCCACCTGGGGGCACCTTGATTGGCTGCCTAATCCACCTGGGGCCACCTTGATTGGCTGCCTAATCCACCTGGGGGGCACCTTGATTGGCTGCCTAATCCACCTGGGGGCACCTTGATTGGCTGCCTAATCCACCTGGGGGCACCTTGATTGGCTGCCTAATCCACCTGGGATCATCTTGATTGGCTGCCTAATCCACCTGGGGTCATCTTGATTGGCTGCTTAATCCACCTGGGGGCACCTTGATTGGCTGCCTAATCCACCTGGGGGCACCTTGATTGGCTGCCTAATCCACCTGGGGCACCTTGATTGGCTGCCTAATCCACTTGGGGGCACCTTGATTGGCTGCCTAATCCACTTGGGGGCACCTTGATTGGCTGCCTAATCCACCTGGGGGCCACCTTGATTGGCTGCCTAATCCACCTGGGGGCCACCTTGATTGGCTGCCTAATCCACCTGGGGGCCACCTTGATTGGCTGCCTCTTCCTGGTGGTCTGAAAGCATGAGAGACTTCACAAGACATAGCCAAGATCAGCGCACGGGCTCACCATAGCCCGTGCTACTTTGAACTCTTTGTTCCAAGTAGAGAATCTTAAACAAACAGCAAACTCAAACCCACAAGACGTTGTTTGCATTGTTTAAATGACTTGGGAATCAGCTCACACAGTAATGCAAAGTTTCTATAGGGGAAATATTATGGAGAGTTCAAAGCTCATAAGAGTTATAAGAGTCAAGGCTCATAAGAGTTATAAGAGTTCAGTAATATTATCGAAGTATTTTCGCACCTTCTACAGTCCGCCAACCACAATAGCTTATTTGAAGTATATGTTCTTTGGCCCCTCAAAAAAAATTAACAAAAATTTCCATGATATAATAGTTTTTTTTTTTATCTGAGAGCTAGTGAGAGTTAGCTGTGTTAGCTGAGAGCTAGTGTGTGTGTTAGCTGTGTTAGCTGAGAGCAAGTGTGTGTTAGCTGAGAGCTAGTGAGTGTTAGCTGTGTTAGCTGAGAGCAAGTGTGTGTTAGCTGTGTTAGCTGAGAGCTAGTGTGTGTGTTAGCAGAGAGCTAGTGTGTGTGTTAGCTGTGTTAGCTGAGAGCAAGTGTGTGTTAGCTGTGCTAGCTGAGAGCTAGTGTGTGTGTTAGCAGAGAGCTAGTGTGTGTGTTAGCTGTGTTAGCTGAGAGCAAGTGTGTGTTAGCTGTGTTAGCTGAGAGCTAGTGTGTGTTAGCAGAGAGCTAGTGTGTGTGTTAGCTGTGTTAGCTGAGAGCAAGTGTGTGTTAGCTGTGTTAGCTGAGAGCAAGTGTGTGTTAGCAGAGAGCTAGTGTGTGTGTTAGCTGTGTTAGCTGAGAGCAAGTGTGTTTTAGCTGTGTTAGCTGAGAGCTAGTGTGTGTGTTAGCTGTGTTAGCTGAGAGCTAGTGAGTGTTAGCTGTGTTAGCTGAGAGCTAGTGTGTGTGTTAGCAGAGAGCTAGTGTGTGTGTTAGCTGTGTTAGCTGAGAGCTAGTGAGTGTTAGCTGTGTTAGCTGAGAGCTAGTGAGTGTTAGCTGTGTTAGCTGAGAGCTAGTGAGTGTTAGCTGTGTTAGCTGAGAGCTAGTGAGTGTTAGCTGAGTTAGCTGAGAGCTAGTGAGTGTTAGCTGAGTTAGCTGAGAGCTAGTGAGTGTTAGCTGTGTTAGCTGAGAGCTAGTGAGTGTTAGCTGAGTTAGCTGAGAGCTAGTGAGTGTTAGCTGAGTTAGCTGAGAGCTAGTGAGTGTTAGCTGAGTTAGCTGAGAGCTAGTGAGTGTTAGCTGAGAGCTAGTGAATGTTAGCTGAGTTAGCTGAGAGCTAGTGAATGTTAGCTGAGTTAGCTGAGAGCTAGTGAGTGTTAGCTGTGTTAGCTGAGAGCTAGTGAATGTTAGCTGAGTTAGCTGAGAGCTAGTGAGTGTGTTAGCTGTGTTTGCTGAGAGCTAGTGTGTGTTAACTGTGTTTGCTGAGAGCTAGTGTGTGTTAGCTGAGAGCTAGTGTGTGTTAGCTGAGAGCTAGTGTGTGTTAGCTGAGAGCTAGTGTGTGTTAGCTGAGAGCTAGTGAGTGTTAGCTGTGTTAGCCGAGAGCTAGTGAGTGTGTTAGCTGTGTTTGCTGAGAGCTACTGTGTGTTAGCTGTGTTAGCTAAGAGCTAGTGAGTGTTAGCTGTGTTAGCTGAGAGCTACTGTGTGTTAGCTGTGTTAGCTGAGAGCTACTGTGTGTTAGCTGTGTTAGCTGAGAGCTAGTGAGTGTTAGCTGAGTTATCTGAGAGCTAGTGAGTGTTAGCTGTGTTAGCTGAGAGCAAGTGTGTGTTAGCTGTGTTAGCTGAGAGCTAGTGAGTGTTAGCTGTGTTAGCTGAGAGCT
The DNA here is from genome assembly GCF_040958095.1 of Procambarus clarkii. Lineage (NCBI taxonomy): Eukaryota > Metazoa > Arthropoda > Malacostraca > Decapoda > Cambaridae > Procambarus > Procambarus clarkii. The sequence goes on from NC_091152.1 coordinate 13,355,216, forward strand.
ACTGTGTGTTAGCTGTGTTAGCTGAGAGCTACTGTGTGTTAGCTGTGTTAGCTGAGAGCTAGTGAGTGTTAGCTGAGTTATCTGAGAGCTAGTGGGTGTTAGCTGACAGCTAGTGAGTGTTAGCTGTGTTAGCTGAGAGCAATAGCTCCTGGTGTCAAAGTACGCGGCTTGTAGCGTAGGTGGAGAACGCTCTGTGATTCTGATGATGTCTCTGTTGTCATTATGTAGTCTCTGTGAGGGTGCATCCCGACTATGTTGTCCAGAGTAAATATTATATGTAAGCCATCTCTCCCCCCCCCCCCCTCCCTCCCTCTCTCCCTCCCTCCCTCCCTCCCTCCCTCCCTCCCTCCCTCCCTCTCTCTCTCTCTCTCTCTCTCTCTCTCTCACACACACACACACACACAGAGGGGGGCCTCACGGCTGAGTTGACAGCGCTCGAGGATCGTAGTCCTAATGGCCCGGGTTCGATTCCCGGCGGATGGGGGAACCAAATCGACAGAGTTTCTTTCACTCTGTTCATCTAGTAGTCAATAGGTACCTGGGAGTTAGACAGCAGCTACGGGCTGCTTCCTGTGTGTATGTGTGTATGTGTGTGTGTGTGTGTGTGTGTGTGTGTGTGTGTGTGTGTGTGTGTGTGTGTGTGTGTGTGTGTGTGTATGTGTGTGTGTACTCACCTAGTTGTGTTTGCGGGGGTTGAGCTCTGGCTCCTTGGTCCCGCCTCTCAACCGTCAATCAACAGGTAAATTGACACACACACACACACACACAACAGTGAGTGTGTGTGTGTGTGTGTGTGTGTGTGTGTGTGTGTGGAGAGCGGGGGTAGAGATGAGGGATGCGAGCGCGTAATATTTTGAGCAATATCAAAAGTTGAGGAGCGCAACTCATTCTACAAATGTGAAATGGCGCACAATATAGCGACATTCGTGTCATCAAGGAGATGCCAGGTTCAGGGAGTGGAAGGGAAGGTGGAAAGGGGAAAAGGGAGGGGGGGGAAAGGGAGAGGGGGAAAAGGGAGGAAGGGAAGGGAATTATCAGGGGGGGAAAGCGCCAGGCCATTACGACTATATAGCACTGGGAAGGGGTCAGGATAAGGATTTGGGATGGGATGGGGTGAAAGGAATGGTGCTCCAACCACTTGGACGGTCGGGGATTGAACGCCGACCTGCATGAAGCGAGACCGTCGCTCTACCGTCCATCCCAAGTGGTGCAAGAGTGCAAGAGCCCTCAGGAACCTAGTACTTGGGTAAGTGCAGACTAAGGGAGGCTAAGGGAGGCTAGGTAGAGGAGTCTAAGGGGCCAAACAGAGTTAAGGGGCAACAGAGTTAAGGGGCTGACCTCTGGTTAACCTGAGACCTGTTTCGAGAATTGTTCTATACTGCAGTTTGGCTTAAGTTCAGGCTCTTCACGTTAAGACTTGCTAACTAAGACTGTTGTTAACAGCGGTCCGCAGGCACACAGCTTTCACAACCCGGCTGACGAGTGGAGGGTGAGGCACTCCAGGGTGAGGCACTCCAGGGTGAGGCACTCCAGGGTGAGGCACTCCAGGTTGAGGCACTCCAGGTTGAGGCACTCCAGGTTGAGGCACTCCAGCTTGAGGCACTCCAGCTTGAGGCACTCCAGCTTGAGGCACTCCAGCTTGAGGCACTCCAGCTTGAGGCACTCCAGCTTGAGGCACTCCAGCTTGAGGCACTCCAGCTTGAGGCACTCCAGCTTGAGGCACTCCAGCTTGAGGCACTCCAGCTTGAGGCACTCCAGCTTGAGGCACTCCAGCTTGAGGCACTCAACGTTGAGGCACTCAACGTTGAGGCACTCCAGGTTGAGGCACTCCAGGTTGAGGCACTCCAAGGGTAGGCACTCCAAGGGTAGGCACTCCAAGGGTAGGCACTCCAAGGGTAGGCACTCCAAGGGTAGGCACTCCAAGGGTAGGCACTCCAGGTTGAGGCACTCCAAGGGTAGGCACTCCAAGGGTAGGCACTCCAAGGGTAGGCACTCCAAGGGTAGGCACTCAAGGTTGAGGCACTCCAGGGACTGTGTAGCAATTTGGGTCGAGTCTTTGCCTTTGCTTGCGATGTCATTTTCGTATTGTCTTTCTGCCTCTCTTCTCATCCTGACATATTCATTCCTGGCACTCTGGTATCTTTCTCTGCTCTCCAGTGTCCTGTTATTCCTATAGCTTCTCCATGCCCTTTTACTTTGCTGCTTAGCTAGTAGATGGTAGAGCGACGGTCTCGCTTCATGCAGGTCGGCGTTCAATCCCCGACCGTCCAAGTGGTTGGGCACCATTTCTTCTCTCCTCCGTCCCATCCCAAATCCTTATCCTGACTCCCTTCCCAGTGACACAGTCATAATGGCTAGTTGCTTTCTTTTTTTTTATAAAAATTAGATAGCCTACATCTCTGATTATCTTCGTTTCATTGTTTTCCTTTTGGACCGGGACAAACTTGTTCGCTGCTTCCTTGCACTTCTGCGTGAAGAAGTCCATCGTGACTTGGGCCGTCTTTCCTCTGAGCTCTGTTTCCCATGTTATATCTGTTAGGAATTTCCTTATCTCCTCATAGTTTCCCTTTCGGAAAGCCAGTTTTTTGTTTTCAGTACCCCTCCTCGAGTTCAATAACCCTTCCTCAACCAGATACTCAAACGTCAGTACACTGTGGTCGCTCATTCCTACTGGGGCCTCATAGCCGATTTTCCTTATGTCGGAGTCGTTCAGAGTGAAGACTAGGTCGAGTCTCGCTGGTTCATCGTTTCCTCTCATCCTTGTGGGTTCCCTGACATGTTGGCTTAAAAAGTTTCTTGTCGCCACCTCCATTAGTTTGTGTGTGTGTGTGTGTGTGTGTGTGTGTGTGTGTGTGTGTGTGTGTGTGTGTGTGTGTGTGTGTGTGTGTGTGTGTGTGTTCACCTAGCTGTGTTTGCGGGGGTTGAGCTTTGCTCTTTCGGCCCGCCTCTCAACTGTCAATCAACTGTTTACTACTTTTTTTTGTTTTCCCTACACCACACACACACACACACACACACCAGGAAGCAGCCCGTGACAGCTGACTAACTCCCAGGTACCTATTTACTGCTAGGTAACAGGGGCATTCAGGGTGAAAGAAACTTTGCCCATTTGTTTCTGCCTCGTGCGGGAATCGAACCCGCGCCACAGAATTACGAGTCCTGCGCGCTATCCACCAGGCTACGAGGCCCCTGTGTGTGTGTGTGTGTGTGTGTGTGTGTGTCCACTTGGATTGGACCTTACTTTCACTATTAGCCCTCAGTACGGCTGCCAGTGTCTCCCAACACTACAATACACACATTAGTAAAGTAACAGACAATTATGAAAACGGAAACCTCATCTATATGAATAAAAATTGCTCGTTTGTTAAAAATCGCTAAACTTCGTAAGTTTTTCACCGATTGCTTTGAAATATTGACACAACGTTCCATTCGCATACGATCGTGTTTTTATATACCTACTATATAGATGTCATGCCTGTGACAGGTAAAAACATGTTTTGTTTTTTTAAACTGTGTTTTTCATGAGAGTTTCCATGAGTGGGGAAATGTCTGAAACCTCGTTACCGATTGCTTGGAAATTTTGACACAACGTTCCATTCGCATACGATCGTGTTTTTATATACCTACTATATACATGCCACGCCTGTGACAGGTAAAAACATGCTTTTGTTTTTAAACTGTGTTTTTCATGAGAGTTTCCATGAGTGGGGAAATGTCTGAAACCTCGTTACCGATTGCTTGGAAATTTTGACAAAACGTTTCATTGGAATATGCGTGTGTTTTTATATACCTACTATATACATGCCACATCTTTAACAGCTAAAAACTAGTTTTTTTGGAAAAATAGGGCCATCTGTTGCACTAAGAGCAACACACGCTATATTAAATATGTTACGATTCCATTTCAATGTTTCCGATTGCAACGATAAATCAAATTTTCATAGATTTCGATTTATTTTCATTTTGATTTAATTATTTTGTGTGACATTGCGTTGGAATTGAGCTGTGTTGTTTACCATACCGTTCATTTCGTGAGTATAGTTTATTTGTTATTTGTTTTTCGTTTTTTAACTGTTCTTGTTTTTTTCAGTGATGAGAACATCAGATCATTTGATGTTCCCATTTTTCTGATGGGAACATATCAGATCATTTGGGAACGCATTGAACGAGGGAACGGGGGAGTGGGGGATGGCTGGGAGGACAAGGGGACAGGGGAGGGGGGGGGGGGCAGGGGAGGGTTACTCAGCAACGCACATCCTTTACTAAGCCACAGCAAAGCGTGGCCGGGTACAGCTAGTACAAAATAATTATCATCAAATAAGAACAAAAAAACTGTAAACAATTATGCAAAACAAAAGCAACTAAACCCAAAATACCTACAAACATTACGCATTTTATATCAACATTCATATTATACAAATTTTAGTTTAATTTATTCCACTAAAACTCACAAGTAAAAAATTTTTTTTTTACTATTAAGCATTTTCTCAAGGCTGTGTTTATAAGGGCTTCCTGATCCATCTCCCAGAGCGGCCCGAGTAATCCATCATCTTAAGGGGCATTAATCACTCACAAATTTACAAGTGGGAGTGTTTACATAAATATTGGAACGGTGAAATTTACAGGTGCGAGTGAATGCAACTCACCTGGATTGTCAAGGTATATATTTGGTCGATTTGTGAATGTCGTGTATTGGAGTATGAGGAAATTGGTATGACAGGGAGGGGAAGGGGGGATTAGGGAGATAGAGGGAGAGGAAACTTCTTGAGGTTATCTTGAGATGATTTCGGGGCTTTTTAGTGTCCCCGCGGCCCGGTCCTCGACCAGGCCTCCACCCCCAGGAAGCAGCAGCCCGTGACAGCTGACTAACACCCAGGTACCTATTTTATTGCAAGGTAACAGGGGCATAGGGTGAAAGAAATTCTGCCCATTGTTTCTCGCCGGCGCCCGGGATCGACCCCGGGATCACAGGATCACAAGTCCAGCGTGCTGTCCGCTCGGCCGACCGGCTCCCACGAAAAATCATAAACTACAGATTTCGCCATCAGCATTACCACCACCACCACCACCACTGTTGCACCACTACTACCACCACTACCACCCTCCGACCATCGGTCAGCCTAGCTACAGGCTTGACTCAGTACCGCAATAAGGCCACAAATGAAAACAAATGTCTATTGCCAAAGTTTTGGGACAAAGTCTGGCTCCCTGGTGTAATTCTGCCTGGCCATTGATAAGGACCCTCACTCGAACCCCCACGCCATATTCACTTATTTCCATTTATGTGATTCCATAACTGTGGTGTGTGGAACAGCTGGTCCAAAGGGGGGTGTTGTGGGGAGGTATGGGGGGTTAGGGGGTGTTGTGGGGAGGTATGGGGGTTGAGGGGTGTTGTGGGGAGGTATGGGGGGTTAGGGAGTGTGTGGGGAGGTATGGGGGGTTAGGGAGTGTGTGGGGAGGTATGGGGGGTTAGGGAGTGTGTGGGGAGGTATGGGGGGTTAGGGAGTGTGTGGGGAGGTATGGGGGGTTAGGGAGTGTATGGGGAGGTATGGGGGGTTAGGGGGGTGTTGTGGGGAGGTATGGAGGGTTGGGGGGTGTTGTGGGGAGGTATGGGGGGTTAGGGAGTGTGTGGGGAGGTATGGGGGGTTAGGGAGTGTGTGGGGAGGTATGGGGGGTTAGGGAGTGTGTGGGGAGGTATGGGGAAGAGGAGAGACGTGAATTATATCTCCTTCGAATCGTTTTACCTTATTATATGCTGAGTTTAACAGTACTCACGTACGCACGTACGCACGTACGCACGTACGCACGCAAGCACGCTTTTGCTAGAGTTGGATGTGACAAAGGCTATAGGCCCAGATGGAATCTCCCCTTTGATACTAAAGGAAGGAGCTGAAGCACTGTGCCTGCCACTCTCCATAGTGTATAACAAATCACTGGCAACAGGGGAACTGCTAAAAATTTGGAAGACGGCTAATGTAGTCCCGATATATGAGAAAGGGGATAGACAGGAGGCATTAAACTAAAGGCCAGTGTCCCTAACTAGCATACCATGCAAGCTGATGGAGATTGTGCGAAAAAAGGTAGTGGAACATCTGGAGAGAAAGAACTTTGTAACACAGCATCAACATGGATTCAGGGATGGCAAGTCCTGCCTCACAGGATTAATTGAATTCTACGACCAGGCAACAAAAATGAGGCAATAAAGAGAGGGATGGGCAGACTGCATATTTTTGGATTGCCAGAAAGCCTTTGACACAGTACCACACAAGAGGCTAGTGAAAAAGCTGGAGATGCAGGCAGGATTGAAAGGGAAGGTACTCCATTGGACAAGGGAGTACCTAAGTAACAGAAGACAGCGAGTCACTGTGAGAGTGGAGGTCACAGATTGGCGAGACGTCACCAGTGGAGTCCCACAGGGCTCAGTCCTTGGACCTACACTGTTTCTGATATATGTAACTGATCTCCCAGAGGGTATAACCTCGTTCCTCTCATTGTTTGCTGATGATACAAAAATTACGAGGAGGATTAAAACAAAAGATAGTATGAGGTTACAAGATGACCTAGACAGAGTGAATGGTCTAGGAATGCTACTAAAGTTCAACCCGAGTAAACATAACGTAATGAAACTAGGCGGTGGAAACAGGAGGTCAGACACAGGATACCGAATGGGAGATGAAGTATTTCATGAAACGGACAGAGAGAAAGATCTAGGAGTTGATATCACACCAAACCTGTCTCCTGAAGCCCACATAAAAAGAATTACATCTGCGACATACGCGAGGCTGGTTAACATCAGAACAGCCTTCAGGAACCTGTGTAAGGAATCATTCAGAACCTTGTACACCACATATGTAAGACCAATCCTGGAGTATGCAGCCCCAGCATGGAGCCCGTACCTTGTCAAGCACAAGACGAAGCTGGAAAAAGTCCATAGGTATGCCAGTAGGCTAGTCCCAGAACTAAGAGGCATGAGTTACGAGGAAAAGCTGCGGGAAATGCACCTTACGACACTGGAAGACAGAAGAGTAAGGGGAGACATGATCATTACCTACAAAATTCTCAGAGGAATTGACAGGGTAGATAAAGATTAACAGTTTAACACGGGTGGTACGCGAAAAAGGGGACACAGGTGGAGACTGAGTACCCAAATGAGCCACAGGGACGTTAGAAAGAACTTTGTCAGTGTCAGAGTAGTTAACAGGTGGAATGCATTAGGCAGTGATGTCGTAGAGGCTGACTCCATACACAGTTTCAAATGTAGATATGATAGAGCCCAGTAGATACTGGAATCTGTACACCAATTGATTGACAGTTGAGAGGAGGGACCAAGGAGCTAGAGATCAACCCCCGTAATTACAACTAGGTGAGTACACACACACACACACACACACACACACACACACACACACACACACACACACACACACGGAGGCCAGGCACAGGATACAGAATAGGAGATGAAGTATTTAAAGAAACAGACAGAGAGTAAGATCTAGGAGTTGATATCACACCAAACCTGTCTCCTGAAGCCCACATAAAGAGAATAACGTCTGCGGCATATGCGAGGCTGGCTAACATCAGAACGGCGTTCAGGAACCTGTGTAAGGAATCATTCAGAATCTTGTACACCACATATGTAAGACCAATCCTGGAGTATGCGGCCCCAGCATGGAGCCCGTACCTTGTCAAGCACAAGACGAAGCTGGAAAAAGTCCAAAGGTATGCTACTAGACTAGTCCCAGAACTAAGAGGCATGAGTTATGAGGAAAGGCTGCGGGAAATGCACCTCACGACACTGGAAGACAGAAGAGTAAGGGGGGACATGATCACAACCTACAAAATCCTCAGGGGAATCGACCGGGTAAACAAGGATGAACTATTCAACACTGGTGGGACGCGAACAAGGGGACACAGGTGGAAGCTGAGTACCCAAATGAGCCACAGAGACGTTAGAAAGAACTTTTTCAGTGTCAGAGTAGTTAGTAAATGGAATGCATTAGGAAGTGATGTGGTGGAGGCTGACTCCATACACAATTTTAAATGTAGATATGATAGAGCCCAATAGGCTCAGGAATCTGTACACCAGTTGATTGACGGTTGAGAGGCGGGACCAAAGAGCCAGAGCTCAACCCCCGCAAGCACAATTAGGTGAGTACAATTAGGTGAGTACACACACACACACACACACAAAACCCTGAAGTTAATACACACAAACTGCACACAGAAATGAGAGCAAAAGTACACCCCAATATTAATCCCAGATACTGAAACAATTAAAAAAGTAAAAAGTAATAAGTTTACTTTTTCATTAACTTAAAACGATATTTGATCACCTGATCACCACTTAAAATACTCAGTTTAAAGAATTATTTCCACTCTTCACTTAAAGTTGTGAAAACATTTAAGTTCGCGTTGAAGAAGGGTAGGGAACTCTGAGAAGAAAGCGCAAAGTCATTAGGACTATATAGCACTGGGAAGGAGTCAGGATAAGGATTTGGGATGGGACGGGGGGAAGGAATAGTGCCCAACCACTTGGACGGTCGGGGATTGAACGCCGACCTGCATGTAGCGAGACCGCCGCTCTACCATCCAGCCCAAGTGGAGACGAGACCTTAATTATCAAACTGTGGCAAGGTGCCCGAACTTGACCTTATTTAGCTAAAATATTAACAAAGATATGCAACAAAAAAAAAGAGAGCAAGTTAGAACCTATAAAGGTGGGTTGTGAGGAAGCTGTTGGAGTCCAAAGACGGGTGTTCGATCCCAATCAACAGCCTCTACATTTTTCTGAAGGATTACAAACTTTGAAGAAACATAAGTCATGCATTAAACAAACACACGTTACCATATAGAAACAAGGAGACATGCACAAGGAAAACTGCTATCTTGAGGTTATCTGGAGATGATTTCGGGGCTTTTTAGTGTCCCCGCGGCCCGGTCCTCGACCAGGCCTCCACCCCTAGGAAGCAGCCCGTGACAGCTGACTAACACCCAGGTACCTATTTTACTGCTAGGTAACAGGGGCATAGGGGTGAAAGAAACTCTGCCCATTGTTTCTCGCCGGCGCCTGGGATCGAACCCAGGACCACAGAATCACAAGTCCAGCGACCGGCTCCCACGTAAAATCATAAACTACAGATTTCGCCATCAGCATCACCACCACTATCACTACCACTACCACCATCACTACCACCATCACCACCACCACCATCACCATCACCACCACCACCATCACCACCACCACCACCACCATCACCACCACCACCACCACCATCACCACCACCACCACCACCACCACCACCACCATCACCACCACCACTACCACCACCACCACCACTACCACCACCACCACCACTACCACCACCACTCGCTGTCAGAACCACTACCACAATTCACTCTCAGCGGGGAAAAAAAAAAAACCTAATCCCAAACCATTCTCTATCTCGGCCTCTTACTGGTTCGCATCACGTGAACCACCACAACCACCACAACTACCACCAGCACCAACTACCAACACAGCCGCAATTCCCGACCGCTATCAACCACCCCCGAACGATGGTAACGGACACCATCATCTCAACACCATCACATCTTACTCATGTCTCTCATAACTAAAGTACACAAGGGCGGTATTTCTGTGTATTTGCCTCTCTCTCTCTCTCTCCCAACCAAGTTATCTTTTTAGATGGTTATAAGAGAAGATAGCAGGCGTGTGTATAGGGGAGACCCACGCCTTCTTAGATGGTTATAAGAGAAGATAGCAGGCGTGTGTATAGGGGAGACCCACGCCTTCTTAGATGGTTATAAATGAGGATAGCGAAGCGTGTGTAAGGTTTAAAAGGTATATAACGCCTCCTTAATATTTACAAGAGAGGATAGCGAGTGTAGAAGAGATAATCAAATCATCTTAACGCTCTGGGACTTAAAGCCTCAACCCGAAGGCTTCAGAAGCTTTTGGGCATTGCTTTACATAGGCCTACGTGTAGAGGAGCATAGATCTACATGTATACAGTAGATCTACGTGCATAAAAGCACAAGGAGATCCTATAAGAGCCTCATTTAGGAGGCCTATAGGAGCCTCCTTTAGGAGTCCTCCTATAGGAGGCCTATAGGACCTCCTATAGGCCTCCTCCTAATGAATATACCAAAAGAATGTTGTTGTTGTTGTTGTTGCTTCAGATTTAGCTGCTCAGAACGAAGTGTCCATGTAGCACGGGCTATGGTGATCCCGTAATACCAAGAGAATATAACCCTTGTAAATATACCAATTCATGCACTATCACCCCCACCCTCTCTCCCCCAACAGAGAATTCAGATGCATCAATTATTCACATCAATAAATACCACAGTTTCGCTAATCCGGCTGACCTTCCTAACCAGAATATCTTGTTTACCGAATCAGAGAACCAACGGCACTCATAAACGGCATATCAAACGGCCGTTGAATGAGTAACAAGAACGGTGGAGAAATAAGAACTCACGGCCTCATGGGTAAGAAAATGGGTCAAGATTATGAGGCCAATCTCCGTAGGTGATCATTGCCGACTACAACACGGCGCATTGAAAAGTTTATTACGGCTATTATCGCTTTAATGCAGGCGAGGAGTCACAATAACGTGGCTGAAGTATGTTGACCAGACCACACACTAGAAGGTGAAGGGACGACGACGACGACGTTTCGATCCGTCCTGGACCATTCTCAAGTCGATTGTGCATTGATACTACTCTCTTATGATATTTCCCATCACCTGGCGTGATATGCAAGGACGCGGGCATGATTATTGTCTCCTCGGTGTTTTCGATTTTGTGTATTGGCACTATATTGCCCGTCTTCCGATTCCCTGGCAGTTCACCCCATTTCCAGGGACGTGATATACCAACATAAGTGGCCAGCACAGTGCCTCCGCTAGTTCTCTTAGTATTACGGGAGATATCTTATTTGGGTCCACAGCCTAGTGTCACTACGTCGAAATATGTACGCAATACCTCACAGATGTTGACCTTCTGCTCGCTTCTCTGAACTGGATATTCCCGAGTCATCCTTACGTACGTTTTTTTTTAATATTTAAATCACTTAGTTGGAGAAAATGTTACAAGGAACACAATATATTCATCGTTTGTACCCAGGCGGGTCCTATGATTGATGAGGTCTTGAGTGCCTCGGGCTGGGTGTATGGGGGGGGGGGTGTTGATGTGTATGGGGGGTAGGGGGGAGGGGTGATTGATTAGGGTGGAGGGTTTAGGAAGATGTCAAACAGGTTAGCGGTCAATGGTCTAGATGTTATTGGTGGGTGATTAACCAAGAGAACTATTCAGGGACTTCTCCAGGAGTAATTAAACATTACACACACACACACACACACACACACACACATATAGGGGTCTCGTAGCCTGGTGGATAGCGCGCAGGACTCGTAATTCTGTGGCGTGGGTTCGATTCCCGCACCAGGCAGAAACAAATGGGCAAAGTTTCTTTCACCCTGAATGCCCCCGTTACCTAGCAGTAAATAGGTACCAGGGAGTTAGTCAGCTGTCACGGGCTGCTTTCTGGTGTGTGTGTATGGTGTGGGGAAAAATAGTAGTTAGTAAACAGTTGATTGACAGTTGAGAGGCGGGCCGAAAGAGCAAAGCTCAACCCCCGCAAACACAACTAGGTGAATACACATACGTATGTGGAGCCGGTGGCCGAGCAGACAGCACGCTGAACACGTGATCCTTACCTAGTTGTGCTTGCGGGAGTTGAGCTCTGGCTCTTTCGTCCCGCCTCTCAACTGTCAATCAACTGGTGTACAGGTTCCTGAGCCTACTAGGCTCTATCATATCTACACTTGAAACTGTGTATGGAGTCAGCCTCCACCACATCACTGCCTAATGCATTCCACTTGTTAACTACTCACTAAGCGAGCTGCAAACTCCTAATGGTCATCGCTGCTCTAGAAATGAGTCATTTAATGGGTGATATATTTATTAGTATAACAATATACATGCAACTTTCGCCTGCTATTTGTCATTCACGCTATTTTTTGTCACCTGACTCACCCCTCACGCTATTTTTTGTCACCTAACTCACCCCTCACGCTATTTTTTGTCAACCTTACTCACCCCTCACGCTATTTTTTGTCACCTCACTCACCCCTCACGCTATTTTTTGTCAACCTTACTCACCCCTCACGCTATTTTTTGTCACCTCACTCACCCCTCACGCTATTTTTTGCCACCTTACTCACCCCTCACGCTATTTTTTGTCACCTCACTCACCCCTCACGCTATTTTTTGTCACCTAACTCACCCCTCACGCTATTTTTTGTCACCTAACTCACCCCTCACGCTATTTTTTGTCACCTAACTCACCCCTCACGCTATTTTTTGTCACGTTACTCACCCCTCACGCTATTTTTTGTCACGTTACTCACCCCTCACGCTATTTTTTGTCACCTAACTCACCCCTCACGCTATTTTTTGTCACGTTACTCACGCTATTTTTTGTCACGTTACTCACCCCTCACGCTATTTTTCTCAACCTTACTCACCCCTCACGCTATTTTTTGTCACCTAAATCCTCCCTTCTCGTTCTTCATGCTAGGTTATATCCCTTTCCAGTCCCCTCACGCTATGGTACTTCCCTCCCTTCCTCTCCCTTCTCACTTAATGTTAATTTACCCCTTCTCGAGTCGCTGACGATCTGTTCCACTGTCACGCTTCAAGGCCTATTCCCCTCCCACCCCTCATGTTGTCTTCCCCCCCCTTCCACCCGTCACACTGTTGTGTCCCCCTTTCACACTGTGCTCCCCTTCCTTCGACCTATTCCCCTTGTTTCTGCTCCCTATTTCACTCGTTATTCTTTCGTCTCCTTTTCCATATCTCCGTCCCATCTGCTATCCACATCGTTAGTCCCAAGTAATCCATACCTCTTCCATCCACCCTCTAACCTCCCCCCCCCCCAACCCATTATCCATCTATCCAACCCTTTCCCATCTTCAAACCTCCTCATTCCCTCACCTTCCTATCCCCTACCATACAAGCCAATCAAAGACACCAAACTCCCACATATCGTGTCAGCAAGGCGGACAGTTCGCCTGTTTTCCTATCTCACACTTTATTTCCTATTTGTAACGCTTTGTTTGAAGATTCGCTGATAACAGAAGACGTTGAGAAGGTCTTCTCATCGTAACAGAAGTCTATGATGAGAAGTTCCACCCCTACAGCTTGGGGCCCAAGAGCTTAGATCTTACTCGAAGGTATAAAGCCACCACAATACAAAAGTTAAAAAATGAAGTTAAAGCCGCAGATCATAAAACAATTAAAATAACTACAATTAGGAACAATCACATACAAAACATGTATGTGAGCATCCAACCCGTTCTCGCACTTTCTTTTAGTCAATATTGACTTATTAAATAAGTGCATATGTGACATACTAATTTATTGTGAATATTTTAGTTTACCTTGAAAAGCTTCATAGAAAACACCGACCTTACCTAACCTTCTTAGTATGTTAAGATAAGCATCTTATTGCTTCGTAATTACAATTATTACTTAACCTATTATAGGTATAGGTTAAGTAATAATTGTAATTACGAAGCAATAAGATGTTTATCTTCAACATACTAAGAAGGTTAGGTAAGGTCGGTGTTTTCTATGAAGCTTTTCAAGGTAAACTAAAATATTCACAATAAATTAGTATGTCACATATGCACTTATTTAATAAGTCAATATTGACTATACGAAAGTGCGAGAACGGGTTGTGCAATATCAGTGTCGACTAGGCAGACAACCCGGTTGTTATTATTAATATCAGAGGTTCTTAATGAAACTGTAAGCTCAGAGCCATTACCCTGTCTCAGCTGAGCTTATCTAATAGTTTCTGCTAGGAATAATCTATACTGAATGCTAAGGTATAATCATGTTAGTTACTGGATAAAGGAGCCAATTGTCTAGTGGAGTCCCTGGAAATGTGTATGTTTATCTCTCAGAATGTTTGGTAATATGTTTATTGTTTGTGATGTGTGTATATGTATGTATTAACACGATGTACTGAACGGGGTGAGAATAGCTTGAGCTACCTCATCCCTTTGTGTGTATTTTACCTCAATAAACTTATTTCAATTTCAATAGTGGAGCCTTTATATGATTAGTTGAATGAATGAGAGTTGGTGGAGCGATGTTCTTGAGAAAGGAACAGTCCTTGGCTGAGCGCCTTGTGTTGTAATTGCCACCTCACACTATCCACCAAATTGGGCCAGGGAGGAAATCTTGAGAACATTGGTCTTATATGTAAGGCCACGAACATCATAATGGTGTTGAAGACTCTGATTTACTGACCAGTCCATAGAGAACAGGTTAAGACTAAAGAGAAGACGTCTTTCACGGTTCTCGATCTTATCTACACTTCCCCTAAGTGATGGAGGCAGGCAATCAAGGAGAGCGGGGCAGTCTCACGATAGGAGTGAATTTGTGTTCATATTTCTAAGGTTTTGCAACCGCTGCTGTCTCAAGAAGGTATGAGATGGGTCTTAGGGCTGAAACTTCCTTGGCCGCCTTGCTTGCTGGGTTCATTGCTCAATGAAGAGGCAAAGTTCGTGTCTAAGATGTCAACTTTATCCCACAGCCGGCTTGTTCCACCTCTCTCTCTCTCTCTCTCTCTCTCTCTCTCTCTCTCTCTCTCTCTCTCTCTCTCTCTCTCTCTCTCTCTCTTGACAGATTAACTTAAACAAAAAATCCGGCAAAAAAATTATGTAACATGGACCCCAAGTTTTGCCTACCCCCATACCCACACACGCCCACTGTTTACCCATACCCACACACACACACACCCCACTGTTTACCCATACCCACACACGACTCTACCGTTTACCCATACACACACACACACACCCCACTGTTTACCCATACCCACACACACACACACCCCACCGTTTACCCATACCCACACACGACTCTACCGTTTACCCATACCCACACACACACACCCCCACCCTTTACCCATACCCACATTTAGTTCCATCCATACCTCTCCTATGTTCCAGTCACAACATATACCCCTCTGCCTCTTCCTCTTTTCCCTTCTTTCAAAAATTCTCCTAAAAATTTTCTCTTTCCTGGTCCCTTCCCCTTTCCCTGCCCCCTTCCCTGCCCTCCCTTTCCCTGCCCTCCCTTTCCCTGCCCCCTTCCCTGCACCCTCCGCCTCTCCCTTTAGGTAAGGTTTATTTGAGGTTTATTTTTTATTGCGCTCAACTAATTGTTGATATCGTTAGGGTTAGCATTTTGAGTAGGCGAGAGGGAAGGGGGTGTAGGCAAGAATGGCCGAGGGATGGAATAAGAGAAGGGAACAGAGAGGGTATAAGAGAATAACTGAATAATGGAAGAAATGGAATACGGAACAAGAGAGGTTAGAACAACAATGCTCTTGAAACTTCTCCCTATTTCTCATTTTTATCTTCACTTGAGACGTCTAAACATTTCCTCTAACAAGTTAATTTTATAGTTTTGTTACGACCTGACGCTGAGAGATGCGTTTCACTGATACGTGTTAACATTTTCAAAGGTAAGGGCGGAGTGTATACAAGTTAGGTTGAGGAAATGAATATATGAGCTAGATGGATGAGGTTAATAATTACACTAGACAGTTTTCTGTCTAGTGTAAACTCCCCGGCAGTTTTCATCTGTGTGTCCTCTCTCTCTCTCTCTCTCTCTCTCTCTCTCTCTCTCTCTCTCTCTCTCTCTCTCTCTCTCTCTCTCTCTCTCTCTCTCTCTCTCTCTCAAACACACACACACACAGGTAGAGACTAAAGAACGACCTGGACAGGCTGTAAGAATGGTCTAGAAAATGGCTAACAAAGTTCAACTCAGGAAAGTGCAAAGTAATAAAATTTGGTGAAGGGAGCAGGAGGCTGAACACAAGGTACCATCTGGGAGGTGAAATCCTGCAAGAGTCAACCAGAGATAAAGATCTGGGAGTTGATATCACACCAAACCTGTCCTCAGAGGCCCACATCAAAAGAATATAATCAGCGGCATATGCTAGACTGGCCAACATCAGAACTGCCTAAAGGCAGTTTATTCAAAATCATTCACAACCTTGTATACCACGTTTGTCAGACCAATCCTGGAGTATGCAGCTCCAGCCTGGAGCCCATACCTAGTTAAACACAAGACAAAGATAGATAATATTCAAAGGTATACTACTGGAGTCTCAGAACTGAGAGGTATGAGCTACAAGGAAACGCTAAGGGAGCTGAACCTCACGTCCCTAGAAAACAGAAGAGTAAGAGGAAACATGATAACCACCTACAAAATTCTCAGGGAATTTGACAGAGTAGACAATGAAAAACTACTTAGCACGGGTGAAACACGAACAAGGGGACACAGGTGGAAACTCAATACTCAAATGAGCCACAGAGACATTAGAACGATTTTTTTCAGTGTCAGAGTAGTTAACAAACGAATGCATTAGGCAGTGATGTGGTGGAGGCTGACTCCATACACAGTTTCAAGTGTAGATTTGATAAGAGCCTAATAGGCTCAATAATCGACACACCAGTTGATTGACAGTTGAGAGGCGGGCCGAAAGAGCCAGAGCTCAACCCGCGCAAGCACAACTAGGTGAGTACAACTAGGTGAGTAACACCAATAGAGGTATAGGTTATCCATACACCAGCCTCTTTTACCCCCCCTCCCCCCCTCTTAACCCCATACACTATCGCTACATACAATTTTCACCGAATATACAATCTTCATCACTGTAACCATCTTCTCTACTCGGTAATTTCATCACTGTAAACCGAATGAAGCCATGTCATAGTAAATCAGGTTTCTAGTAAATCATAGATCAGTAAATCTAGTAAATCATAGTAAGTCATAGATCAGGTTTCTAGTAAATCGTAAAAATGGGCAGTAAATTCAACTGAAAATACATCTGCGATTTTATTTCAGACATGAAAATCGCCCGAGGGAAGAGGAGGGGAGAGGGGAATATTTGCTGATATTTCTTAAAGTATTTAACGTTTATTTATTGTATTTAAAAGTTAAATACAATACGCCACCATAAGCCGACCATTTAACAGCGGTCGACCTATGATCGTTCCCCACCCCAGACCCTTGCCCCTGCAAAGTTGGGTAAGGCTTGCTCCCAAGTGTCTGGCCTCCATCTTGGGAGAGAGGAAGTGGGGGGGGAGGGAGAAACTTAACAAGAGAAGTTACTAACGAGGGAGGGGACGAAATTCGGTAGTTTACAACCACTCCAAGAACCAAACTCCTCCCCATCACCGTCACCATCATTCCTCACCACCATCACCATCTCCATCATCAACACCACCACCACACCAACACTATCTGACTTTTTTTTTAGATGCTCATAATCTTATTCTCTCGTAATTCCATTATTAACAGTAGAAGCAGTAGTATATAAATATATTTTATATAAGATATTACAACGGCTCATTGACACTATACTAACCCGCGCTCCCTATAATTCTGTTGACTGTTATAGATTCAGCTACTCGGAAAAAGTTCCGAGTAGCACGGGCTACGGTGAGCCCGTAACTTACCTGGCACAGGAGCGGGGAATTTTGCTGACTTGTTCGCCACGTTTATTAAAAAGTCAACGGCAGTCCTGGTGTGGTGCAGCTTCAGCTCCCGGCCCAGGTTCTCCTGGGGAGCATTGTTAATATGTCTCTATCCCAACGTGAGACATCACCCAAGCTAGTCTCTGATGGTTATCTTGAGGTTATCTTGAGATGATTTCGGAGCTTTAGTGTCCCCGCGGCCCGGTCCTCGACCAGGCCTCAACCCCCAGGAAGCAGCCCGTGACAGCTGACTAACTCCCAGGTACCTATTTACTGCTAGGTAACAGGGGCATTTAGGGTGAAAGAAACTTTGCCCATTTGTTTCTGCCTCGTGCGGGAATCGAACCCGCGCCACAGAATTACGAGTCCTGCGCGCTATCCACCAGGCTACGAGGCCCCTGATGAGCATCTTCTTGAGATGATTTCGGGGCTTTAGTGTCCCCGCGGCCCGGTCCTCGACCAGGCCTCCACCCCCAGGAAGCAGCCCGTGACAGCTGACTAACACCCAGGTACCTATTTTACTGCTAGGTAACAGGGGCATAGGGTGAAAGAAACTCTGCCCATTGTTTCTCGCCGGCGCCTGGGATTGAACCCGGGACCACAGGATCACCAGCCCAGCGTGCTGTCCGCTCGGCCGACCGGCTCCTTAATAGTACTAATAGGGCTATTCACCTTATTTTAGTAATAACACCATTGGATACTGATAAAATATTGGCCTTTAATTCGTTTCATTTTGAATAATTTTATTAGATATTTGAGTAAGAATTTAGTTCGTCGTCTAGTTTTCGTCGACGTTTCGTTTAGTTTTCGTCGTCTTAGTCGACGTTTCGTTTAGTTTTAGTCGACGTTTCGTTTAGTTTTAGTCGACGTTTCGTTTAGTTTTAGTCGACGTTTCGTTTAGTTTTCGTCGTCTTAGTCGACGTTTCGTTTAGTTTTCGTCGTTTTAGTCGACGTTTCGTTTAGTTTTCGTCGTCTTAGTCGACGTTCCGTTTAGTTTTCGTCGTTTTAGTCTACGTTTCGTTTAGTTTTTGTCGTCTTAGTCGACGTTCCGTTTAGTTTTCGTCGTCTTAGTCGACGTTCCGTTTAGTTTTCGTCGTCTTAGTCTACGTTCCGTTTAGTTTTCGTCGTCTTAGTCGACGTTTCGTCGTTTTCGTCGACGTTTCGTCTAGTTCGTCTTCAAGTTTTGACGTCTAGAAGTCTCCCTTTGTACTGCTAATAGAAGTGGTGAAGTGTTAAATGGAGTTTTGTTATTAACGGTAATACCTTAACTTGGGTACAATGAAGGATAGTGAATTATAAAAGGTGAAACAGCTTTATATATTCCCTAGACATTGTAGCTGTTGGGTTGTTAACATCGCGGAACAAGGGAAGTCGAATTTAATGGTACAGTTTTGCTTACAGTAAGGTTAATCGCATGTTAAATCTTTCTTTTCCCCTCTCCTATTCTTCCTTTCCCTCTTTTCTCACCCCCTCCCTCTTTTCCTCTTCTACTACACATCTCTCAACTACACATGTCGGCTTTGCTTTGCCTCTTTCGTCAAAATGTGTTGCCTAGTCTCGTCTTGGCATTTTCGCCTTGAAATTCTCTCTGGAGGGAAAGGGAATCTTGAGGTTATCTTGAGATGATTTCGGGGCTTTTTTTTAGTGTCCCCGCGGCCCGGTCCTCGACCAGGCCTCCACCCCCAGGAAGCAGCCCGTGACAGCTGACTAACACCCAGGTACCTATTTGCTGCTAGGTAACAGGGGCATAGGGTGAAAGAAACTCTGCCCATTGTTTCTCGCCGGCGCCCGGGATCGAACCCGGGACCACAGGATCACGTGTGCACTGTTCTGTCCCCTCAGCCACCGGGGACACTAAAAGCCCCGAAATCATCTCACGATAACCATCACTAACAACAACTACTGATATCTCGAATACAATCAACTGTTTTGATATCATCTGGATGATATTCCAGCAGTTAACTAGACGTCCCCCCCTCCCTCAAAAAAAATATATATAATACAATGTTGGTTCACATAGAAACTAGATATATCTACTTATCTATCGGTGTCTGCGGTGCAGCCAGGCAGACAGAATTGTCTGCAGGACTACAGAGTTTCATTCATTCACGCACGAGGCAGAAACAAATGGGCAAAGTTTCTTTCACCCTGAATGTCCCTGTTACCTAGCAATAAAATAGGTACCTGGGAGTTAGTCAGCTGTCACGGGCTGCTTCCTGGGGGTGGAGGCCTGGTCGAGGACCGGGCCGCGGGGACACTAAAGCCCCGAGATCATCTCAAGATAACTCAAGATAAGACATGTGAACTAAACTGACAATTTGATTTTTACTTCATATAACTGGTTAGGTTAGGTAGGAATTGTTATTGTCATTTTAATTGTAATGGATTTGTAATTAATTTAATAATTTTGTAATTTTTACTATTATTTTTATTAATTTAATAAATTGTAATTTTTATTTAATTATTGTGATATTTAAATGAATATGAATGTAATATTTAATACATTAATATTTATATTAATGACAATATATATATATGAATACTTTTTCGTAATTAGTATAACATTATCATTTATGGATCAAAATAATAATACCTGACAGAAAAATCAAGAGAAAATAAATCTTAAAAAAAAAATTATAAAAGGGTTAGGTTAGTATTATGACCAAAAAAATTGGACACTAAAAATATGTTCACAAATATAGAACATCTAATGAACAGAGGAAATGTTGCTTGAACAGTGAACAATGAAGAATTTGTTCAGTGCCTAGAGAAATGGGGAAAAAAATTATAATATAATTGGTAAAACTCAGTATTTTACCGAAAACATTAAACCAGAGTAAACTAGTCCAGTGCCGTCAGGTGTTGGAGGGTAAACTAGTCCAGTACCGTCAGCTGTTGGAGGGTAAACTAGTCCAGTACCCTCAGCTGTTGGAGGGTAAACTAGTCCAGTACCCTCAGCTGTGAGAGGGTAAACTAGTCCAGTACCCTCAGCTGTGGGAGGGTAAACTAGTCCAGTACCCTCAGCTGTGGGAGGGTAAACTAGCCCAGTACCCTCAGCTGTGGGAGGGTAAACTAGTCCAGTACCCTCAGCTGTGGGAGGGTAAACTAGTCCAGTACCCTCAGCTGTGGGAGGGTAAACTAGCCAAGTACCCTCAGCTGTGAGAGGGTAAACCAGCCCAGTACCATCAGCTGTGGGAGGGTAAACTAGTCCAGTACCCTCAGCTGTGAGAGGGGTAAACTATCCCAGTACCCTCAGCTGTGGGAGGGTAAACCAGGCCAGTACCCTCAGCTGTGAGAGGGTAAACTAGTCCAGTACCCTCAGCTGTGGGAGGGTAAACTAGCCCAGTACCCTCAGCTGTGAGAGGGTAAACCAGCCCAGTACCCTCAGCTGTGGGAGGGTAAACTAGTCCAGTACCCTCAGCTGTGGGAGGGTAAACTAGCCCAGTACCCTCAGCTGTGAGAGGGTAAACCAGCCCAGTACCCTCAGCTGTGGGAGGGTAAACTAGTCCAGTACCCTCAGCTGTGGGAGGGTAAACCAGCCCAGTACCCTCAGCTGTGGGAGGGTAAACTAGTCCAGTACCCTCAGCTGTGAGAGGGTAAACCAAGCCAGTATCCTCGGCACTGGGCAAGAGGGAATCAAAATAATTTCCCGGAGACATGACCCGGCAGCAGAAAATACTCCCCACAGCTTCGCGCAAGAAAATGAGAAAAAATTCTTAGGAATACGACGGTCCGCCGCGGAATATTATAAACCACATGAATAAAATGTAAATGAAGAGAGGCGCACCATGGAAATACTACCCGGGGGGGATTGGGGGGATTGGGGTTGGGGGGTGGGGGGTTGGGGGGACAATGTTGAGGTTAAGAGAGAAAGTAAATAGGAGAATGCATTCAACAGAGAGAGAGAGAGAGAGAGAGAGAGAGAGAGAGAGAGAGAGAGAGAGAGAGAGAGAGAGAGAGAGAGAGAGAGAGAGAGAGAGAGAGAGAGACAGAGACAGAGAGAGAGAGAGAGAGAGAGAGAGAGAGAGAGAGACAGAGACAGAGACAGAGACAGAGAGAGAGAGACAGAGAGAGAGACAGAGAGAGAGAGAGAGAGAGAGAGAGAGAGAGAGAGAGAGAGAGAGAGAGAGAGAGAGACAGAGAGAGAGAGAGAGAGACAGAGAGAGACAGAGACAGAGACAGAGAGAGAGACAGAGAGAGAGAGAGACAGAGAGAGAGACAGAGAGAGAGAGAGAGAGAGAGAGAGAGAGAGAGAGAGAGAGAGAGAATATTACATGTGAACGTCCAGGCGGGAACCCACAATGTGGCCCAATAGGCTCCGTGGGAGGACTATAGGAGAGTGCTTGGCGAGTTACACAGATCTCACGACTCTGGGTGATCCCATTACACCCCCCCCCCCCCAACCCTCTCAGGGCAGTCCCCCCCCCCCTAAACAACCTCTTCCCCCCCCCCCCCCATCTCCATTCTTGTGACTAAGATCCACCACTTCTGGGTCATGGTTGGGTCGTTATTGTCTGGTGAATCGGTCTTTCCTCAAAAGAGGTTTTTACCTCTCATGGTGTCCCTCCCCCCCCCCCCCCCCACACACACACACACACACAAATGAGCCACAGAGATATTAGAAAGAACTTTTTTAGTGTCAGAGTGGTTGACAAATGGAATGCATTAGGCAGTGATGTGGTGGAGGCTGACTCCATACACAGTTTCAAGTGCAGATATGACAGAGCCCGATAGGCTCAGGTACCTGTACACCTGTTGATTGACGGTTGAGAGGCGGGACCAAAGAGCCAGAGCTCAACCCCCGCAAACACAACTAGGTGAGTACAACTAGGTGAGTACACACACACACGCGCGCGATATCATCTATCACGTCTAATCTCTCTCTCTCTCTCTCTCTCTCTCTCTCTCTCTCTCTCTCTCTCTCTCTCTCTCTCTCTCTCTCTCTCTCTCTCTCTCTCTCTCTCTCTCAGCATTCTTAACCTTTGTCGCACATGTGTATTCAAGACTTTGTGTCGTACACATGTGTGTACCACCACTACCACCACTACCACACATGTGAACCGCCAAACATTTGACAGGGCGCTGGAATCCTGTCCCCCAACCTTGAACACCCGTGCATTATTGCACTAACTCATCAGAGCTCATCGCGAACACGTGTCATCGTGTTCATCAATTAGCGGCTTGTCACTGCAGGCATTTACACCACAAGATGAGCGGATGCCAGTGTCAAGATCAATTAGGAGTGCCACCTTGCGCGAGCTGTTCTGTAGGACGGAGGTGGTTTGGCACTGAGTAGTTGTGGACGGGGGTGGTTGTTGGGTAGTGGTGGTGGGAGTACTGGGATGATTGGTTGTTGTGGTTGGCTTTTGGATGTAAGGGAGCCGGTCGGCCGAGCGGACAGCACACTGGACTTGTGATCCTGTGGTCCTGGGTTCGATCCCAGGCGAGAAACAATGGGCAGAGTTTCTTTCACTCTATGCCCCCTGTTACCTAGCAGTAAAATAGGTACCTGGGTGTTAGTCAGCTGTCACGGGCTGCTTCCTAGAGGTGGAGGCCTGGTCGAGGACCGGGCCGCGAGGACACTAAAGCCCCGAAATTATCTCAAGATAACCTCAAGATAAGAGGTATCTTGCAGGTATGGTGGTGGTGGTGGTAGTTGAAATGGTGGTGGTAGTGTTGGTGATGGTGGAAGTGGTGGTGGTAGTGTTGGTGGTGGTGGTAGTGATGGTGGTAGTGGTGATAGTGATGGTGTTAGTGGTGATGGTGGTAGTGGTGGTGATGGTGATGGTAGTGATGGTGATGGTAGTGGTGGTGATGGTGGTAGTGTTGGTGGTGGTGGTAGTGTTGGTGGTGGTGGTAGTGATGGTGGTAGTGGTGATAGTGATGGTGATAGTGATGGTGATAGTGATGGTGATAGTGATGGTGGTAGTGGTGATGGTGGTAGTGGTGATAGTGATGGTGGTAGTGGTGGTGATGGTGGTAGTGGTGGTGATGGTGATAGTGATGGTGGTAGTGGTGATAGTGAGGGGGAAGCAGACAAGATGTACCCTCCAGGCCTCACCATCATTATACACACACCCACCATGGTTACACCAGTCTGCTTTACAAAGTTATAATGAGCTGTGCATCAGCTAAGTAGCTGGAGCCCAGGGAGGTGGTGAAGCTGCTGAAGCAGCAGCAGAAGCAGTAACAGCACCAAGCAGAAGCAGCAGCAGCACCAAGCAGAAGCAGCAGCAGAAGCAGCAGCCGCAGCAGCAGCAGAAGCAGCAGCCGCAGCAGCAGCAGAAGCAGCAGCCGCAGCAGCAGCGCCAGCAACAGCAGCGCCAGCAACAGCAGCACCAGCA
This sequence comes from Procambarus clarkii, assembly GCF_040958095.1. Lineage (NCBI taxonomy): Eukaryota > Metazoa > Arthropoda > Malacostraca > Decapoda > Cambaridae > Procambarus > Procambarus clarkii. The sequence continues at coordinate 13,379,124 of NC_091152.1, forward strand.
GCAGCACCAGCAACAGCAACAGCAGCACCAGCAGCAGCACCAGCAACAGCAACACCAGCAGCACCAGCAACAGCAGCACCACCAGCAGCACCAGCAACAGCAGCACCAGCAACAGCAGCAGCACCAGCACCAGCAACAGCAGCACCAGCAACAGCAGCAGCAGCAGACACTAATAAACTCATCACACGAAGACCACCACCAGCAGACCAACACATTAAAAACATCAATGATCAAGGGAACTATAGCTATCCACGATGCCAATATCACCAGCCTATCCCCCATACTAACAAATGTATTAACATCAATACAAACTATCCAATTATCTACATACACACTACCCAATAAACTACGGGCTCGCCATAGCCCGTGCTACCTGGAACTGTTCCAGGTAGCGAATCTTTAACACAGCAACATACCCAATAAAAAAAAGGAATTTCAATACAGAGATCAATAAACACATATCGTACATAAGTTGTGTCAAGTTTGTGGTCAATACCCCCCCCCCCCGTGCTAAGTCCTCGTACGAATAAGTTATTGATGACCAATGAATAGGACTTAAGTTTTCACATTTTCAGTATCATCAATACTTGGTTAATTTGGGTTTAATCGAACGAAAATATTTTGAGGTTTAAGATATAATGAAATGTTGTGTGTGTGTTGGGGGGGAGGGTTAGGGGGGTGGGTGTTGAGAGGGGGGGGGGTGTTGAGAGGGGGGGGGGTGTTGAGAGGGGGGGGGTGTTGAGAGGGGGGGGGTGTTGAGAGGGGGGGGGTGTTGATAGGGGGGAGGGTGAGAGGGGGGGGCGTTGAGAGGGGGGTGGGTGTTGAGAGGTGGGGGGGGGGCCAGTTTTGCGTGTGTTGAGTGTGTTAAGAGCGAGGGAGGGGCGGCGGCCGGTGCTGTGTTGCGAGACAAGCAACACGTAAGGACTTGTTGCTTCACCACTGTTGCTCTCGCTGCCTTCTGCAGTAGCAACAAGTCCCGGGCACCCTGCCAGCCGCGCCTCGCCCCCTCCCGTGCGCCCCCCCCCCCTTCCCGTGCGCCCCCCATGCCCCCCTCCTCTCTCTCTCTCTTCCCTTCACCACATTGCTGCCAGCAACAGTGTCTGGTCGCCCGCTCCCGCCTAAGCTGTCATGTTGCATCCTTGTGGCGGACGCGTGCGTGTGTGTGTGTGTGTGTGTGTGTGTGTGTGTGTGTGTGTGTGTGTGTGTGTGTGTGTGTGTGTGTGTGTGTGTGTACACACACCCATTTGTGCTTCCGGGGGTTGAGCTCTGGCTCTTTGGTCCCGCCTCTCAGCTGTCAATCAACTGGTGTACAGGTTCCTCAGCCTACTGGGCTCTGTCATATCTACATTTGAAACTGTGTATGGAGTCAGCCTCTTGTGTGTGTGTGTGTGTGTGTGTGTGTGTGTGTGTGTGTGTGTGTGTGTGTGTGTGTGTGTGTGTGTGTGTGTGTGCGTGTGTTTGAGAGAGAGAACTATTGTGGTTCCTGCCTGTCAACCGCTGGTCGCCTCTTTCAGTCGCCCCTAATCATCTAGCTCCTAATCTTACCTATTCCTGAAATTAAGAACATAATTCTTACTTTGGTCCTTAGCTCCTCTGGGAACCAAATTGCCACCAGCGTCCTCTAGTTCTGCTCCTGTCAATACATTTCATACTGTCCATACTCCTGTTCATTTTTTTCGGTTCAGCATGCCACTAAGAATCATGCATGTCGTAATCATGTCTCTTTCCAACTCGCTGAGATCTTTTTCCTCTCAGCCTGTCCACGTACCTCAGTCCTCTTGGCTCAGGGACCAGTCCTGTAGCTTTACTCACCCGCCGCTGATGTTTTCACCTCAACACTTACCTGAAAGACAAAGAAAACATGTGAGAGGGAATCATAAACCATGCAACACATGAGGAAGGAGAACCTCATATGTTGTACCTCATATGTTGTACCTCATGTACTCACCTAGTTGTATTTGCGGGGATTGAACTCTGGCTCTTTGGTCCCGCCTCTCAGCTGTCAATCAACTGGTGTACAGATTCCTGAGCCTATTGGGCTCTATCCTATGTGTTGAACCTCATGTGAGGTTTACCTCATGTAAACCATACAACAACAGTTGAGAGGCGAGACCAGAGAGCCAGAGCTCAATCCTCGCAGGCACAATTAGCTGAGTACATCAACACCAGTGCACATCACCCCCACATAATGTTGTAGAGCTCTCAACATATCCATGTAGCAGAAGGCTAATGGATATGTTGTAGAGCTCTCAACATATCCATGTAGCAGAAGGCTAATGGATCACAGGATGCATACCACGACCGCTCGGTGAACTGGTGAACTTTGAACACCAAAATAATTAAGTTTACCCCCCAACAATATTTTCATTTTTTTTCCAAACACTATTAGCACATTTTAACGTCAGGTTTTCACAACGTAACGTTAATTACGTTAGGATACGTTACCTCAATTAATTAAGAGGGAGTGTGAATACCTTAATTAGGTAAGGTTTGATTACCTTAATTAGGCAAGGTTTGGTTACCTTAATTAGGTAAGGTGTGATTACGTTAATTAGGCAAGATTTGATTACGTTAATTAGGTAAGGTGTGATTACGTTAATTAGGCAAGGTTTGGTTACCTTAATTAGACCAGGGTTGATTACCTTAATTAGGTAGTTCGGTTGCGTTAATTATGTTAAACAATTTCTAATTCACGAGAAAAAACGAGCGTGGAAGCCCCATGTATTCTTTCAAACTTTTAATTCATTCACGAAAGAAAACGCGAATTTTCTTAAAAACGCGAGTTTTCTTTAGCTAAATAGCACCGCCATGCGAGTCTCTACACCGCCTGCTTAAAATATAAGAAGGAGGTTATCTTGAGGTTATCTTGAGATGATTTCGGGGCTTTTAGTGTCCCGGTGGCCCTGTCTTCGACCAGGCCTCCATCCCCAGGAAGCAGCCCGTGACAGCTGACTAACTCCCAGGTACCTATTTTACTGCTAGGTAACAGGGAGAAAGGAAAGGAAATGAAAAGTCATGCCTAATATGTTAACATGCATAATATGCCTAATATCTGAATCTATATCGTTGATAGGTTAAGTAGTAATTGTAAATATGAAGCAATAAGATGCTTATCTTAACATACTAAGAAGGTTAGGTAAGGTCGGTGTTTTCTATGAAGCTTTTCAAGGTAAACTAAAATATTCACAACCAATTAGTATGTCACATATGCACTTATTAAATAAGCCAATATTGACTAAAAGCAAGTGCGAGAACGGGTTGGGGAAAAACACTGAACTGGACAAGGGAGTGCCTGTAGGACAGAAAGCAGAGAGGCACAGTGAGAGATTGATTGATTGATGAAGATTAAGCCACCCAAAAGGTGGCACGGGCATGAATAGCCCGTAAGTGGTGGCCCTTTTAAGCCATTACCAGTATCAAGAGCTGATACTGGAGATCTGTGGGGGACAGTGAGAGAGGAAATTTCAAGCTGGAGGAATGTAACAAGTGGGGTCCCACAGGGCTCTATCTTAGAACCGCTGCTGAGTTAATTTATGTAAGCGACATACCCGAGGGAGTGAGGTCGTATCTGTCAATGTTTGCAGATGACTAAGCTGATGAGTAATGTAAAAATAGAAAAAAACTGCAGTACGTTGAAGACCAAGACTGTTGTGAAACATGTGGTTGCTAGAATTCAATCCCAATAAGTGTAAGGTAATGCAGATGGGAAAGGGAGATAGGAGACCAGAAGGCTTCTACACTATAAGAGGAAGGCAACTACAGCAATTAGAAAGAGAGAGAAAGATTTGAGAATGGATATAGTTCAGTTCAACACAAACAGGATAACATCAGCAGCATATGGGACGCTTTCACGTATAAGATATCATTTAGAAACATAACTCGGGACTCCTTCAAGACAATCTACACAACATTAGTTAGACCAGTACAGGAATATGTAGTACAGACATGGTGCTACGTCGGAAAAGTACAAAGGTTTGCAACCAGCATAAAAGGATTGAGTTATGAGAATACGCCAGTGGAACTATAAAACACACACTACAGAAGGAACAGAGGGGATATGATCTCAACATGCAAGATAATGATGGGAATAGTTATGGTACACAAGGATAGCCTCTCCAAATTAAGAGAAAAAGTAGGACAAGAGGACACAAGGTGGAAGCTGGAAACGCAAACGAGTCCTAAGAAAGTTAAGGAAATCCTAGTACTCTGTGCGACAAGCCAACAAATGAAGTGCTCTGAAAGAAGTAGGTTAGGTTAGGTTGCGGAAGCCGCCTCCATCCACATCTTTATGGCCTGGTAAAATAAGACTTCTACCCGGGTGTATAATGATCCACACCTCACTCCCCTCGTAGACACTGTTAGGTAAGCACTGTTAGGTAAACACACACACACACACACACACACACACACACACACACACACACACACACACACGGGGCTGGCTGGTTGAGTGGATAGCGCTCTAGACTCGTGGATCTAGGGACCGGGGTTCGATCCCGTGGCAGCCGGCGGAAAAACAAATGGGCAGAGTTTCCTTCACCCTGATGCCCCCCTGTTACCTAGCAGTAAATAGGTACCTGGGAGTTAGACAGCTGTCACGGGCTGCTTCCTGGGTGTGTGTGTATTCACCTAGTTGTGTCTGCAGGATCGAGCATTGACTCTTGGATCCCGCCTTGGATCCTTGTGTGTGTGTGTGTACTCACCTAGTTGTACTCGCCTAGTTGTGTTTGCGGGGGTTGAGCTCTGGCTCTTTGGTCCCGCCTCTCAACCGTCAATCAACTGGTGTACAGATTCCTGAGCCTATCGGGCACTGTCATATCTACACTTGAAACTGTGTATGGAGTCAGCCTCCACCACATCACTGCCTGATGCATTCCATTTGTCAACCACTCTGACACTAAAAAAGTTCTTTCTAATATCTCTGTGGCTAGAAAGAACTTTTTTTGCACACACACACACACACACACACACACACACACACACACACACACACACACACACACACACACACACACACACACAATCTAACATTATCGCCACAATCTCATAACTCACACACACTAACAGAAAAATCACATCAAACCCCTCTTACATCAACTCATACAATATTTTCTCCCAGTGGGAACAGCACAGAGCGCGCGGAGCTGTCCGCACACATCAGCTCTCCTCTACACGTACACAAAGTATATATTTACTGCCATTTCCAACAGTTGTTTACACACGTTAATGTGTAAACTTGTAAAAAAAAATTATGTAATTACATTTACTTTACCTTCAATTATATTTACCGCGGAAAGTAATTATTATCTTAATTATATGACATGGTTGCAAGCGCCGTAGTAATAATCGGATAATTACTATTATTACTGAAAATAGAAAAATGAAGGGAAAGGGAATGAAGGGAAAGAGGGAATGAAGGGAAAGAGGGAATGAAGGGAAAGAGGGAATGAAGGGAAAGAGGGAATGAAGGGAAAGAGGGAATGAAGGGAAAGAGGGAATGAAGGGAAAGAGGGAATGAAGGGAAAGAGGGAATGAAGGGAAAGAGGGAATGAAGGGAAAGAGGGTATGAAGGGAAAGAGGGAATGAAGGGAAAGAGGGAATGAAGGGAAAGAGGGAATGAAGGGAAAGAGGGAATGGAGAAAACAAAGAAGGAAGAAGAGAAAACAGAGAAGAACACCCTGAATTAGAAAACAATCACAAACAACAAACAAAAACCCCCAAACAAAACAAACAAACAATTCCGTCTATAGTTACTGACAAGTAAAACAGGTTGTACTATGCCACCCACAACAGCTTAACTGGCCGAAAGAACTTTGAATATAATCTCCTGCCACAGACGTGGCCACACATTTACAATGCTAACCAACATACATATACATTTTCTTCTGTCCCTCTATGGTCTGTTGAACATACAATTGAGTGATTTGTTGAACAATCACAGGTGATTGTAGTGCTTTTTAAAATGGTAATTTAACCGACATATATTTACGTCTGTCCCACATAAACAGTGTTCGAAGTATGTTGTGATTAGTGTGTGTTAACTAAGCCAGAGTCGTAGTGTAATATGTTAGTATACTCGGGTATATTCCAGTGCGCCCTTTTCATTTATTCCTCTCTCTGTCTCTCTCTCTGTCTCTCTCTCTCTCTCTCTCTCTCTCTCTCTCTCTCTCTCTCTCCTAGTTCCCTCTTCTTCTCCCCTTCTCCCAAACATAACATCAACTTATATAGAAAACATTGATTCTCAAAGGCTTCATTCTCACTACTCTGTTTTCCCCTAACTTTCACCCCTTTGCTTTCCCTTTCTCTCTCTCTCTGTCTCTCTCACCCCTCTCTCTCCCTTCTCCTGCCTCTCCTACTCACCAAAACACCACCTTATCCGGCAAACAATGACCATCAAAGATCTCTCCCTGGAACATAACTCAATACATACTTCATGGGAGTTGATTATACCGGACCTTATGACGGCCAGAGGTACATTTCTCTCTCTCTCTCTCTCTCTCTCTCTCTCTCTCTCTCTCTCTCTCTCTCTCTCTCTCTCTCTCTCTCTTTCAAAGACCATTTCCAGCGAGCCTTGGCCTCTTACACACACACAGTTTGCTATAAGCAACAAACGCTGTAGTAACTCATTTTAGTAATTACTAACCCCCACTATGTTGGGGTTAGTAACCTCCCCCCCCCACACACACACGGCTCACCACTACTACCCCCCACCACAACACGCTTCCCCAACCACAACAGAAGGGTTGCACACACACACACACACACACACACACACACACACACACACACACACACACACACACATGGCTCACCACTACTGCTCACCACGACAATACGCTTCCCCAACCACAACAGAAGGGTTGCACACACACACACACACACACACACACACACACACACACACACACACACACACACACACACACACCAACCTTGCACCAAACCTGTCTGATGAGAGATGAAAGCAACTCAATACTGCAACATTTCTTAATAATTACTGAAAGGGGCAAGAAGTAATGGGGGGGGGGGAGTGGAAGGGAAGGGGTGATGGTGGTGTAGGTGAGCGATAGTGAGGGGAAGGGGGAAGGAAGGGGGTGATAAGAACATAAGAACAAAGGTAACTGCAGAAGGCCTATTGGCCCATACGAGGCAGCTCCTATCTATAACCACCCAATCCCACTCATATACATGTTTAACCAGCACTTGAAACAATCAGTGGACCCCACCGCCACCACATTACGCGGTAATTGGTTCCACAAATCAACAACCCTGTTAGCGAACCAGTATTTACCCAGGTCTTTCCTAAATCTAAATCTTGTTCGTGTACAGTTCCTTCTTAATAATGTCCTTCTATTTAGTCTTCTTTATTTGATCTCATCCTCTTCTTTCTTCCACTAACGTAAGGTTCAACACGTGTAGTCTTTCCTCGTTGTTCAAACCTCTCAGCTAAAGATTCATTACTTTACACTTGCAAGAGTTGAACTCTAGTAGCCACTCGAAAGGTAATATTTTCATTTTGTCCCGGTCCTCTTGTAGTTTCATTCAGTCGTATTGGTCCTATCTTGAGGTTATCTCGAGATGATTTCGGGGCTTTAGTGTCCCCTCGGCCCGGTCCTCGACCCCAGGAAGCAGCCCGTGACAGCTGACTAACACCCAGGTACCTATTTTACTGCTAGGTAACAGGGACATAGGGCTAAAGAAACTCTGCCCATTGTTTCTCGCCGGCGCCCGGGATCGAACCCGGGACCACAGGATCACAAGTCCAGTGTGCTGGCCGACCGGCCCCCTAAATTGTTTGTCCTCGTCATTAATTCAGCATCGTCAGCGAACACAAAGCGAATAGATCTTGTAGTAATGACTTAACCACAACTTAGAAGATGGTTAAGGGAAGACGTTTCGGTCCGTCTTGGACCGAAATCTCACACGACTCCAGGACGGACCGAAACGTCGGCGTTTCTCCATCTTCTGACGTGTGGGTCTTCATCATATCTTCATCATCTCTGACATCATATCTTCAGCCCCGTTATTGTGACTCATCGTCTGCATTGATTGGAATGGGATTGGTCTCAGAATTGGCTCTTTCCAAGTCCCTCCTAATCACTGTATGTACCTTGCTAGTCCAGTACTCCTGCACGTGGTGAGGTAATATTGGAGAAAAGTTAACTGGTAACAATGGGGGATTAGATATTAACGTAAGGGGGGGGGGGATTGAGGGGTAATGGTAGTACCCCTTAGCTCAAGGCCAGACGTTCCCTCCACCCTTTTTTCAGTGACCATTAAGGGAGTGTGGGGTGGTAAGGGGGGTTCTGTACCGTTCTCGCCCCCCATTCCCCCCTTACAAACCCCTTACCCCCAATCACCCCCCCCCCCCCAAATGCCCAGCCTCCCCTCCCCTTCTGCCTTTTGTTAAAGCAATTTGTTAAACTGACATTCTACAATTATATTTTCGGAAGGATGTAGACAGTCAGGCAGGCAGGCAGGCAGGCAGCCAAGCAGGCTGGCAGGCAGGCAGGCAGCCAGGCAGGCAGGCAGGCAGCCAGGCAGGCAGGCAGGCAGGCAGGCAGGCAGGCAGGCAGGCAGGCAGGCAGGCAGGCAGGCAGGCAGCCAGGCAGCCAGGCAGGCAGGCAGGCAGCCAGGCAGGCAGCCAGGCAGGCAGCCAGGCAGGCAGGCAGGCAGGCAGGCAGGCAGCCAAGCAGGCAGACAGGCAGCCAAGCAGGCAGACAGGCAGCCAAGCAGGCAGACAGGCAGCCAAGCAGGCAGACAGGCAGGCAGACAGGCAGCCAAGCAGGCAGACAGGCAACCAAGCAGGCAGACAGGCAACCAAGCAGGCAGACAGGCAACCAAGCAGGCTGACAGGCAGCCAAGCAGGCAGACAGGCAACCAAGCAGGCTGACAGGCAGCCAAGCAGGCAGACAGGCAGCCAAGCAGGCAGACAGGCAGCCAAGCAGGCAGACAGGCAGCCAAGCAGGCAGACAGGCAGCCAAGCAGGCAGACAGGCAACCAAGCAGGCAGACAGGCAGCCAAGCAGGCAGACAGGCAGCCAAGCAGGCAGACAGGCAACCAAGCAGGCAGACAGGCAGCCAAGCAGACAGGCAGCCAAGCAGGCAGACAGGCAGCCAAGCAGGCAGACAGGCAGCCAAGCAGACAGACAGGCAGGCAGACAGGCAGCCAAGCAGGCAGACAGGCAGGCAGACAGGCAGCCAAGCAGGCAGACAGGCAGCCAAGCAGGCAGACAGGCAACCAAGCAGCCAGACAGGCAACCAAGCAGGCTGACAGGCAACCAAGCAGGCTGACAGGCAGCCAAGCAGGCAGACAGGCAACCAAGCAGGCTGACAGGCAGCCAAGCAGGCAGACAGGCAGCCAAGCAGGCAGACAGGCAGCCAAGCAGGCAGACAGGCAGCCAAGCAGGCAGACAGGCAACCAAGCAGGCAGACAGGCAGCCCCAAAGGCAACTACCCATAAACTTCAGTCATTTAATTTGAATAACAACATTAACTGTGGATTCACATACAAATGGAGGCCACAGAGAAGACGTGAGAAAGGGAAGGAAAACCCCCAAAAAGGAGGAGGAAGAGGAGGCAGAGGAGAGAAAGAGAGCAGACAATAAAAAGGGAATATCAGGAGAAAATCCCAGGACGATCAGAAAACGGGAAGTGGGATGGATGGAAGGGAAGGCAATACTAAAGTGACAATGAACAAGCCTTGTGTCAGCAAGGCGGACAGCCCGCCTGCCATCTTAAAACTATTCCACATTTTTGGCAACTTTTCCCTTTCCCTGTACCTCTCTATCATCATTAATCACAAACTCCCCCCAAAAAAGGGATAGGAGGAGACGGAGAATGGATAGAGAGGGGAATAGACGGAGGATATATTATTATTTTCTACCACAGACGTGGCCAGGCATTTACAAATGCTAACCAGCATATATATATATATATATATATATATATATATATATATATATATATATATATATATATATATATATATATATATTACACTTATTTGTATAATTTGCACGACGTTTCGAACCTCCATGGTTCATTCTCACTTGAGAATGAACCATGGAGGTTCGAAACGTCGTGCATATATATATATATATATATATATATATATATATATATATATATATATATATATATATATATATATATATATATATATATATTCTTCTGTCCTCCATGGACAGGGTTAGAGATCTGTTTAAACATATAGTTCAGGGGTTTATTGAACAATCAACCACAGAAGGTGATTGTAGTGCTTTCAAAATGCTAATCTAACCTACATATGTAAATACGCAGATTTACGTCTGTCCAATATTTACAGTGTCCGAAGTGTCTTTTACATAGTGTCATTAATGTGCGTTTACAAAGGTGAAATGCTATTCTGACCAGTTTCCACATACCCTATATATAAATACACATACATATACATATTACACATATACCTACACATATCCACATGTATATACATACACCTATGTCTCTCCTACTTTGACAGGGTAAGATAGCTTCTATAGAAACTAGTGCGATATCAAACACTTAACCACAGAAGGGTATTAAGATGCTTTTACAAGCTCAGGTTATAGGTACATGCATTGTATAACAGATGTATTACATATTGTATAGGTACAATACATTGTATAACAGATGTATTACATAGTCAATCTTGGGTACAAGTCCAATATATCATCAAGTGTTCCAGAATTCATATTGTATTTACAGAGTTCAACATACCTCAGCCCAGGAGGGCGAAAGTCAGTCAATATGGGACATTCTACAATATAATGTTCAAGAGAGTGCATGTTTTCTCTTTCACAAAGTTGACACATTGTGTATTGGACACTTTCACAAAGTTGACACATGGTGTATTCGACACTTTCACAAAGTTGACACATTGTGTATTGGACACTTTCACAAAGTTGACACATGGTGTATCCGACATTTTCACAAAGTTGACACATGGTGTATTGGACACTTTCACAAAGTTGACACATGGTGTATCCGACACTTTCACAAAGTTGACACGTGTGTGTTGGACACTTTCACAAAGTTGACACGTGTGTGTTGGACACTTTCACAAAGTTGACACGTGTGTGTTGGACACTTTCACAAAGTTGACACATGGTGTATCCGACACTTTCACAAAGTTGACACATGGTGTATCCGACACTTTCACAAAGTTGACACATGGTGTATCCGACACTTTCACAAAGTTGACACATGGTGTATCCGACACTTTCACAAAGTTGACACATGGTGTATCCGACACTTTCACAAAGTTGACACGTGTGTGTTGGACACTTTCACAAAGTTGACACGTGTGTGTTGGACACTTTCACAAAGTTGACACGTGTGTGTTGGACACTTTCACAAAGTTGACACGTGTGTGTTGGACACTTTCACAAAGTTGACACATGGTGTATCCGACACTTTCACAAAGTTGACACATGATGTATTGGACACTTTCACAAAGTTGACACATTGTGTATTCGACACTTTCACAAAGTTGACACATGGTGTATTCGACACTTTCACAAAGTTGACACATGGTGTATTCGACACTTTCACAAAGTTGACACATGGTGTATTCGACACTTTCACAAAGTTGACACATGGTGTATTGGACACTTTCACAAAGTTGACACATTGTGTATTGGACACTTTCACAAAGTTGACACATGGTGTATCCGACACTTTCACAAAGTTGACACATGATGTATTGGACACTTTCACAAAGTTGACACATTGTGTATTCGACACTTTCACAAAGTTGACACATGGTGTATTCGACACTTTCACAAAGTTGACACATGGTGTATTGGACACTTTCACAAAGTTGACACATGGTGTATTGGACACTTTCACAAAGTTGACACATGGTGTATTGGACACTTTCACAAAGTTGACACATTGTGTATTGGACACTTTCACAAAGTTGACACATGGTGTATCCGACACTTTCACAAAGTTGACACATGATGTATTGGACACTTTCACAAAGTTGACACATGGTGTATTGGACACTTTCACAAAGTTGACACATGGTGTATCCGACACTTTCACAAAGTTGACACATGATGTATTGGACACTTTCACAAAGTTGACACATGGTGTATTGGACACTTTCACAAAGTTGACACATTGTGTATTGGACACTTTCACAAAGTTGACACATGGTGTATTGGACACTTTCACAAAGTTGACACATGGTGTATTGGACACTTTCACAAAGTTGACACGTGTGTGTTGGACACTTTCACAAAGTTGACACGTGTGTGTTGGACACTTTCACAAAGTTGACACATGGTGTATCCGACACTTTCACAAAGTTGTCACATGGTGTATCCGACACTTTCACAAAGTTGACACATTGTGAACTCGATATTTGGGGTTTGAGAGAGCTGCTAGATACGTCTATATCCCAGACGTATTCACTATAACATTTAATTTTACCTTTTAATTTTAATTTAATTTTAATTTTAATTTTAATTTAGGTACAGCAGACCATTAAAGTAAATAAGGAGTGAATTAAGTTAGGCTGAGTCGTGCCTGTTAAAGTCTCGTGCTTGAGCTCGGGTCTTCAGGCCCACAACGCTTACTTTCAGGCCAGAGGTTCAATGTGGTCCCCCACCTGTTGACGGTGGGGCAATTAGTGTGTCAGTCTGGGTCCCACCTGTTGCTGGAGATTGACTAGAGTGACAGTGTGGTCCAATGTCTTCTTGAGTTATGGTGTTCTGATATGATGTGGACTATATAGATGGCTCTGAAGTTTGGGGGGGGAGAGAGGGAGGGAGGGAGGGAGAGAGGGAGGGAGAGAGGGAGGGAGAGGGAGAGAGAGAGAGAGAGAGAGAGAGAGAGAGAGAGAGAGAGAGAGAGAGAGAGAGAGAGAGAGAGAGAGAGAGAGAGAGAGAGAGAGAGAGAGAGAGAGAGAGACAGACAGACAGACAGACAGAGAGAGACAGAGAGAGAGAGAGACAGAGAGAGAGAGAGAGAGAGAGAGAGAGAGAGAGAGAGAGAGAGAGAGAGAGAGAGAGAGAGAGAGAGAGAGAGAGAGAGAGAGAGAGAGAGAGACAGACAGACAGACAGACAGAGAGAGACAGAGAGAGAGAGAGACAGAGAGAGACAGAGACAGAGAGAGAGACAGAGACAGAGAGAGAGACAGAGACAGAGAGAGAGACAGAGACAGAGAGAGAGAGACAGAGAGAGAGAGAGAGAGAGACACACAGAGAGACAGACAGAGAGACAGACAGAGAGACAGACAGAGAGACAGACAGAGAGAGAGAAAGCTTGGATAAGTCAATAATACACAAACTTCAAAATTGAAGGAATGTTTTTATTTTTTTATAAAGCAACGCGATCATTTTTGTAATATAATATTTTGTAATATTTTGTAATATCAACTATGGGGGAAATAATATACCTTCCCCCCCCCTCCCTTGCCCACCATTCCATCCACTATTCCCTCCATGCACCGACCATCCCTCTCCTCTCTATTCCACTCTTCCACTATCCTCCTCTACACCCTGTCTCCCCTATCCATCAACCCTTCACCCATCAACTTCCACTCTTCCCCCCCCCACCACCACCCCTTCCTATTCCATATCATTTACTATCCTTCAATCTTCTCCCACCACTTCTCTCCCTATCCTCTATCCTGTCCCTCCAAATATTACCATCCCATCGCTTCCCATGCCACCAGCGGACGCCTCCCTCCCCTCCCACACACACACACACACACACACACACACACACACACACACACACACACACACACACCCCAAAGAGCCAAAGCTCAACCTCCGCAAGCACAAATAGGTGAGTACACACACACACACACACACACACACACACACACACACACACACACACACACACACACACACACAAGCTCCATAAACAAGAGTTTATGGATTATATTCAAGAGGAAATCAGGAAGAGCAGGGTAGAATGGCAAGGAGAAATATCTAGGCTTACTAATGAATTTGGCAGGAATAAGGGAAGCTTGGCAGGGGAAGGGGAAGTAGTAGTAGTAGGTGGAGTAGCGGGTGTAGGAGGGGTGGGGGTCAGCCAGGGAGAGGGCCACCAGCATGACCCTGAACTGAGAAAGAGGACAATCATAATCCATGGATTACTTGAAGCCAGGGCACCATCGAGGCAGGAAAGGATGGAGATTGAGGATTTGGAACTACAGGGGATCTTGAGAGACATGAGAGCCCAGATGGCAGGGAATGAGGTGCAAGTCCACCGACGCATTGGACCATACAACTGTAACAGGAAACGACCTGTCCTGGTACAGTTCACTAACGAAGAGGCAGTGGATTACATACTGCATCACAAACACCTACTCAGAGGTAGCGAAAATTACTACAACGTATTTATTGACAAATTCATGACGAAGGAGGAACAGATTGCCCACAGAGCAAGCAAACGACAATACGACTCTTCCCATTTGAGCGCAGCTACACACCCCAGTGCTAATCCACCCCATGCTAACCAGCTCACACGTGCTTCTCAGGTCACCCCTTTCCCAAATCAGCCGCCCCTGCTTATCTCCCCAGCACATCCCTTGACCCCTCTGACCCCACTGGAGTCAAATTCATCCCACATTCCAAGGACCCCCTCATCACCTCAACCCCCAAAACCCGTCCAGCCCTCATCCCCTCAACCCCCAAAACCCACCCAGCTCTCATCCCCTCAACCCCCAAATCCCATCCAGACCTCATCCCCTCAACCCCAAGAACCCACCCAGACCTCATCCCCTCAACACCCAAAGCCTACCCTGCCCTCACCCCTCCTCATCCCCTCTCCTTCCATGTGACCCCCCACCCTTGCGAGGGAGGTGGGAGGTCCCCCCCACCCCCTCTATCCATCCCCCTCCCAACCTCTCAACCTCTATCTGTCTCCCAACCTTACGCCATCTCCCAACCCCTCTATGCCCTCCCTAATCTTCAGACCCAGTATGCCCTTCCTACTCCAGACCTACCTACCCAGGCCCTACCCCAGACCCTCCTACCTACCTTCCTAGAAGCCCAGCCCCCAGTAGCCCCCCAAGCACCCCTCCTGACCTCTTTCACCCCCCATACACCCCCCGGACCCCCCCAGACACCCCCTGGATCCCCCCGGACATCCCCCGGACCCTCCCCGCCCCCAGTCATCCCCCAGACACCCCCTAGATCCCCCAGATCCCCTCTGCCCCCAGTCACCCCCCAGACATCCCCCAGATCCCCCCAGACCCCCAGAGAAAGGGAGAACTCTGGTACAAGAGTTTCCATGAAGAATCTCAAGGTTTGGTACACCAATGCTGATGGGGTATCTAATAAAGCAGAAGAGATAAAAGAAAGAGTGAGTGAAGCAGATCCTGACATAGTTGCAATTGTGGAAACTAAAATTAATGACATGATCTCAGATGCAATCTTTCCTGAAGGGTACCAGGTGATACGAAAAGAGAGGACACAGAGACAGGGAGGGGGAGTAGCACTCCTAATAAAGCGGAAATGGAAGTTTGAAGACCTGGGAAATCGAGTTACCAATGAGTGCACAAGCTTCATACATGGAACTCTGACAGTAGATGGGAGGAAGATTGTGATCATGGTAATCTACAATCCCCCACCAAACAGTAGAAGACCCAGGCAGGAGTATGATGACAACAACAAAGCATGTATAGATGAACTGCAGAAGGCAGCAACACTAGCCCACAGAATGAGAGCGAAGCTGCTGATCATGGGGGACCTAAATCATGGAGAGATAAATTGGGAATCAAGGAATCCCCATGGAGGGGATGAAACGTGGGGAGCAAAATTAGTAGATGTTATAGACAGGAATTTCCTGACACAACATGTGAAGGAAGACACAAGGGAAAGAGGAGGAGATGCACCGAGCCTATTAGACCTGATTTTCACCCAGAACGTAGAAGATATCGAGAATTTAGAGCATGAAATACCTCTAGGGGCCAGTGACCATTGTGTCCTAGTCTTTGACTACATGATGGAATTCAAAATTATGACCATGGGACAAGAGATCTGGGAAAGGAGAGCTGACTACAGGAAAGGGGACTATATGAGGATAAGGGACTATCTGGGTGAAGTGCAGTGGGAGGAAGAAATTAGAGGAAAAACAGTCCAAGATATGATGGACCTAGTCATACAGAAATGCCAGGAGGCCGAAGAGAGATTTATACCAACGGTAAAGGGAAAAAATAAGAAGGAATATAATAACCCATGGTTTAATAGACAGTGTCAGGAAGCAAAAATGGCCAGCAGGCGGGAGTGGAGGAAGTACAGAAGACAAAGAACAGAGGACAACAGAAGCAGATACAACAGAGCTAGGAACGATTACATTAACATAAGACGAACATCGGAAAGGGACTATGAGAACGATATTGCAATCAAAGCGAAAAAACAACCTAAGTTACTACACAGTCATATAAGAAGAAAAATGTCGGTGAACGACCAAGTGACAAGACTACGGAAGACAGAGGGGGCATATACTGAAAGTGACAAGGAAATCTGCGAGGCACTGAATGCCAGTTTCCATGGAGTGTTCACTACCGAGCCTGAGCAGCTCCCATTGTTGGAAGGGGTTACCCTAGATGAAAGACTATCAGATATAGAGGTGACAGCAGAGGAGGTAATGAAACAGTTGACAACTCTAGATGCAACTAAAGCAGTTGGACCAGACAAAGTATCACCGTGGATACTAAAAGAAGCAGCACAGGCCCTCAGTGTGCCTCTGGCAATGATCTTTAATGAGTCACTTATGTCAGGAGAATTGCCCAGTTGCTGGAAGAAGGCAAATGTCGTGCCGATCTTCAAGAAAGGAGATAGGGAGGAGGCACTTAACTACAGACCTGTATCACTGACAAGCATCCCCTGTAAAATACTGGAAAGAATAATTAGGCTACGACTGGTTGCACACCTGGAGAACATTAGGTTTGTGAACAAACATCAACATGGGTTCTGGACAGGGAAATCGTGCCTAACAAACCTTCTGGAATTCTATGATAAAATAACGAGGATAAGACAGGACAGAGATGGTTGGGCAGACTGCATATTTCTGGACTGCCAAAAAGCCTTTGATACAGTACCGCACATGAGACTGCTGTTCAAGCTCGAGAGGCAGGCGGGGGTGGGGGGAAAGGTCCTAGAATGGATAAGGAACTACCTAACAGGAAGGAGCCAAAGAGTTACGGTAAGGGGCGAGAAGTCGGACTGGCGAACAGTAACAAGTGGAGTACCACAAGGATCGGTGCTGGGACCAATTCTATTTCTTGTATATGTTAACGACATGTTTACAGGCGTAGAGTCCTACATGTCGATGTTTGCGGATGATGCAAAGTTAATGAGAAGAGTTGTGACAGATGAGGATTGCAGGATCCTCCAAGAGGACCTGAACAGATTGCAGAGATGGTCAGAGAAATGGCTACTAGAATTCAACACGAGCAAATGTAAAGTTATGGAAATGGGACTAGGAGATAGGAGACCAAAGGGACAGTACACAATGAAGGGGAACAGCCTACCTGTAACGACGCGTGAAAGAGACCTGGGGGTGGACGTAACACCTAATCTATCTCCTGAGGCACATATTAATAGGATAACGACAGCAGCGTACTCTACACTGGCAAAAGTTAGAACATCATTCAGAAACCTAAGTAAGGAGGCATTTAGGGCGCTTTACACTGCCTACGTAAGGCCAGTCTTAGAGTATGCCGCCTCATCATGGAGTCCCCATCTGAAGAAGCATATAATGAAACTGGAAAAGGTTCAGAGGTTTGCAACGAGACTCGTCCCAGAGCTACGAGGGATGGGGTATGAAGAGCGCCTGAGGGAACTGTGCCTTACGACACTAGAAAGAAGAAGGGAGAGGGGGGACATGATAGGAACGTATAAGATACTCAGAGGAATTGACAGAGTGGACATAGACGAAATGTTCACACGGAATAGTAACAGAACGAGAGGACATGGATGGAAGCTTGAAACTCAGATGAGTCACAGAGATGTAAGGAAGTTTTCTTTTAGCGTGAGAGTAGTGGGGAAATGGAATGCACTTCAGGAACAGGTTGTGGAAGCAAATACTATTCATAATTTTAAAACCAGGTATGATAGGGAAATGGGACAGGAGTCATTGCTGTAAACAACCGATGCTCGAAAGGCGGGATCCAAGAGTCAATGCTCGATCCTGCAAGCACATATAGGTGAGTACATATAGGTGAGTACACACGCACGCGTCAACACCACCAGGCGGATCCATCAGCTTGTGAGGTCTGGTGTCCAGCACGGTGAGAGGGAAGGGGGGGGGGGGGTTGTGAAGGGGGGGGGGTTGTGAAGGGGGGGGGGTTGTGAAGGGGGGGGGGGTTGTGAGGGGGGGGGTTGTAAGGGGGGGGGTTGTGAGGGGGGGGTTGTGAAGGGGGGGGTTGTGAAGGGGGGGGGGGGTTGTGAGGGGGGGGGGTTTGTGAGGGGGGGGTAGGGGGGGAAAGGAAGGGGGGGGTAGGGGGGACGCTTCACATGACGCTGGTGATTAAGGCTTTACAACTTCGACAAAATTCTAATTAGTTGTGATGAGTTGGACACGTGCTGAACTCTCCAACACCCCCCCCCCATAACCCTCCACAACCCCCACCCCCCATAATCTCCCCCCCCATCCCCCCTTTCTCTCCCCCACCCCACCCTCCCCCCTCACCTCACTACTACCACCATGTCTCTTGTTAAACTCCCTCACCATCTGGTGTGGTAGATTGTGGTTGTGTCTGTAATGGTAGTTAGTGGTGGTGGTAGTTAGTGGTGGTGGTTAGTGGTGGTGGTAGTTAGTGGTGGTGGTAGTTAGTGGTGGTGGTAGTTAGTGGTGGTGGTGGTTAGTGGTGGTGGTAGTTAGTGGTGGTGGTAGTTAGTGGTGGTGGTGGTAGTGGTGGTGGTGGTTAGTGGTGGTGGTAGTTAGTGGTGGTGGTGGTTAGTGGTGGTGGTGGTTAGTGGTGGTGGTAGTTAGTGGTGGTGGTAGTTAGTGGTGGTGGTGGTTAGTGGTGGTGGTAGTTAGTGGTGGTGGTAGTTAGTGGTGGTGGTAGTTAGTGGTGGTGGTAGTTAGTGGTGGTGGTAGTTAGTGGTGGTGGTAGTTTAGACGAGGGGGTAATGATGTCTATTTTGTTAGTGGTAGAGGTAGTAGAGGTAGAGTTTGTGGTAGAGGTAGTAGAGGTAGAGTTTGTGGTAGAGGTAGTAGAGGTAGAGTTTGTAGTAGAGGTAGTAGAGGTAGAGTTTGTGGTAGAGGTAGTAGAGGTAGAGTTTGTGGTAGAGGTAGTAGAGGTAGAGTTTGTGGTAGAGGTAGTAGAGGTAGAGTTTGTAGTAGAGGTAGTAGAGGTAGAGTTTGTGGTAGAGGTAGTAGAGGTAGAGTTTGTGGTAGAGGTAGTAGAGGTAGAGTTCTGGTGGAGTGAGTTATTATCCATATTTTGTTATTGATTTAAATTAACTTGATTAATAACAAGGGTTGATTAATAACAAGGGTTGATTAATAACAAGGGTTGATTAATAACAAGGGTTGATTAATAACATCGGTTGATTAATAACAAGGGTTGATTAATAACAAGGGTTGATTAATAACAAGGGTTGATTAATAACATCGGTTGATTAATAACAAGGGTTGATTAATAACAAGGGTTGATTAATAACAAGGGTTGATTAATAACAAGGGTTGATTAATAACAAGGGTTGATTAATAACATCGGTTGATTAATAACAAGGGTTGATTAATAACAAGGGTTGATTAATAACAAGGGTTGATTAATAACAAGGGTTGATTAATAACATCGGTTGATTAATAACAAGGGTTGATTAATAACAAGGGTTGATTAATAACAAGGGTTGATTAATAACAAGGGATGATTAATAACAAGGGATGATTAATAACAAGGGTTGATTAATAACAAGGGTTGATTAATAACAAGGGATGATTAATAACAAGGGTTCATTAATAACAAGGGTTCATTAATAACAAGGGTTGATTAATAACAAGGGTTGATTAATAACAAGGGTTGATTAATAACAAGGGTTGAATAATAACAAGGGATGATTAATAACAAGGGTTGATTAATAACAAGGGTTGATTAATAACAACGGATGATTAATAACAAGGGTTGATTAATAACAAGGGATGATTAATAACAAGGGTTGATTAATAACAAGGGTTGAATAATAACAACGGTTGATTAATAACAAGGGTTGATTAATAACAAGGGTTGATTAATAACAAGGGTTGATTAATAACAAGGGTTGATTAATAACAAGGGTTGAATAATAACAAGGGTTGATTAATAACAAGGGTTGATTAATAACAACGGTTGATTAATAACAACAGATGATTAATAACATCGGTTGATTAATAACGGTTGACTAATAACGAATGATTAATAACAACGGTTGATTAATAATAACTTAATCAATGTAGTGGTTATCTTTATCTTGATCTTGTTATCTTGGTAGGTGATTGTAGTGTAGGGCGGCAGTATCTACAGTGGTGGTTGTGTGAGTACCTAACAATGCCGACGGGGAAGTAGGGTCTAGCTCTGCATACCCAGCCTATACCAGCCTTCTTGGTTACGTGTAATTCAAACCTTCCTAACAGCGGGATTCTTCATAGTTTCATAGAGATATGATAGATAGATAGATAGATAGAGGTATAGATAGATAGAGGTATAGATAGATAGAGGTATAGATAGATAGAGGTATAGATAGATAGATAGAGGTATAGATAGATAGATAGAGGTATAGATAGATAGATAGATAGATAGATAGAGGTATAGATAGATAGATAGAGGTATAGATAGATAGATAGAGGTATAGATAGATAGATAGAGGTATAGATAGATAGAGGTATAGATAGATAGATAGAGGTATAGATAGATAGATAGAGGTATAGATAGATAGATAGAGGTATAGATAGATAGATAGAGGTATAGATAGATAGAGGTATAGATAGATAGATAGATAGATAGATAGATAGAGGTATAGATAGATAGAGGTGGCTTCCACAACTTCTTCTTCTTTCAGTACATTTAATTTGTTGAATTCTCGTACAGGGTGATAAGATTTCCCTTATATATTATTTTAGGGAATTTTTATTTCCATTTCCAGCTTAAACTTTCGTCCTAAGTGGCATTCTAAGACTCCCATTGTCTATTTCTGTCAGTATCTTGTATGTTGTGATCATATCTCTCTCTTCTTTCTATTGTCTTAAGGAGGGTGATTAGTTCTTTTAACCACTCGAACTAGCTAAGCCGTCTTAGTTTCCAGCAGTAATCCTTTAACAAGCCTCAGCACTTTTTCCTATTTAATTGTTGGAGGTAACAATCAAGTGTGGATTGTTATCTCTTATCTGGTGTAATTAGGAGATGGAGAGATATCAATCTCCACATCAAGATATCTTAATCGTAAATTCAATAATATAAGAACATAAGAACAAAGGCAACTGCAGAAGGCCTATTGGCCCTTATCTATTACTATTACTATTGGCTCGTATCTATTGGCCCATACGAGGCAGCTCCTATCTATAACCACCCAATCCCACTCATATACTTGTCCAACCCGCGCTTGAAACAATCGGTGAACCCCACCTCCATAAGATACCCCATATCTTACTGAAAATATAATCAATATCTTTCTGTTGGTTACACAGACAATATTGATTGTCTTGGGATTGTGGGTTTTAGGCCTCTCCCTATTGTTGTTGGTGGTGATTGGTTGGTTGTCTCACAATCCCCGTGGTGTAGTGGTAAGACACTCGCCTGGCGTACCGCGAGCGCTTTGTCATGGGTTCGTATCCTGGCCGGGGAGGAGGATTTACTGGGCGCAAATCCTTAACTGTAGCCTCTGTTTAACTCAACAGTAAAATGTGTACTTGGTTGTAACAACGATTCTTCGCGGCGGGGATCGTATTCCAGGGACCTGCCCGAAACGCTACGCGTACTAGTGGCTCTACAACCATGTAACAACTCTTGTATATATCTCAAAAAATGGTGGTGGTGGTGGTAGTGGTGGTGATGGTGGTGGTGGTGGTGGTGATGGTGGTGGTGGTGGTGGTGGTGGTGGTGGTGGTGATGGTGGTGGTGGTGATGGTGGTGGTGATGGTGGTGGTGATGGTGGTGATGGTGATGGTGGTGATGGTGATGGTGGTGATGGTGGTGGTAGTGATGGTGGTGGTGGTGGTGATGGTGGTGGTGGTGATGGTGGTGGTGGTGATGGTGGTGGTGGTGGTGATGGTGGTGATGGTGGTGATGGTGGTGGTAGTGATGGTGGTGGTGGTGGTGATGGTGGTGGTGGTGATGGTGGTGGTGGTGATGGTGGTGGTAGTGATGGTGGTGGTGGTGGTGATGGTGGTGGTGGTGATGGTGGTGGTGGTGGTGGTGGTGATGGTGGTGGTAGTGATGGTGGTGATGGTGGTGGTGGTGGTGATGGTGGTGGTGATGGTGGTGGTGGTGATGGTGGTGGTGGTGATGGTGGTGGTGGTGGTGATGGTGGTGATGGTGGTGATGGTGGTGATGGTGGTGGTGGTGGTGATGGTGGTGGTGGTGGTGATGGTGGTGGTGGTGATGGTGGTGGTGGTGATGGTGGTGGTGGTGATGGTGGTGGTGGTGGTGGTGGTGATGGTGGTGGTGATGGTGGTGGTGGTGGTGGTGATGGTGGTGATGGTGGTGGTGGTGGTGGTGATGGTGGTGGTGGTGGTGATGGTGGTGGTGGTGGTGGTGGTGATGGTGGTGATGGTGGTGGTGGTGGTGGTGATGGTGGTGGTGGTGGTGGTGGTGATGGTGGTGGTGGTGGTGATGGTGGTGGTGGTGATGGTGGTGGTGGTGGTGGTGGTGGTGATGGTGGTGGTGGTGGTGGTGGTGGTGATGGTGGTGGTGGTGATGGTGGTGGTGGTGGTGGTAGTGATGGTGGTGATGGTGGTGGTAGTGATGGTGGTGGTGGTGGTGATGGTGGTGGTGGTGATGGTGGTGGTGGTGATGGTGGTGGTGGTGATGGTGGTGGTGATGGTGGTGGTGGTAGTGATGGTGGTGGTGGTGGTGGTAGTGATGGTGGTGGTGATGGTGGTGGTGGTGATGGTGGTGGTGGTGATGGTGGTGGTGGTGATGGTGGTGGTGGTGGTGATGGTGGTGATGGTGGTGGTGGTGGTGGTGGTGATGGTGGTGGTAGTGATGGTGGTGGTAGTGATGGTGGTGGTGGTGGTGATGGTGGTGGTGGTGGTGATGGTGGTGGTGGTGATGGTGGTGGTGGTGATGGTGGTGGTGATGGTGGTGGTGGTGATGGTGGTGGTGGTGGGAGTGTGGGAGAGAGGTGAAGGTACAAGAAAAATTTGAGAGAATAGTGTGGGTGTGTGTGGAAAAAACTGAAAATCCACACCCCAGAAGGATTCGAACCCAGACAGCCAGGAAGCACTATGTACCATGGCGTACCTGATTCCTTAACCACTAATCTCACAAATAAGGGGAAAGCGTCGAGCCTCTACGACTAAATAGCATTTGGAAGGGATCAGGATTTGGGGATGGGACGGGGGAAAAGGAATGGTGCCCAACCATTTGGACGGTCGGGGATTGAACGCCGACCTGCATGAAGCGAGACCTTCGCTCTACCGTCCAGCCCAAGTGGTAAACAAACTATAGAGGGTTCAGTTCCTGAACCGATTATGTGAGTCTTGTAATCCTTTACACCACCCGAGAGAGCCGGGGGAGCCGAGCGGACAGCACGCTGGACTTGTGATCCTGTGGTCCTGGGTTCGATCCCAGGCGCCGGCGAGAAACAATGGGCAGAGTTTCTTTCACCTTATGCCCCTGTTACCTAGCAGTAAAATAGGTACCTGGGTGTTAGTCAGCTGTCACGGGCTGCTTCCTGGGGGTGGAGGCCTGGTCGAGGACCGGGCCACGGGGACACTAAAAAGCCCCGAAATCATCTCAAGATAACCTCAAGATAACCGCCCACGGGATGGAAATCTCATAATAAAGAAAAATTGAAAGAAATTGAATTGAGAAAGAAGTTTAGAGGTACAATGCGAGAGAGGAGAGAGGAAGGGGGCGATGAGAAAGGTGTAATGAGAAAGGGAAGAAAGGAGGGTGTTTAAGTGAGGGTGAGATATCAAGAAAGGCGAGAAGAAGCTGATAAATGAGAGATGAAGAATGGGAGATGAGAAATGGGGCAGTGAAGTGAGGAAGATAAGAAAGTGAGGAGGAACATGTCCGTTTAACAGCCTAGAAAGTGAAGTTTAATTTGTATGTAAAACGGTGCCACTGCGTTGGACGGCCACTCTGTCCAAAGTCCAGGACGGCCACTCTGTCCAACGTCCAGTACGACTATATATGTCCAAAGTCCAGGACGGCCACTCTGTCCAACGTCCAGTACGACTATATATGTCCAAACCTGAGGACGGCCACTGTGGCCAAAGTCCAGAACGACCACTGTGGCCAAAGTCCAGAACGACCACTGTGGCCAACGTTCAGAACGACCACTGTGGCCAACGTCCAGAACGACCACTGTGGCCAAACTCCAGAACGACCACTGTGGCCAACGTCCAGAACGACCACTGTGGCCAAACTCCAGAACGACCACTGTGGCCAACGTCCAGGACGGCCACTGTGGCCAACGTCCAGGACGGCCACTGTGGCCAAAGTCCAGAACGACCACTGTGGCCAACGTCCAGAACGACCACTGTGGCCAACGTCCAGGACGGCCACTGTGGCCAACGTCCAGGACGGCCACTGTGGCCAACGTCCAGGACGGCCACTGTGGCCAACGTCCAGAACGACCACTGTGGCCAACGTCCAGAACGACCACTGTGGCCAACGTCCAGAACGACCACTGTGGCCAACGTCCAGGACGGCCACTGTGGCCAACGTCCAGAACGACCAATGTGGCCAACGTCCAGAACGACCAATGTGGCCAACGTCCAGGACGGCCACTGTGGCCAACGTCCAGAACGACCACTGAGGCCAACGTCCAGAACGACCACTGTGGCCAACGTCCAGAACGGCCACTGTGGCCAAAGTCCAGAACGGCCACTGTGGCCAAAGTCCAGAACGACCAATGTGGCCAACGTCCTGAACGACCACTGTGGCCAACGTCCTGAACGACCACTGTGGCCAAAGTCCAGAACGACCACTGTGGCCAACGTCCAGGACGGCCACTGTGGCCAACGTCCAGAACGACCACTGTGGCCAAAGTCCAGAACGACCACTGTGGCCAACGTCCAGGACGGCCACTGTGGCCAACGTCCAGAACGACCACTGTGGCCAACGTCCAGAACGACCTGTTTTGGTAGTCCTTATAGTAACAATAAGGACAATACTACATATACCGACCTACAACGAAATTAAAAAGTCAAAATCTCAACTATTGAGTTGGACAAAGCGGAAAACTATGTTTTACTGGTGTTGCTTTGACAGCCTAACCTAACCTAACCTAACCTAACCTAACCTACCTTCCTTACCTAACCTAACCTAACCTAACCTAACCTAACCTTCCTAACCTAACCTAACCTAACCTAACCTAACCTAACCTAACCTTCCTAACCTAACCTAACCTAACCTAACCTAACCTTCCTTACCTAACCTAACCTAACCTAACCTAACCTAACCTAACCTTCCTAACCTAACCTAACCTAACCTAACCTAACCTTCCTAACCTAACCTAACCTAACCTAACCTAACCTAACCTTCCTAACCTAACCTAACCTAACCTAACCTAACCTAACCTTCCTAACCTAACCTAACCTAACCTTCCTTACCTAACCTAACCTAACCTAACCTAACCTAACCTTCCTAACCTAACCTAACCTAACCTAACCTAACCTTCCTTACCTAACCTAACCTTCCTAACCTAACCTAACCTAACCTAACCTTCCTAACCTAACCTAACCTAACCTAACCTTCCTAACCTAACCTAACCTAACCTAACCTTCCTAACCTAACCTAACCTAACCTTCCTAACCTAACCTAACCTAACCTAACCTTCCTAACCTAACCTAACCTAACCTAACCTTCCTAACCTAACCTAACCTAACCTAACCTTCCTAACCTAACCTTCCTTACCTAACCTAACCTAACCTAACCTAACCTTCCTTCCTAACCTAACCTAACCTAACCTAACCTAACCTTCCTAACCTAACCTAACCTAACCTAACCTAACCTTCCTAACCTAACCTAACCTTCCTAACCTAACCTAACCTAACCTAACCTAACCTAACCTTCCTAACCTAACCTAACCTAACCTTCCTAACCTAACCTAACCTAACCTTCCTAACCTAACCTAAGTCTTATACACGATATCTGAGGCCTAATATAGTACACATGTGTGCTATACTAAGCCTAGGAATATTTAAGTTAGTTTTTTAGCCCAAAACACAATTGGGCTGGACAAAAGCAGCCCAATTGTGATGATGTTATCTTGAGATCTTGAGATGATTTCGGGGCTTTAGTGTCCCCGCGGCCCGGTCCTCGACCAGGCCTTCATGTGTAGCAGTAGCACAAAATATACATGAATGCAAATGAAATTACAAATATGAGATAGAATTACAGGAAGAAGGAGCAGTAAACAGTCATGGTGCAGGCGATGAGTCACAATAACGTGGCTGAAATATGTTGACCAGACCACACACTAGAAGGTGAAGGGACGACGACGACGTTTCGGTCCGTCCTGGACCATTCTCAAGTCGATTGTGTTCGTGTTCTCAATCGACTTGAGAATGGTCCAGGACGGGCCGAAACGTTGTCGTCGTCCCTTCACTTTCTAGTGTGTGTGGTCTGGTCAACCACTCATGATGGTGATAATGATAACCAAACTGACAAGTGTTACATGTTATCTTTCAATAAGGATATCAAGTAATATTACATGTTATCTTTCAATAAGGATATCAAGAAATAAAGACAGAGCGCGGAGAGGGTAGGCGATGGAGCTCTGTTGCTACGGCAATGCTAGAACTGTGTAGAACTCAAATATTAGCAGCAGAACAAATCCACAAGGGCCGTGACGACGATTCGAACCTACGTCTGTGAGCATCCCAGACGCTGCCTTAATCGACTGAGCTACGACATGGTTAAAAAGAATTGAAACCGACGTTCTACTGAGCTTACTGGATCCTGCAGCCTCTCCGAGACACAAACCCTTGTGAATTTGTTCGTAGCCTGGTGGATAGCGCGCAGGACTCTTAATTCTGTGGCGCGGGTTCGATTCCCGCACGAGGCAGAAACAAATGGGCAAAGTTTCTTTCACCCTAAAATGCCCCTGTTACCTAGCAGTAAATAGGTACCTGGGAGTTAGTCAGCTGTCACGGGCTGCTTCCTGGGGGTGGAGGCCTGGTCGAGGACCGGGCCGCGGGGACACTAAAGCCCCGAAATCATCTCAAGATAACCTCAAGATGCATCACGTTATTGTGATTAATGTGTGTAATTAGCAGAAGAATCCGACCAGCGAGCGTTCATACTAGGAACAGCCACAAGGGCTGTCACGGGCTGCTTCCTGGGGGTGGAGGCCTGGTCGAGGACCGGGCCGCGGGGACACTAAAGCCCCGAAATCATCTCAAGATAACCTCAAGATGCATCACGTTATTGTGATTAATGTGTGTAATTAGCAGAAGAATCCGACCAGCGAGCGTTCATACTAGGAACAGCCACAAGGGCTGTCACGGGCTGCTTCCTGGGGGTGGAGGCCTGGTCGAGGACCGGGCCGCGGGGACACTAAAGCCCCGAAATCATCTCAAGATAACCTCAAGATGCATCACGTTATTGTGATTAATGTGTGTAATTAGCAGAAGAATCCGACCAGCGAGCGTTCATACTAGGAACAGCCACAAGGGCTGTCACGGGCTGCTTCCTGAGGGTGGAGTCCTGGTCGAGGACCGGGCCGCGGGGACACTAAAGCCCCGAAATCATCTCAAGATATGGGGACTTGAAGATAATGGTAGCCGAAGGATTTACTTCACCAAGCAATCGAAGGTCTATAATACCACAAATGCTACGAGTGATAAAGGTAAGTTACTTACCTTTAGTTTTAGTAACTTTTAGTAAGTTACTTAGTTGATAAAAGTAAGCTACGAGTCGAAAGGTAATTAAAAAAGGCAGCCACAGTAGCCAAGGCAACAAAAGCTATAATCGTAATGCTAGGGAATTTTAACCACAGGGAAATAAAAATGGATAAATAAAGACCTCGACTGTAGTGATAAGATATAGAAAGACAAACCGACAGACAAACACTTCTTAATAAACTTCTTAATAACTTCTTAATAAAGCGGCATATTAAAGAACCAACTTGAGGAGGAGAGGCAACACTAGACCTCCTCTCTCTCCCCAAAACCAGGCTCAAGTTGGATAAATAGAGAGTAAGATGCCTCGAAGAGTCTGACGGGGCTCACCATAGCCCGTGCTACTTGGAACTTGTTCCGTGTAGATGAATCTATAACAACAACAACAACAAGCCTCGAAGAGTTAGCTACAGCTACACTGTCATGCTTGAATAAATGGAGTTAAAGGAGTTGGGCACAATGAACATACCTGGCATCATCTTCTTCAAGAAGATGTTATCTCTTCTTCTTCTTCTTCTTCAAGAAGAGATAACTGAGACGTGGGGAACAACACTAACATGAGGGTATGTTGCTGACCAGACCACACACTAGAAGGTGAAGGGACGACGACGTTTCAGTGCGTCCTGGACCATTCTCAATCGACTTGAGAATGGTCCAGGACGGACCGAAACGTCGTCGTCGTCGTCCCTTCACCTTCTAGTGTGTGGTCTGGTCAACATACTTCAGCCACGTTATTGTGACTCATCGCCTGCATGAGGGATGTTCAACGTGAAATCCACTGAGAAAGAGAAATGGAAGACACCAAGTCATGAACTTCTTGGCTGTTAAAAGTGCCGAAGCGTCTAAGCAGTTCATACCTCTCAAGAACAAGGCTCCTGGAGCCAGGAGCAAAAGTAAACTCCTGGAGCCAGGAGCAAAAGTAAACTCTTGGTGCAATGCAGACAAGCTAAAGAAAACAAAGAAAGCCAAGGATAAATACAGAGAAGCAGAGGAAGAGAACAACAAAGAGGCACTAAAAAGGATCAGAAATGAATACACCCGAGTTAGAAGAGAAATCAGAAATGAATACACCCGAGTTAGAAGAGAAGCCAAGAGGCAAGTTGAAAATGCCGTTGTTGCAAAAGCTAAAGACACGCTAAAGCTGTTCTACAGCCATATACAAAAAAAAAAAAAAAACCAGAGCAAGACCATGTACTCAGAATTCCACTCGACAAGTGGAACTCTCACACAAAATTATAAAGAGGTATGAAAGGAACTCAATGTCAGACGAAAATTGAAGGAGAACATTGACAAACTCCAGGAGTGGTCAAACACCCGGTTGCTGGAATTCAATCCAAGCAAGTGTAATGTATTTAAGTTGGGAAAGGGAGAGAGAGGAGACTAGAAGGCATCTATCTTGAGATTATCTTGAGGTTATCTTGAGATGATTTCGAGGCGTTTAGTGTCCCCGCGGCCCGGTCCTCGACCAGGCCTCCACCCCCAGGAAGCAGCCCGTGACAGCTGACTAACACCCAGGTACCTATTTTACTGCTAGGTAACAGGGGCATAGGTGTGAAAGAAACTCTGCCCGTTGTGTCTCGCCGGCGCCTGGGATCGAACCCGGGACCACAGGATCACACGTCCAGCGTGCTGTCCGCTCGGCCGACCAGCTCCCTTTGAATCTTTGAATCTACACCACTAGGAAAAGACAATTACAGGAATCTGAAAGATATAAGAGTGGACATAGTTCCAAAAACTAATACCTGAGACACACACAAACCTAACAACATCAGCAGCATATGAGACGCTGGAAAATTTAACATCATCACTTAGAATCCCAAATAACATAGAATCCGCAACTTGTGAAGCATTAAAGTCAAATTTGGAAAAGTACAAAGGTTTACAAGACTGGTGACAGAGCTAAGAGGATTAAGCTGCGAAAATGGGCTAAAGGCACAACATCTCACAGCATGAGAGGCTTGAAGAAACAGAAGGGGGACATGATCACAACATAAAAGATAAGGTGGACAAGGATAGCCTCTTCAAAGATGGAGAAAAATGGGACAAGAGGACACAGATGGAAGTTGTAAATGATTGATTGGAAAATGGTAAATAATTGATTTATTACCCAGATGAAAGCACGTAAATGAGCCGAAGGAAGATAAGGAAATACTCGTGCCCTGTACGGGCGGTCAACAAGTGGAATGCAAGGAAAGAACAAGCTGTGAAAGCAGCCTTCATTCACAACTTTAAGGGGCGGATTCCAGAAAGAATTTGAATGTCAAAATAGTTCAATTGTAATGAAACAGCTACAAGGCTGGAAGGCTGGGCACAAAGACTTCATTCCCGAAGGTACTGTAAGGTGAGCAGCAGAATCAGCAGCAGCAGCGCCAGCAGCAGCAGCAGCCTCAGCATCGTCAACAGCAGTAGTAGTGTCAGCAGCGCCAGCAGCAGCATCGTCAGCAGCAGCAGCAGCATCGTCAGCAGCAGCACCAGCAGCAGCCTCAGTAGCAGCAGCAGCAGCAGCAGCATCGTCAGCAGCAGCACCAGCAGCAGCCTCAGTAGCAGCAGCAGCAGCAGCAGCATCGTCAGCAGCAGCACCAGCAGCAGCCTCAGTAGCAGCAGCAGCAGCAGCATCGTCAGCAGCAGCGCCAGGAGTACCAGCAACAGCAGCAGCAGCAGCCTCAGCCTCAGCAACAGCAGCGTCAGCAACAGCAGCAGCAGTCTCAGTAGTAGCAGCAGCAGCAGCATCGTCAGCACCAGCGCCAGGAGCACCAGCAACAGCAGCGCCAGCACCAGCAGCAGCCTCAGTAGCAGCAACAGCAGCACCACCACCACCACCACCACCACCACCATCAACACTTCCGCACAAAAGTCCAGAAACACTTTTTATCCAAATCAATCCTCAAAGGAATTCACCAAGCCATCAAAGGACGTCTATATAAGCAAGAACCAGCAAAAGGAACCAATGGAGCAGAGAAAGATAATACAGAGAAACAGGTGTAAAAAAAATAAGAGAGATCACACACACACTTTCTTATCGTCAGAAGGTGCTTCAGTAGTTCAAACTCTCAATAAACATGTTGGAATGCCTTGATAACGTTCTTGGCATTCCTGGAACTGAGGGCATGAGGAAATGCCTCTTCGATGCCTCACTTTGTTCTTGTCTCTCTCCAGATAGTCCTTTTTTTTAGGATTTACGGAAAAATAAATGATTTTGTTGATACTGGAAATCATATCTGTGAGAGAGGGAGGGAGAGAGAGAGAGGGAGAGAGAGAGAGGGAGAGAGAGAGAGAGAGGGAGAGAGAGAGAGGGAGAGAGAGAGGGAGAGAGGGAGAGAGAGAGAGGGAGAGAGAGAGAGAGAGGGAGAGAGAGAGAGAGAGAGAGAGAGAGAGAGAGAGAGAGAGAGAGAGAGAGAGAGAGAGAGAGAGAGAGAGAGAGAGAGAGAGAGAGAGAGAGAGAGAGAGAGACAGAGAGAGAGAGAGAGAGAGAGACAGAGAGAGACAGAGAGAGAGAGAGACAGAGAGAGAGACAGAGACAGAGAGAGACAGAGAGACAGACAGAGAGACAGAGAGAGAGAGAGAGAGACAGAGAGAGACAGAGAGAGAGACAGAGAGAGACAGAGAGAGACAGAGAGACAGAGAGACAGACAGAGAGACAGAGAGAGACAGAGAGAGACAGAGAGAGACAGAGAGAGAGAGAGAGAGAGAGAGAGAGAGAGAGAGAGAGAGAGAGAGAGAGAGAGAGAGAGAGAGAGAGAGAGAGAGAGAGAGACAGAGAGAGAGAGAGAGAGAGACAGAGAGAGAGACAGAGAGAGAGACAGAGAGAGAGAGACAGAGAGAGAGACAGAGAGAGAGAGAGAGAGAGAGAGAGAGAGAGAGAGAGAGAGAGAGAGAGAGAGAGAGAGAGAGAGAGAGAGAGAGAGAGAGAGAGAGAGAGACAGAGAGAGAGACAGAGAGAGAGAGACAGAGAGAGAGACAGAGAGAGAGACAGAGAGAGAGAGACAGAGAGAGAGACAGAGAGACAGAGAAAGAGAGCCAAAGTACTTATAAATTTTACCTACTTATAATAGGTAAACAAGAGATGAAAGAAAGTAGTATAGAAATACAAGTTAAACAGGTCCAGCTTGAAGCCCATATCTAGTCCAACATTAGGCAATGTTAGAGAGAGACTTCAGAAGAATGAGAGAGATATAAGCAATGAGGATAAGTTACATGAACTAAATCTCCCGTCACTGGAGTACACCAGAGTTAGGAGAGAGAGAGAGAGAGAGAGATGATCTCCACATACAAAATTCTCAAAGGAATTAACAGCGGAGAGAAATGACAGACTGTTTAGTAGGCATCAAACTCGCCCTAGGGAACACAGGTGGTAATTTAGTGCCTAAATTACCCACAGAGACATCTGAAAGAAGGTAAGGGAGCTATCAGGAGAAAATGCCGAGTTTCTGTGTTTTAAGATTAGTGAAGAGATGTAACACACTAGAAAGTGATGTGGTGGAGGCTGACTCCATACACAGTTTCAAATGTAGATATGATAGAGCCCAATAGGCTCAGGAACCTGTACACCTGTTGATTGACATTTGAGAGGCGGGACCAAAGAGCCAGAGCTCAACCCCGGCAAGAACAAATAGGTGAGTATAACTAGATGAATACACACACACATTCATTCAACTTCTGGTGTCAGTTTCAGGTCTATTGTTTCCTCCTCCCTCTTCCTTCCTCCCTCATTCTCTTCCTTCCTCCCTCATTCTCTTCCTGCCTCCCTCCCTCCCTACTTTCCTCCCTGCCTCCCTCCCTGACCAAGCCAGCTTTGGACCGATCGATTCAAAATTCATCATGTTTATGTGAACTGCCCCCCCGAGGGCCCGCGGCCGCTCCTCCATCCCTTCCCTTCTCCATCCCTTCTCTCCTCTCCTCTCCCCTTCCCTTCCCTCCTCTCCCACCACCCTTACCCCTCTCCCAGGGAAACCTTTTTGCTTACTACCCTCCGTTTTCTCTCTCTCACAGCCTTTATTCCTTCTCCTTTCTCGTGCCTAGCCTCTTTCTCCCTTTCCTCCCTCTTTCTCCCTTTCCTCCCTCTTTCTCTAAGTCTTCTTCCTTCCCCTTGACTCTTTTCCTTCCTTTCCTCGTCCTCTTTTTCCCTCTCTCTCACTTTTCTCTGTGTTTCCTGCCTCCATGTCTCCCCTAACTCCTCTCCCTTGAGTACTGTAAATGCTTTTTTGATTATAAAAAAAGGAATGTTTTTTGTAAGATGGTGATAATTATGAGATTGAGAGAGAGAGAGAGAGAGAGAGAGAGTAGGTCATAAGCCATTACTGATTCTCCTCTAACTATCCCCCTTTCCATCACCCACAGTGATGGAAAGGGGGGAAAAGGTGGGAGGGGTAGGGGCAATGAAGGGTCATCAAAGTCTCTCTCTCTCTCTCTCTCTCTCTCTCTCTCTCTCTCTCTCCTTTTAAAGTGAATTATTCATAGCTTTTACTTTCTCTTGTTCAGTACACATTATTTTTTTGTCAAGCGTTTTTTTCTTTCCTCCAAAGTTATCTTTACCTTTGTGCTCTGTTATCCCTGCTGTTATCTCTGCTATAACAGGCATAACAACCCATCCTGGTAGTTCATGGCAATTCTGGAGAACCAGTAAACATTAGGGCCTTTAGTGGACACTGCTACATACTACACTACACAGTGATGCATGCCACTACAGTATACAGTGACCCATCCCACTACACTATACAGTGATGCATGCCACTACACTACAGTGACCCATCCCAGTACAGTGACCCATCCCACTACACAGTGATGCATGCCACTACACACTACAGTGACCCATCCCACTACACTATACAATGACCCATCCCACTACACTATACAGTGACCCATCCCACTACACTACAGTGACCCATCCCAGTACAGTGACCCATCCCAGTACAGTGACCCATCCCACTACACAGTGATGCATGCCACTACACACTACAGTGACCCATCCCACTACACTATACAATGACCCATCCCACTACACTATACAGTGACCCATCCCACTACACTACAGTGACCCATCCCAATACAGTGACCCATCCCAGTACAGTGACCCATCCCAGTACAGTGACCCATCCCACTACACTACAGTGATGCATGCCACTACACACTACAGTGACCCATTCCACTACACTATACAGTGACCCATCCCACTATACTACAGTGACCCATCCCAGTACAGTGACCCATCCCAGTACAGTGACCCATCCCACTACAGTGACCCATCTCACTACAGTGACCCATCCCACTACACTACAATGACCCATCCCACTACACTACAGTGACCCAGCCCAGTACAGTGACCCATCCCACTACAGTGACCCATCCCACTACAGTGACCCATCCCACTACACTACAGTGACCCATCCCACTACACTACAGTGACCCATCCCAGTACAGTGACCCATCCCAGTACAGTGA
The DNA here is from genome assembly GCF_040958095.1 of Procambarus clarkii. Taxonomy (NCBI): domain Eukaryota; kingdom Metazoa; phylum Arthropoda; class Malacostraca; order Decapoda; family Cambaridae; genus Procambarus; species Procambarus clarkii. The sequence continues at coordinate 13,413,605 of NC_091152.1, forward strand.
CCCATCCCACTACAGTGACCCATCCCACTACAGTGACCCATCCCACTACAGTGACCCAGCCCACTACACTACAGTGACCCATCCCACTACAGTGACCCATCCCACTACACTACAGTGACCCATCCCACTACACTACAGTGACCCATCCCACTACACTACAGTGACCCATCCCACTACACTGCAGTGACCCATCCCAGTACAGTGACCCATCCCACTACAGTGACCCATCCCACTACAGTGACCCATCCCACTACAGTGACCCATCCCACTACACTACAGTGACCCATCCCACTACACTACAGTGACCCATCCCACTACACTACAGTGACCCATCCCACTACACTACAGTGACCCATCCCACTACACTGCAGTGACCCATCCCAGTACAGTGACCCATCCCACTACAGTGACCCATCCCACTACACTACAGTGACCCATCCCACTACACTACAGTGACCCATCCCACTACACTACAGTGACCCATCCCACTACACTACAGTGACCCATCCCACTACACTACAGTGACCCATCCCACTACACTACAGTGACCCATCCCACTACACTACAGTGACCCATCCCACTACACTACAGTGACCCATCCCACTACACTACAGTGACCCATCCCACTTCACTACAGTGACCCATCCCACTACAGTGACCCAGCCCACTACACTACAGTGACCCATCCCACTACAGTGACCCATCCCACTACACTACAGTGACCCATCCCACTACACTACAGTGACCCATCCCACTACACTACAGTGACCCATCCCACTACACTGCAGTGACCCATCCCAGTACAGTGACCCATCCCACTACAGTGACCCATCCCACTACACTACAGTGACCCATCCCACTACACTACAGTGACCCATCCCACTACACTACAGTGACCCATCCCACTACACTACAGTGACCCATCCCACTACACTACAGTGACCCATCCCACTACACTACAGTGACCCATCCCACTACAGTGACCCATCCCACTACAGTGACCCATCCCACTACAGTGACCCAGCCCACTACAGTGACCCATCCCACCACACAGATAACAGCCACATGAGCCCAAATAAATATCAAACTACGACTCGCAGTGTCAGAATAAACACAAATTATCTTGACGAAAATATATCTGCTAAACGTGGCTGCAAGCTGGGGGGGGGGGGGGGTTGCACCATTGCATATATATATATATATATATATATATATATATATATATATATATATATATACGTGATGACTACACGTAGTAACTGCAAGCATGCAGGTTGCTATGTGCAATAATTCAACCCAAACAAATGAACACGGGTTCGATTCTAGGCCACAGACCAAGGAAAAAAAAAAAAGTCTAACTATCCCTCTGATTCCGATTTTGTGGTTCCGTAAAACAGCTTTGTTGTATGGGAAAAAAAAAGCCAGTTTGGTGGAAACAAAAGTCTATATTCATAGAGTTTTTTTGGTTGTTGAACGCCGGTATGACATTTGAGAACTCAGTATGACTTTTTTAGAACTCCAATATACTATGTAGAACGCCAGTATGACATTTTAGAACTCAGAATGACTTTTAGAACTCCAATATAGTATTTAGAACGCCGGTATGACATTTTAGAACTAAGTATGACTTTTTTAGAACTCCAATACACTGTTTAGAACGCCAATATAACATTTTAGAACCCCTAGTATGACAATTAGAACGCCAGTATGACTCAGAACAGCCGAAATTACCTCTAAAGATCAAGATACCCCCATAACAAGGCGACTGAGGTACCCCAAAACTCGGTACCCCCAAAACTCGGTACCCCTTTCATTAATCCACCTGGCTGTAAAGCTCATGATGTGATGTGTGGTAGGGACGCTCTGATGAGAGTACATAATAGTGAGGATAATGTTTAACATTACCTAAGAAGTGTGTGTGTGTGTGTGTGTGTGTGTGTGTGTGTGTGTGTGTGTGTGTGTGTGTGTGTGTGTGTGTGTGTGTAGTGTGTGTGTAGTGTGTGTGTAGTGTGTGTGTAGTGTGTGTGTAGTGTGTGTGTAGTGTGTGTGTAGTGTGTGTGTGTGTGTGTGTGTGTGTGTGTGTGTGTGTGTGTGTGTGTGTGTGTGTGTGTGTGTGTGTGTGTGTGTGTGTGTGTGTGTGTAGTGTGTGTAGTGTGTGTAGTGTGTGTAGTGTGTGTAGTGTGTGTGTGTGTGTGTGTGTGTGTGTAGTGTGTGTGTGTAGTGTGTGTGTGTGTGTAGTGTGTGTGTGTGTGTGTGTAGTGTGTGTGTGTGTGTGTGTGTGTGTGTGTGTGTGTGTGTGTGTGTGTGTGTGTGTGTGTGTGTGTGTGTGTGTGTTTCTATGTAGTGTTCTTAGTTGTTAACAATGCAAGTCCCAAACGGGCTTTCCAGTATTGTATGTGTGATTAGTATTATTGATAAGATAGGTCTTAACATCGATTTGAAAACAAGTCCGACACGAGGGCCTCCAAAAGCAAGTCCGACACGAGGCCTCCAAAAAGCAAGTCCGACACGAGGCCTCCAAAAAGCAAGTCCGACACGAGGCCCTCCAAAAAGCAAGTCCGACACGAGGCCTCCAAAAAGCAAGTCCGACACGAGGCCCTCCAAAAAGCAAGTCCGACACGAGGCCTCCAAAAAGCAAGTCCGACACGAGGCCCTCCAAAAAGCAAGTCCGACACGAGGCCTCCAAAAAGCAAGTCCGACACGAGGCCTCCAAAAAGCAAGTCCGACACGAGGCCCTCCAAAAAGCAAGTCCGACACGAGGCCTCCAAAAAGCAAGTCCAACACGAGGCCTCCAAAAAGCAAGTCCGACACGAGGCCCTCCAAAAAGCAAGTCCGACACGAGGCCTCCAAAAAGCAAGTCCGACACGAGGCCTCCAAAAACAAGTCCGACACGAGCCCTCCTGTCGGAATACAGTCATCACTGTGGTGACAGGTGACAGCTGGGTGACACACTGACATCAGCCACAGGTAGACCAATTCGGTCGTCACGTATAACACGTCCAGATTGCCTAATTAAGCCTTCTGTGACGATGGCTGTAATCGTCACAGATATATATTTCGAATATATTTTGGTTATCGTAATTCCGTTATCTTCCTAAAAAAAAAAAAAAAAACCTTCATTCTCCATTTTAACTTCAATTTACATTTCTAATTCCCTCCCCTTAACCGCTGGGGTGGTGGAGGGTAGAGCGACGGTCTCGCTTCATGCAGGTCGGTGTTCAATCCCCGATCGTTCATGGGGTGGGGGGGGGGGCCTTTCACCCCCCCCCCTCCTAAATTACTCTTTGCGTTATGTATAACTATGAATACCTTGTAGAATGTGTATATTATAATCGGTAATCCGGGAATCCGGGTGGTGTTGGAGCTATTACCCGGGGGTGGGTGGGGAAGGGGGGGGGGAGGGGTGGTGTTAGTTGGGGGGGGGGGGGGGTATGGTGACGACTCTGATGGTGATAGTGATGCTGTTGGTGGTAATAGTAGTGTAGGTAGTGATGATGATGGTGAGGAGGAGCGAGACAGTGTCACTAAAATCACACTAATGCTCCGGGGCTCGCCATAGCCCGTGCTACATGGACACTTCGTTCTGAGTAGCTAAATCTAAAACAACAATGTCCATTTTCCTTGTTCACGTCCTCCAATCCCCCAACTCATCGCCCCGCTCCTGTGCCAGGTAAGTCCACTACGGGCTCGCCATAGACCGTGCTACTTGGAACTTTTGTTCCAAGTAGCTGAATCTAAAACAACAACCCCTCCCCCCCCCCCTTGCTGCTTCTTCCACTTCCTCCTACCTGGCATACTAGTCAGAAAAACGTAAGGAAACACACGTATGGAGCGATAAGGGTGAACAGATGCAACAGGTGGCCAGAATAATCAAGAATACTGAAGCCTGAGGAGTCATAACACGTCGTTCATTCATCATTCTCCAGGTAGAATAGCGACGAGGCGGGGCCCAAGAGCTGAATATCGCTGCCCATTGACATAAGTGCATAAGTGGACCTCGCTCAACCCAACCACTTGGGCTGGACGGTAGAGCGACGGTCTCGCTTCATGCAGGTCGGCGTTCAATCCCCGACCGTCCACAAGTAGTTGTGGACCACCATTCCTTCCCCCCCCCCCCCCCCCCTCCGATCCCAAATCCTTATCCTGATGATTGATTGATTGATAAAGATTAAGCCACCCAAGAGGTGGCACGGGCATGAATAGCCCGCAAGTGGTGGCCCTTTTGAGCTGTGGAGGCGCGACTGCACCCTGCGTGACGGGAGGGGTTGTTGTTGTTATAGATTCAGGTACTCGGAACATAAGTTCCAAGTAGCACGGGCTATGGTGAGCCCGTAAGTTACCTGGCACAGGAGCGGGGCCATGGCGGGAGATGTTTCCCGGACCAAATGGTGCTTATCCTGACCCCTTCCAAGGGCTATATAGTCCTAATGGCTTGGCGCTTTCCTCCTCATAGTTCAATCCCGGGGAGCCGGTCGGCCGAGCGGACAGCACGCTGGACTTGTGACCCTGTGGTCATGGGTTCGATCCCAGGCGCCGGCGAGAAACAATGGGCAGAGTTTCTTTCACCCTATGCCCCTGTTACCTAGCAGTAAAATAGGTACCTGGGTGTTAGTCAGCTGTCACGGGCTGCTTCCTAGGGGTGGAGGACCGGGCCGCGGGGACACTAAAGCCCCGAAATCATCTCAAGATAACCTCAAGATATGTCAGGGGTAGGAGGAAGTGGAAGAGGCGGGAGGGGGTTGGGGGGTGGGATGATGATGTTTAAGATTCGCTACTTGGAAGAAAAGATTCAAGTAGCACGGTCTATGGTGAGCCCTCCTCCTCCTCCTCCTCGCCGCCTCCTGGGGGTGACAAACAGAGTATTACCTAACCCTTAATCCCTACACCTCTCTCTCAGGCCTTCGCCGCTTCCTGTTTTATGCAGACAAGTAATTCAAGAATACATTATCTCCGGGGGCGACAACCCCCCGCCCCCTCCCCGCCCCCCCTGCCATGTATGAGAGACGAACAAGCATGCAGGGGGAGTGTATGTGTTGGTTTTAGTTAAGTGCACACACACACACACACACACACACACACACACACACACACACACACACACACACACACACACACACACACACACACACACACACACAAAGCCCCTGCACTTGTCTTGTGACCATCGTGTTGGGTGGACGTGGGTTGGGAGCTCCTGTCTCACTAGTTGAGTGGGAGGGGTAATCAGGCAACTTCGAAGTGAAAAAGTGTGTACAAGTGAATGAAAAAACCTTGAGTTTTGGCCAGAGCCATAAGGTAGTGAAGAAAAACAGTTTAAATAGCGTAATTCAAAATAGTTGAGGAAGTAATTGTGGCAGTGTGGGAGCAGACCTCACCGACCTCTGACCGCGTGACCTCACCCCGGCAGCAACCTTCTACCACCACGTGGGACGACGCTTGGAGATTCACTCACCTATTGTGTTAGCAGGACGGTAAGATACTTGGAACCCCTGTGGGTAAGGTTGCATTATAGCAATGACTAGGTCAGGAAGGGCGTCTAGGTCCAACAGTATTATGATTGAGGAAGAAGATAGGTTTGTGGAGAAGATGATTGGGAAATTTGTAGAGAAGAGGGATGTTTGGATAGGTGATCTAATCCAGGGGATTAAAAGTGAAGTCTTTAATAAGATACAGGGCGAGGTTCAAAGACTCAAACAAGAGTTTATGGATTATATTCAAGAGGAAATCAGGAAGAGCAGGGTAGAATGGCAAGGAGAAATATCTAGGCTTACTAATGAATTTGGCAGGAATAAGGGAAGCTTGGCAGGGGAAGGGGGAGTAGTAGTAGGTGGAGTAGCGGGTGTAGGAGGGGTGGGGGTCAGCCAGGGAGAGGGCCACCAGCATGACCATGAACTGAGAAAGAGGACAATCATAATCCATGGATTACTTGAAGCCAGGGCACCATCGAGGCAGGAAAGGATGGAGATTGAGGATTTGGAACTACAGGGGATCTTGAGAGACATGAGAGCCCAGATGGCAGGGAATGAGGTGCAAGTCCACCGACGCATTGGACCATACAACTGTAACAGGAAACGACCTGTCCTGGTACAGTTCACTAACGAAGAGGCAGTGGATTACATACTGCATCACAAACACCTACTCAGAGGTAGCGAAAATTACTACAACGTATTTATTGACAAATTCATGACGAAGGAGGAACAGATTGCCCACAGAGCAAGCAAACAACAGTACGACTCTTCCCATTTGAGCGCAGCTACACACCCCAGTGCTAAACCACCCCATGCTAACCAGCTCACACGTGCTTCTCAGGTCACCCCTTTCCCAAATCAGCCGCCCCTGCTTATCTCCCCAGCACATCCCTTGACCCCTCTGACCCCACTGGAGTCAAATTCATCCCACATTCCAAGGACCCCCTCATCACCTCAGCCCCCAAAACCCGTCCAGCCCTCATCCCCTCAACCCCCAAAACCCACCCAGCTCTCATCCCCTCAACCCCCAAAACCCACCCAGACCTCATCCTCTCAACACCCAAAGCCTACCCAGCCCTCACCCCTCCTCATCCCCTCTCCTTCCATGTGACCCCCCACCCTTGCGAGGGAGGTGGGAGGTCCCCCCCACCCCCTCTATCCTTCCCCCTCCCAACCTCTCAACCTCTATCTGTCTCCCAACCTTACGCTATCTCCCAACCCCTCTATGCCCTCCCCAATCTTCAGATCCAGTATGCCCTTCCTACTCCAGACCTACCTACCCAGGCCCTACCCCAGACCCTCCTACCTACCTTCCTAGAAGCCCAGCCCCCAGTAGCCCCCCAAGCACTCTTTCTGAACACCCCCCTCCTGAACTCTTTCACCCCCCATACACCCCCCGGACCCCCCCAGACACCCCCCGGATCCCCCCGGACATCCCCCGGACCCTCCCCGCCCCCAGTCATCCCCCAGACACCCCCCAGATCCCCCAGATCCCCTCTGCCCCCAGTCACCCCCCAGACATCCCCCAGATCCCCCCAGACCCCCAGAGAAAGGGAGAACTCTGGTACAAGAGTTTCCATGAAGAATCTCAAGGTTTGGTACACCAATGCTGATGGGGTATCTAATAAAGCAGAAGAGATAAAAGAAAGAGTGAGTGAAGCAGATCCTGACATAGTTGCAATTGTGGAAACTAAAATTAATGACATGATCTCAGATGCAATCTTTCCTGAAGGGTACCAGGTGATACGAAAAGAGAGGACACAGAGACAGGGAGGGGGAGTAGCACTCCTAATAAAGCGGAAATGGAAGTTTGAAGACCTGGGAAATCGAGTTACCAATGAGTGCACAAGCTTCATACATGGAACTCTGACAGTAGATGGGAGGAAGATTGTGATCCTGGTAATCTACAATCCCCCACCAAACAGTAGAAGACCCAGGCAGGAGTATGATGACAACAACAAAGCATGTATAGATGGACTGCAGAAGGCAGCAACACTAGCCCACAGAATGAGAGCGAAGCTGCTGATCATGGGGGACCTAAATCATGGAGAGATAAATTGGGAATCAAGGAATCCCCATGGAGGGGACGAAACGTGGGGAGCAAAATTAGTAGATGTTGTAGACAGGAATTTCCTGACACAACATGTGAAGGAAGACACAAGGGAAAGAGGAGGAGATGCACCGAGCCTATTAGACCTGATTTTCACCCAGAACGTAGAAGATATCGAGAATTTAGAGCATGAAATACCTCTAGGGGCCAGTGACCATTGTGTCCTAGTCTTTGACTACATGATGGAATTCAAACTTATGACCATGGGACAAGAGATCTGGGAAAGGAGAGCTGACTACAGGAAAGGGGACTATATGAGGATAAGGGACTATCTGGGTGAAGTGCAGTGGGAGGAAGAAATTAGAGGAAAAACAGTCCAAGATATGATGGACCTAGTCATACAGAAATGCCAGGAGGCCGAAGAGAGATTTATACCAACGGTAAAGGGAAAAAATAAGAAGGAATATAATAACCCATGGTTTAATAGACAGTGTCAGGAAGCAAAAATGGCCAGCAGACGGGAGTGGAGGAAGTACAGAAGACAAAGAACAGAGGACAACAGAAGCAGATACAACAGAGCTAGGAACGATTACATTAACATAAGACGAACATCGGAAAGGGACTATGAGAACGATATTGCAATCAAAGCGAAAAAACAACCCAAGTTACTTCACAGTCATATAAGAAGAAAAATGTCGGTGAACGACCAAGTGACAAGACTAAGGAAGACAGAGGGGGCATATACTGAAAGTGACAAGGAAATCTGCGAGGCACTGAATGCCAGTTTCCATGGAGTGTTCACTACCGAGCCTGAGCAGCTCCCATTGTTGGAAGGGGTTACCCTAGATGAAAGACTATCAGATATAGAGGTGACAGCAGAGGAGGTAATGAAACAGTTGACAACTCTAGATGCAACTAAAGCAGTTGGACCAGACAAAGTATCACCGTGGATACTAAAAGAAGCAGCACAGGCCCTCAGCGTGCCTCTGGCAATGATCTTTAATGAGTCACTTATGTCAGGAGAATTGCCCAGTTGCTGGAAGAAGGCAAATGTCGTGCCGATCTTCAAGAAAGGAGATAGGGAGGAGGCACTTAACTACAGACCTGTATCACTGACAAGCATCCCCTGTAAAATACTGGAAAGAATAATTAGGCTGCGACTGGTTGCACACCTGGAGAACATTAGGTTTGTGAACAAACATCAACATGGGTTCTGGACAGGGAAATCGTGCCTAACAAACCTTCTGGAATTCTATGATAAAATAACGAGGATAAGACAGGACAGAGATGGTTGGGCAGACTGCATATTTCTGGACTGCCAAAAAGCCTTTGATACAGTACCGCACATGAGACTGCTGTTCAAGCTCGAGAGGCAGGCGGGGGTGGGGGGAAAGGTCCTAGAATGGATAAGGAACTACCTAACAGGAAGGAGCCAAAGAGTTACGGTAAGGGGCGAGAAGTCGGACTGGCGAACAGTAACAAGTGGAGTACCACAAGGATCGGTGCTGGGACCAATTCTATTTCTTGTATATGTTAACGACATGTTTACAGGCGTAGAGTCCTACATGTCGATGTTTGCAGCAGCGATGGATGGAAGCTTGAAACTCAGATGAGTCACAGAGATGTTAGGAAGTTTTCTTTTAGCGTGAGAGTAGTGGGGAAATGGAATGCACTTCAGGAACAGGTTGTGGAAGCAAATACTATTCATAATTTTAAAACCAGGTATGATAGGGAAATAGGACAGGAGTCATTGCTGTAAACAACCGATGCTCGAAAGGCGGGATCCAAGAGTCAATGCTCGATCCTGCAGACACAACTAGGTGAGTACAACTAGGTGAGTACACACACACTGATCACCACATTCAAGATTCTCAAGGGAATCAACAGGGTAGATAAAGACAGGCTGTTTAACACAAGGGGCACACGCACTAGGGGACACAGGTGGAAACTGAGCGCCCAAATGAGCCACAGAGATATTAGAAAGAACTTTTTTAGTGTCAGAGTGGTTGACAAATGGAATGCATTAGGAAGTGATGTGGTGGAGGCTGACTCCATACACAGTTTCAAGTGTAGATATGATAGAGCCCAGTAGGCTCAGGAATCTGTACACCAGTTGATTGACAGTTGAGAGGCGGGACCAAAGAGCCAGAGCTCAACCCCCGCAAGCACAATTAGGCGAGTACAAAATTAGGTGAGCACACACACACACACACACACACACACACACACACACACACACACACACACACACACACAAACACACACACACACAAACACACACACACACACACACACACACACACACACACACACAAACACACAAACACACACACACACACTACTGGTGTACTCGAGTCCCCGTCACTAATATTCACCAAAAAACGCACTTCAAATCAGAAACCATTTTTGGGTCATTGAGAGCAATCATTGAAATCCAGATTAATAACTCTATCCCTGAGACCTTTATATTATTTAGGACAGTAAGAACTTGCTATCAATACAACTCCCTTAAACCAGTACCACTCACACCATCGTGTAATTTATAAAGACCTGGGGCTAGATTCACGAAGCAGTTTCGCAAACACTTACGAACCTGTACATCTTTTCTAGTTTTTTGGCGGCTTTGTTTCCAATTACTAAGCAGTTAATGAGCTCCGAAGCACCAGGAGGCTGTTTATAACAATAACAACAGTTGAATGGCAAGTTTTCATGCTTGTAAACTGTTTAATAAATGTAACCAAAGCCGTCAAAGATTGAGGAAAGATGTACACGTTCGTGAGTGCTTGCGTAAATGCTTCGTGAATATGGCCCCTGAAGCTACGGAACGGATCTATCAGGGGGAAAGCGCCAAGCCATTACGACTATATAGTATTTGATCATTTGATATAATATATATATATATATATTTGATCATTTGACTATATAGTATTTGATAGAAGGGGTCAGGATAAAGATTTGGGATGCGACGGAGGAGAGAGGGGGGGGGGGAAGGAATGGTGCCCAACCACTTCTGTATTTAAACGAGACCGTCGCTCTACCGTCCAGTCAAAGTGGAAGAGTTAGACCCGAAGCTAACACGTCAAATCAAAATGGAATCCAAAACAGCATTATATCTAAAAAATGCAAACAAATTTCTCTGAAAAAAAAAATAAAATAAAGTATTTGTATTTCAAACACACACACACAAACTCCAGGGGCGCAATAGTTGAAATCCATAAATATTTGGTTAACTTAGTTACTCCCCATGCTGGGGATTAGTAATTATTTTCTCTGCAAGAATATAAAGCAATAAATATAGCAGGGAATGGGAAGCTGAGCCCGCATGGTGACCTGGGAACCAGGACCCCAGGGGAATTCAGCTTCCCATTCTCTTTTGTCGATAACCCACTCTGGATAATTCTTACAACCAGCCTAGTTTGTTACACCACGGCCGCACGCACTTTCCTTGTATGTGGGTGCACAATTATGCCAAAAATGTACATGTAGAAAATTTATTCCACTCTTCTATAGAAATTTCCATTTAACAAATAATAAATTTAAGTTTATTTAAATAATTTGCTAGGGGAAGGAACCAGTTGCGCCCGGGTGGACGGTAGAGCGACGGTCTTGCTTTCATGCAGGTCGGCGTTCAATCCCCGACCGTCCAGGGGGGTTGGGCACCATTCCTTTCCCTAGTCCCATCCCACATCCTTATCCTGATTCCTTCCCAGTGCTACATAGTCGTAATGGCTGGGTGCTTTCTCCTGATAATTTCCCTCCTTCCTTCCCCTACTCTCTCTCTCTCTCTCTCTCTCTCTCCCCCCCTCTCTCTCTCTCTCTCTCTCTCTCTCTCTCTCTCTCTCTCTCTCTCTCTCTCTCTCTCTCTCTCCCTCTCTCTCTCTCTCAGAAAAATAATATAATAGTCTACCATTGACATATGGGTGGTCAGCCGGTGGGAGGAGCCTGTGTATATATATATATATATATATATATATATATATATATATATATATATATATATATATATATATATATATATATATATATATATATATATATATATATAAAATAGTACCAGTCTATTTTCAGCAAGGAGCAGGGGGGGGGGGGGTTAAGAAATATTCAAGCTCTCTGAAGATCGTCTGTTTTATGCTACTACAGCCAAAGTATGATCAACCGAACATTTTTATTCATTTTCCCGAGATAAGTGAATAACGGTATACATTACTATAATATAAAAAAAATCTAAATATATACGTAAGTAAAACTGTCGGGCAGTCATTTTTTTTTTTTTTTTGGGGGGGGGGGTGGATTAGAGTGGGACTCCTGGCACGTTCTTGTTGTATTCCGGCGAATCTGATCTTACCTATGTCTGTCCTGTACCCCAGATCATTCTCCCTGAAAAGTTGGGTGAGGCTAGCCCCAAGCCTCTGGCCTCCAATCTTGGACAATGCTTAACCAGTAGATCCCTCCATTCACATAACAAAGGCTAACAAATCCAGCTCTATTATTATTTTAAACAGGTGGAATATATTTCTAAAATGAATGATCCTTTCCTCGATGCATCCATGTGCGCCAAGCCTAGGAACAAAATCCTCTTTGATATCATTAAGACCTTCAATAGCAGCTTGAGGAAGTTTTTAAGGAATCATAATAATCTTAAAACTAATTATGAAGACACGGTCATTTGTTATGCTGATGATATATGTTTACAGGCTGCCACCGAGCCCAGAATGCAAGTTCTGCTCGACGCTTTTGCTACTAGAGCTGAGGAATGTGGCCTCCTTATCTCTGTACAGAAAACTCGTGCCCTCATTCCATGTGGTATTCCACCAGCCAATTATCATATAGATGGGCGAGCACTTGAGAACTGCGAGTCTTACAGATACCTTGGTGTCCCCATTAACGACCCTGGGTACCTTTCTTCTCTCAAGAGGAGACTTTGGGAGAGATTAAAGCCCTTGCGGGTCCTTGTTGGTGTCAATCATGGACTTGAACGTGAGACTTGCTAGAATGTTTTATGTATCATTTATACGCTCTGTGATTGACTACAATGCTCTACATCTCACACTGTATACTGACAAAGAGCTAAAATTTTTTGAAATCTTGCAAAATGAAGCTATGCGTCTCATCCTTGGGGCTCCAAAGTCCACGTGAATAGTTAATATGAGAGCAGAGTTAAAATTACCAATCATAAGCGAGAAAATTTTGTCTATTAGCACAGTTTTCGGCGTGAAGGCATTGAGTAGATCTAGACAACACATGAAGAATCAAGCTAAACTTTCTAATATGCTACACTCACCTGAGGTCTATAGAGGGAGAGAAATCTGATTATGCATTTTGGTTCTACAAGGTAGCCAACTACATTAAAATATTAAATATGTACCCAACTCAATGATTAATCAACCAATTAATCCATGGGACAAGTGGGATTTATCAGTTGATTCTGTAATTGCACCCAAGATAGTGTACACTCTACATTATTAAAACATTTAACACTGAAAAGCATCACTGAAAGTACTCAGAGTATGGGTAACGATGTTTATCAGTGCTATACCGACGGCTCTGTAGAAGAAGGTGGACGATGTACCGGATGTGCATGTAATATTTGAACAATCTTCTCTCGTACATACAGCAATGAAGCGCGTCAATGACTGGGCAAGTACAACTCAAACCGAACTTGCAGGCATATACCTTGCCACTGAATGTTTAAAAGACTAAGGCAGTGGACTTATATACTGTGACTCGCAGAGTGCACTCCTGGCACTGAATGCACATAGTAGTGACACCCAGAAAATAGTCAGTGATATTCGAATGAATGTTTTAGCTGCTATAGGAAACAGCTCTGAAATTAAATTCCTTTAGATACCATCACATGTTGGCATCTCAAGGCATGACACTGTTGATTTGCTTGCAAAGACAGCCTGCAGAAAACCAGTGGTAGAAATTTATATGGGTGTTGCATTAGCAGTGACAAAGAGAATACTTAAATATCTAATGAAGATCTCACTGACTTAAATTCACAAAGACCTGAAAGTTGTAGCATTAAATATTATGATAGATATCGTGAGGAGACATTCACATATGGGACTAATAGAACAAGAACTCGGCAATGTGATGTTATAGTGGCCAGAATACGCCTGGGATATAGACGTATCTGGCAGCTTTCTCAAAACCCAAATGTCGAGTACACAATGTGTCAACTTTGTGAAAGAGAAAACATGCACTCCCTTAAACATTATATTGTAGAATGTCCCATATTGACTGATTTTCGTGGGTTAAGGTATGCTGAACTCTGTAACTACTATATGAAGACTGGAACACTTGAAGATATATTGGACTTGTACCCAAGATTGACTATGTAATGCATCAGCTATACAATGTATGTGATGTAACTATAACCTGAGCTTGTAAAAGCACCTTAATCACCTTCAGTGATTAAGTGCTCAATAACACACTAGTTTCTATAGCAGCAATTCTACCCTGTCAGAGGAGAGACATAAATGTATTTGTACACTTATATAAGTATGGGGTGTGAGTTTTCAGTCGCATATGGGGGAACAAGTATTGGGCGAACAAGCCTGAATGGGGACCATTCAGGCTTGTTCGCATTTATATAAGTATGTATGATGTATACAGGGATCCATGATTCTAGAGCAACTGCAGTGCCTGACCAATCCTCATAACTCACAATCCTCTACCATCACTTTCTCTGAAGACTAGAGAGGCCTGAGAATGGAGCTCCGTGAAACTGACTAATCTTCCGAAGCTGTACCATGGGCCCGCTTCACCACGAAACCCCCCCCCCCCTCCCCCTCCAACCCAAAACAGTGGCTGGGGGGCCCCCCCTACCTCAGCCACAAACAACCAGGGGGTGCACCTCCCCCCTCCCCCCAGCTCCCCCAGACGCACACAACACTACCAATCATGTATATTGAAACCTCCAGCGTTATGTAAACAGGAATGTCAATAAGAGCAAAGGTTTATGAATATAACCAAGGCTCTCGCGTCGATAACCCGTGCGGAGACTATCTTGTGGTTACTGGGGATAGAGAAGTGGACTATCTATTGGTAGACAAAGTTGTGGAGGAAGAAGGTGGTGGTAGAAGTAGATGATGACCCATGGAGGGGGGATTGAGTGAGCTGTATTATAAGAAACTCTAGGGACGACTACGGGCTATTCATGCCCGTGTCATCTCTTGGGTGGTTTAATCTTTATCAATCACTACGGCCGCCTTAAGATTTTTTTGTTAATTTTGCCCCGAGGGGCGAGTTTATTGGGCAGCGCCACTCATCCTGTGAGTGGACACACCGCCATAGTGACAGTATTGGGCAGCGCCACTCATCCTGTGAGTGGACACACCACCATAGTGACAGTATTGGGCAGCGTCACTCATCCTGTGAGTGGACACACCGCCATAGTGACAGTATTGGGCAGCGCCACTCATCCTGTGAGTGGACACACCGCCATAGTGACAGTATTGGGCAGCGCCACTCATCCTGTGAGTGGACACACCACCATAGTGACAGTATTGGGCAGCGCCACTCATCCTGTGAGTGGACACACCGCCATAGTGACAGTATTGGGCAGCGCCACTCATCCTGTGAGTGGACACACCGCCATAGTGATAGTATTGGACAGCGTCACTCATCCTGTGAGTGGACACACCGCCATAGTGACAGTATTGGGCAGCGCCACTCATCCTGTGAGTGGACACACCGCCATAGTGACAGTATTGGGCAGCGCCACTCATCCTGTGAGTGGACACACCGCCATAGTGATAGTATTGGACAGCGTCACTCATCCTGTGAGTGGACACACCGCCATAGTGACAGTATTGGGCAGCGCCACTCATCCTGTGAGTGGACACACCGCCATAGTGACAGTATTGGGCAGCGTCACTCATCCAGTGAGTGAACACACCGCCATAGTGACAGTATTGGGCAGCGCCACTCATCTTGTGAGTGGACACACCGCCATAGTGACAGTACTGGGCAGCGCCACTCATCCTGTGAGTGGACACACCGCCATAGTGACAGTATTGGGCAGCGCCACTCATCCTGTGAGTGGACACACCGCCATAGTGACAGTATTGGGCAGCGCCACTCATCCTGTGAGTGAACACACCGCCATAGTGACAGTAATGGGCAGCGTCACTCATCCTGTGAGTGGACACACCGCCATAGTGACAGTAATGGGCAGCGTCACTCATCCTGTGAGTGGACACACCGCCATAGTGACAGTATTGGGCAGCGCCACTCATCCTGTGAGTGAACACACCGCCATAGTGACAGTAATGGGCAGCGTCACTTATCCTGTGAGTGGACACACCGCCATAGTGACAGTAATGGGCAGCGTCACTCATCCTGTGAGTGGACACACCACCATAGTGACAGTATTGGGCAGCGCCACTCATCCTGTGAGTGGACACACCGCCATAGTGACAGTATTGGGCAGCGTCACTCATCCTGTGAGTGGACACACCGCCATAGTGACAGTATTGGGCAGCGTCACTCATCCTGTGAGTGGACACACCGCCATAGTGACAGTATTGGGTAGCGCCACTCATCCTGTGAGTGGACACACCGCCATAGTGACAGTAATGGGCAGCGTCACTTATCCTGTGAGTGGACACACCGCCATAGTGACAGTAATGGGCAGCGTCACTCATCTTGTGAGTGGACACACCGCCATAGTGACAGTATTGGGCAGCGCCACTCATCCTGTGAGTGAACACACCGCCATAGTGACAGTAATGGGCAGCGTCACTTATCCTGTGAGTGAACACACCGCCATAGTGACAGTAATGGGCAGCGCCACTCATCCTGTGAGTGGACACACCACCATAGTGACAGTATTGGGCAGCGTCACTCATCCTGTGAGTGGACACACCGCCATAGTGACAGTAATGGGCAGCGCCACTCATCCTGTGAGTGGACACACCGCCATAGTGACAGTATTGGGCAGCGTCACTCATCCTGTGAGTGGACACACCGCCATAGTGACAGTATTGGGCAGCGCCACTCATCCTGTGAGTGGACACACCGCCATAGCAGCATGTACAACACTCCCCAATAGGCAGAAAACCCGCTGGGTTGTTCATCCTGTCACTTGTTGATGTGGAGTGAGAGAGAGAGGGAGAGAGAGAGGGAGAGAGAGAGGGAGAGAGAGAGAGAGAGAGAGAGGGAGAGAGAGAGGGAGAGAGGGAGAGAGAGAGAGAGAGGGAGGGACACCCACATCAAGAGTAAGGAGGCGGGCAACCGCTGACTCAAATTTAACATATTCATAAACTTTTTGCTCTACAAAACTTACTTCACAATTACAGTTAAACTCAACAGGAACCAAATTTACGATAAGGCGTATATTACAATTTGCATAATGTACGCGTTACAAAATCACGATGGTGATTATGTAATACGTGTAACGTTGTTATCTTGAGGTTATCTTGAGATGATTTCGGGGCTTTAGTGTCCCCGCGGCCCGGTCCTCGACCAGGCCTCCACCCCCAGGAAGCAGCCCGTGACAGCTGACTAACACCCAGGTACCTATTTTACTGCTAGGTAACAGGGGCATAGGGTGAAAGAAACTCTGCCTATTGTTTCTCACCGGCGCCCGGGATCGAACCCGGAACCACAGGATCACAGTCTAGTGTGCTGTCCGCTCGGCCGACCGTATAATAATATATAATGCATATAATGATGATTCATAAGGATTAACCCCCCAAGAGGTGGCACGGGCATGAATAGCCCGTAATATATATAATCGTGTATAACGCTTGTTACATAGTGGTTATGTAAATAACCAGGTTACACAAACTGTCCTAATAGACCGTCGTATTTTGACGTATATTGTCGTACTAGAAAATAGTAATGGCTGGCGAAGTTGACATAATGTCCCGTTTTCTGTTTTGGGTCCTCTGGCAGGTTAGGATTAGGGCACTTTAGTATGATAGTTCCTTGACGTTGAGGAATCCTTAGGAGGACGGAATTAGTTATAACCTGATGCTTATCACTGCTAAGACTCCTGACTCTTGAGATGGACGGTAGAGCAACGGTCTCGCATCATGCAGGTCGGCGTTCAATCCCCGACTGTCCAAGTGGTTGTGGCCACCATTCCCTTCCCCCCCCCCCCCGTCCCATCTCAAATCCTTATCCTGACCCCTTCCAAGGGCTATATAGTTGTAATGGCTTGGCGCTTTCCCCTGAGAAATCCCTCCTCCTCTCTCACACCACTGAAGAGGCCTCAGACTTGGGACGGAAATACCCAGTCTACATGTCCCAAGTGTTTTCTAAACAGTGGGTTAAGTATTTCATTGATTAGTATATTAAACTCTACTTTCATACATTTCATTCACTTTGATTCGAACCCGGACCTGAGAAGTCCGAGATCCTCATCCTAGCACCCAGGCCAGGCTCACAATATGGAAGACTGATGTCGTGAGCCCAACAGGTTCCGGCAGGGAGCACACTGAGAGCGTTATAATGTGATCATCTTTAAGACATACGTGTTCGGACTCGTGTTCGGTCTCGTGTTCGGACTCGTGTTCGGACACGTGTTCGGACACGTGTTCGGACACGTGTTCGGACACGTGTTCGATCATGTTCTTGACAATACGGTTTATAGCGACTTCTTAAGTTCAGTATTAATGTTAATATGTTTGTATATATAATGTTGACTTTCTCTGTCTATACTGAGGTTCACTGAGACAGACAGCCAGAGACAGACAGACAGAGGACAGGTAAGTCCGTACCTCATATCGCCGGCACAGAGAGAGATACAGACAGACAGAGAGAGGACAGGCAAGTCCGTACCTCATATCGACGGCACTGAGAGATACAGACAGAGAGAGGACAGGTAAGTCCGTACCTCATATCGACGGCACTGAGAGAGATACAGACAGAGGACAGGTAAGTCCGTACCTCATATCGACGGCACTGAGATACAGAGAGACAGAGAGAGGACAGGTAAGGCCGTACCTCATATCGACGGACCAAGCGTCCGAATCTTCCGTCCGTGTTGACAGAATACGGACTTGATTACCTTCTCATTACTGGCATACCTTTACCTCTTAATTAAAATACTTTAGCCAACACTTTATTGCTGTAATGTCAAAGGTCAAACTCCAGCACTGAGCTGCCCAAACCCCTATTTTGGGTTCAATTATATTTAAAACTAAGACGATTACTTATTCAGTTGAATAACTAATGTTCAACTGGATAACTTATTCATTTACATAAACGTTGCTTCACCTAGTTATGCTTGCTGGGGTTGAGCTCTGGCTCTTTGGTCCCGCCTCTCAACCGTCAATCAACTGGTGTACAGGCTCCTGAGCCTACTGGGTTCTATCATATCTACACTTGAAACTGTGTATGGAGTCAGCCTCCACCACATCACTGCCTAATGCATTCCATTTACTAACTACTCTGACACTGAAAAAGTTCTTTCTAACGTCCCTGTGGCTCATGTGGGTACTCAGTTTCCACATTTGGGTACTGTCTGTGTGTGTGTGTGTGTGTGTGTGTGTGTGTGTGTGTGTGTGTGTGTGTGTGTGTACTCACCTAATTGTGCCTGCTGGGGTTGAGCTCTGGCTCTTTGGTCCCGCCTCTCAACCGTCAATCAACACCTGTGTGTGTGTGTTTCACTTCCTGTCAGGGTTGACCACTATTTAGTAACACACTATTGTTAATAAAAAAGGAAATAGCAAAGTTTAAGATGAAGAAGAAGAAGACTAAAGGAGAATCCAAATAATAAGAAAGTTTAGATGACAGGTAGAGGGGGCTTCTAGGGAGTGGGGAGAGGGGGAGGAGGGGAAAAACTTTTCCCCCCTATTCTCAAGTCTGGGGGAACATTCGCCAGCCGCCGACATCATTATCTCTCCCGTCATCACGCATTCTCAAGGAATAGGGAGAGAAGGTGAAAGGTCCAGGTGGATGAAGTGGTTGAGAGTTGATGGATGACAGCGGGGGGGAGGGGGTAGAGGGAAGAGAGGGAACGAGTGAGAGGGAAGAGAGGAAACGAGTGAGAGGGAAGAGAGGAAACGAGTGAGAGGGAAGAGAGGGAACGAGTGAGAGGGAAGAGAGGGAACGAGTGAGAGGGAAGAGAGGGAACGAGTGAGAGGGAAGAGAGGGAACGAGTGAGAGGGAAGAGAGGGAACGAGTGAGAGGGAAGAGAGGGAACGAGTGAGAGGGAAGAGAGGGAACGAGTGAGAGGGAAGAGAGGGAACGAGTGAGAGGGAAGAGAGGGAACGAGTGAGAGGGAAGAGAGGGAACGAGTGAGAGGGAAGAGAGGGAACGAGTGAGAGGGAAGAGAGGGAACGAGTGAGAGGGAAGAGAGGGAACGAGTGAGAGGGAAGAGAGGGAACGAGTGAGAGGGAAGAGAGGGAACGAGTGAGAGGGAAGAGAGGGAACGAGTGAGAGGGAAGAGAGGGAACGAGTGAGAGGGAAGAGAGGGAACGAGTGAGAGGGAAGAGAGGGAACGAGTGAGAGGGAAGAGAGGGAACGAGTGAGAGGGAAGAGAGGGAACGAGTGAGAGGGAAGAGAGGGAACGAGTGAGAGGGAAGAGAGGGAACGAGTGAGAGGGAAGAGAGGGAACGAGTGAGAGGGAAGAGAGGGAACGAGTGAGAGGGAAGAGAGGGAACGAGTGAGAGGGAAGAGAGGGAACGAGTGAGAGGGAAGAGAGGGAACGAGTGAGAGGGAAGAGAGGGAACGAGTGAGAGGGAAGAGAGGGAACGAGTGAGAGGGAAGAGAGGGAACGAGTGAGAGGGAAGAGAGGGAACGAGTGAGAGGGAAGAGAGGGAACGAGTGAGAGGGAAGAGAGGGAACGAGTGAGAGGGAAGAGAGGGAACGAGTGAGAGGGAAGAGAGGGAACGAGTGAGAGGGAAGAGAGGGAACGAGTGAGAGGGAAGAGAGGGAACGAGTGAGAGGGAAGAGAGGGAACGAGTGAGAGGGAAGAGAGGGAACGAGTGAGAGGGAAGAGAGGGAACGAGTGAGAGGGAAGAGAGGGAACGAGTGAGAGGGAAGAGAGGGAACGAGTGAGAGGGAAGAGAGGGAACGAGTGAGAGGGAAGAGAGGGAACGAGTGAGAGGGAAGAGAGGGAACGAGTGAGAGGGAAGAGAGGGAACGAGTGAGAGGGAAGAGAGGGAACGAGTGAGAGGGAAGAGAGGGAACGAGTGAGAGGGAAGAGAGGGAACGAGTGAGAGGGAAGAGAGGGAACGAGTGAGAGGGAAGAGAGGGAACGAGTGAGAGGGAAGAGAGGGAACGAGTGAGAGGGAAGAGAGGGAACGAGTGAGAGGGAAGAGAGGGAACGAGTGAGAGGGAAGAGAGGGAACGAATGAAAAGGCGAAAGATGATGGGAAGGCCTGAGGAAAAGGAAAACAAATAAGAAACGGGAGAAGCGGAGAAAGAGAAGGGAAAAGGGCCGAGGGAGTGACAGGTGAGAGGAAGTACAAGATGGGTGATGAAAGAGCGTATTACGGGCTCACCATAGCCCGTGCTACTTGCCCCGCTCCTGTGCCAGGTAAGTTACGGGCTCACCATAGCCCGTGCTACTTGCCCCGCTCCTGTGCCAGGTAAGTTACGGGCTCACCATAGCCCGTGCTACTTGCCCCGCTCCTGCATCAGGTAAGTTACGGGCTCACCATAGCCCGTGCTACTTGCCCCGCTCCTGCGTCAGGTAAGTTACGGGCTCACCATAGCCCGTGCTACTTGCCCCGCTCCTGCGTCAGGTAAGTTACGGGCTCACCATAGCCCGTGCTACTTGCCCCGCTCCTGCGTCAGGTAAGTTACGGGCTCACCATAGCCCGTGCTACTTGCCCCGCTCCTGCGTCAGGTAAGTTACGGGCTCACCATAGCCCGTGCTACTTGCCCCGCTCCTGCGTCAGGTAAGTTACGGGCTCACCATAGCCCGTGCTACTTGCCCCGCTCCTGCGTCAGGTAAGTTACGGGCTCACCATAGCCCGTGCTACTTGCCCCGCTCCTGCTGTCGGGTAAGTTACGGGCTCACCATAGCCCGTGCTACTTGCCCCGCTCCTGCGTCAGGTAAGTTACGGGCTCACCATAGCCCGTGCTACTTGCCCCGCTCCTGCGTCAGGTAAGTTACGGGTTCACCATAGCCCGTGCTACTTGCCCCGCTCCTGCGTCAGGTAAGTTACGGGTTCACCATAGCCCGTGCTACTTGGAACTTGTTCCAAGTAGCACGTTACTTGGAACTTACTTACTTGTTCTTGTTACTTGTTCCAAGTTACTTGGAACTTGTTCCAAGTAACTAAATCTTATAACACCAACAATATGGGAAAGCGGAATACGGGTTATTCATGCCCGTGCCACCTCTTGGGTGGCTTAATCTTCACCAATCGTCAATCAGGAGAGCGGCTTGGGAAGAACGAATGGAATAGGAAAGGAAAAGGAGGGAGAGAAGAACTGAGCGACAACAAAAGTGATGGAAAATTGTGAAGGAAGGGGTGATAAAAGCTGCACTTAGGGAAATGGGGAAAAAAAGGCATTAAGGGGAGAATGAGATATGTAAAAGAGGGGCCAACAGGACCTACAAAAGAGGGGCCAACAGGACCTACAAAAGAGGGGCCAACAGGACCTACAAAAGAGGGGCCAACAGGACCTACAAAAGAGGGCCAACAGGACCTACAAAAGAGGGGCCAACAGGACCTACAAAAGACGGTCAACAGGACCTACAAAAGAGGGCCAACAGGACCTACAGAAGAGGGTCAACAGGACCTGCAAAAGAGGGCCAACAGGACCTACAAAAGAGGGCCAACAGGACCTACAAAAGAGGGCCAACAGGACCTGCAAAAGAGGGCCAACAGGACCTACAAAAGAGGGGCCAACAGGACCTACAAAAGAGGGGCCAACAGGACCTACAAAAGAGGGCCAACGGGACCTACAAAAGAGGGCCAACAGGACCTACAAAAGAGGGGCCAACAGGACCTACAAAAGAGGGGCCAACAGGACCTACAAAAGAGGGGCCAACAGGACCTACAAAAGAGGGGCCAACAGGACCTACAAAAGAGGGGCCAACGGGACCTACAAAAGAGGGGCCAACAGGACCTACAAAAGAGGGGCCAACGGGACCTACAAAAGAGGGGCCAACAGGACATACAAAAGAGGGGCCAACAGGACCTACAAAAGAGGGCCAACAGGACCTACAAAAGAGGGGCCAACAGGACCTACAAAAGAGGGGCCAACAGGACCTACAAAAGAGGGGCCAACAGGACCTACAAAAGAGGGGCCAACAGGACCTACAAAAGACGGTCAACAGGACCTACAAAAGAGGGGCCTACAGGACCTACAAAAGAGGGGCCAACAGGACCTACAAAAGAGGGGCCAACAGGACCTGCAAAAGAGGGGCCATCGGGACCTACAAAAGAGGCCGAAGGATATGACGGGAATTAACAAGATGGAGGAACATGGCGGGGAAAGTTTGAGCGCACCAAGAGAGATAAGGGAAGAACAGCTATAGAGGTGTCTGGCGGGGACGTCAAAAGCTAGGGGAAAAAAAAGACAAAAACCCCCAGAAAGAGGGAAATTTATGGGTGGCAGGGAAAGATGGGAGATGGAATATCTAGCTGTCAAAGAAATGTGGAAAGGGTATGTGTTCTGTGGGAGAGGGGGGGAGGTAGGGGTAGGGTAGGGGGGAAACTTTCTGGATGGCAGGGAAAAAGATTGTGGGGTGTGAGAGGGAAAAAAAGTGGTAGGAAATTTCCAGGATGGCAGTAAACTTTGGAATGAAAATTTCTTGGTAGCATTGAAGTTTGAGGGGACAAAGTGTTCGACTGTAGGGGAAATCTTTTAAGGCCAAAAAGATTTCTGAATGGTAGGAAAATATCTGGAGAAATAACGGGGAAAATTTCTAAGACTACAGAGCAACGACGAGGGAGAAACTAGAGGCGGGGAAATTTCATTGACTCTTCTAGGAAAGAAATTCCAGCAATATTTTCTGAAAGTTCCCTATGCTTGCCCTTCACAGACCTGAGGGCAGGATAGACTAGGGGAACCAGAGGGCAGGATAGACTAGAGAACCTGAGGGCAGGATAGACTAGAGAACCTGAGGGCAGGATAGACTAGAGAACCTGAGGGCAGGATAGACTAGAGAACCTGAGGGCAGGATAGACTAGAGAACCTGAGGGCAGGATAGACTAGAGAACCTGAGGGCAGGATAGACTAGAGAACCTGAGGGCAGGATAGACTAGAGAACCTGAGGGCAGGATAGACTAGAGAACCTGAGGGCAGGATAGACTAGAGAACCTGAGGGCAGGATAGACTAGGGAACCTGAGGGCAGGATAGACTAGGGAACCTGAGGGCAGGATAGACTAGAGAACCTGAGGGCAGGATAGACTAGGGAACCTGAGGGCAGGATAGACTAGGGAACCTGAGGGCAGGATAGACTAGAGAACCTGAGGGCAGGATAGACTAGAGAACCTGAGGGCAGGATAGACTAGGGAACCTGAGGGCAGGATAGACTAGAGAACCTGAGGGCAGGATAGACTAGGGAACCTGAGGGCAGGATAGACTAGAGAACCTGAGGGCAGGATAGACTAGGGAACCTGAGGGCAGGATAGACTAGAGAACCTGAGGGCAGGATAGACTAGGGAACCTGAGGGCAGGATAGACTAGAGAACCTGAGGGCAGGATAGACTAGGGAACCAAACGCTTAAACAAATTCTTTGTCGAAGCTTTCCTAATGATTTTGGATAGAGGTGGCATCCGGAACTTTCTTCAGCTGTAATGTGGTGGTAGTGGTGGTAGTCGTGATGGTAGTGGTGGTGGTAGTAGGGTGTTGGTGGGTGGTGGTAGTGGTTGCGATGGTAGTGGGAGGCAGAGGGGAGGGTGGGGGGAGGGATGGAGAATAGGTTTAGGAGTTACAGGAAATGGCTGCGGGTTCCCCGCTGTGACCAATATCTTTCCCATCACTTGCACGCCCCTTATGCCCCTTCCCCCCTCCCCTCCCCCCATCCCCTCCCCTCCCCCATCCCCTCCCCTCCCCTCCCCCCCCCCATCACTCACGCTCGCTCTCTACCCCCCCCTCCTCCCCTTTCCCCTCCCCCCTCCCCTTTCTCAATTCCCCCATGTCTTGCATTCCCTCCCCATTTACTCCCAATTCTTCTATTTACATTAATCTCTCCCACTATTATATTCCTCTACCATTATTTTTCTCCTCTTAATTGTATCCCATCTATATGGTGCTCCTCCTCCCCCCTACCCACCCCCCTTTTATTCCCTCCACTTACTGCCCGTACCTATATTATTTCCCCTTACCACCGCTATATATATATGTCCTCACTAATATCAATCTCATTTTTCCTTCGCTAATACCCCCCCCCATCTCCCCCCCCCCCCTTCCGACACAACCACTACTTTATGCCCCTCGCTACTTTTTTCCCTCCCCCAGTTAGCACCACTTTATTTCCTCTCTAATGTTCTTCTCAAGACAATTTTTTGTTTTGAGTTTTTAATATTTTTCATTGTAACAAATTTTTCCCCTAATTTAATACAACTTCCTGTTTGGTAAAACTATACAATCCTCAGATTCCTTATTGCTAATGTAATTCCTTATTGCTTAATGTAATAATGTAATTCCTTATTGCTTAATGTAATAATGTAATTCCTTATTGCTTAATGTAATAATGTAATTCCTTATTGCTAATGTAATTCCTTATTGCTTAATGCAATTCCTTATTCCTTAATGTAATAATGTAATTCCTTATTCCTTAATGTAATTCCTTTTTCCTTAATGTGATTCCTTATTCCTTAATGTAATTCCTTATTCCTTAATGTAATTCCTTATTCCTTAATGTAATTCCTTATTCCTTAATGTAATAATGCAATTCCTTATTGCTTAATGTAATAATGTAATTCCTTATTGCTTAATGTAATAATGTAATTCCTTATTGCTTAATGTAATAATGTAATTCCTTATTGCTTAATGTAATAATGTAATTCCTTATTGCTTAATGTAATGATGTAATTCCTTATTGCTTAATGTAATAATGTAATTCCTTATTGCTTAATGTAATAATGTAATTCCTTATTGCTTAATGTAATTCCTTATTGCTTAATGTAATAATGTAATTCCTTATTGCTTAATGTAATAATGTAATTCCTTATTGCTTAATGTAATGATGTAATTCCTTATTGCTTAATGTAATAATGTAATTCCTTATTGCTTAATGTAATAATGTAATTCCTTATTGCTTAATGTAATAATGTAATTCCTTATTGCTTAATGTAATAATGTAATTCCTTATTGCTTACTGTAATAATGTAATTCCTTATTGCTGAATATAATGATGTAATTCCTTATTCCTTAATGTAATAATGTAATTCCTTATTGCTTAATGTAATGATGTAATTCCTTATTGCTTAATGTAATAATGTAATTCCTTATTGCTTAATGTAATAATGTAATTCCTTATTGCTTAATGTAATGATGTAATTCCTTATTGCTTAATGTAATAATGTGATTCCTTATTGCTTAATGTAATAATGTAATTCCTTATTGCTTAATGTAATAATGTAATTCCTTATTGCTTAATGTAATAATGTAATTCCTTATTGCTTAATGTAATAATGTAATTCCTTATTCCTTAATGTAATAATGTAATTCCTTATTGCTTAATGTAATGATGTAATTCCTTATTGCTTACTGTAATTCCTTATTCCTTACTGTAATTCCTTATTCCTTAATGTGATTCCTTATTCCTTAATGTAATTCCTTAATGTAATTCCTTATTCCTTAATGTAATAATGCAATTCCTTATTGCTTAATATAATAATGTAATTTCTTATTGCATTTCCCCATTTTGTATATACCACTCTCATCTAATTGTTCTCCATTCTCTTCCTCATTATCCATCTGCCTTTTCCTTCTCATTTCTCACTATTTCTGATTTACTAATTGTAACCCTCATTATTTTTTTATTCGTGTTTATTATCTCTCTTATTCCTATTATTATTGGCCTATTATTCCATGCCATTTTTATTCCTATTATTATTGGCCTATTATTCCATGCCATTTTTATTCCTATTATTATTGGCCTATTATTCCATGCCATTTTTATTCCTATTATTATTGGCCTATTATTCCATGCCATTTTTATTCCTATTATTATTGGCCTATTATTCCATGCCATTTTTATTCCTATTATTATTGGCCTATTATTCCATGCCATTTTCTATGTTAAGTGGCTCTGACGTTCGACTTAAAATCACAAACTGTTTGGGTTTTAATTTTTAGTTTTAAAATCGTGTTTTAATGAAAAATAAGTAATTTTTTTTTTTAGTTAATTCGTAAAATAATTTGTGTAAGGCGTAGCCTTTAGGCGAAATTATAACTGAGACATTCATAAGCATTGAATTATATTTGTATGACTTTTTTTGTAATGGTTACATAAACAATTTTTGTTTGTTTGTTAAGAAAGAAAAGATTTATGTTTTGATTACTTTTATGTTCCTCATTTTCTTATTTCCCCCCCCCCCTCATACTTATCTTATACTTTCCCTTAAAATATTTCCCTAACATGGAATAGTTCCCCTAATATTGTATATATTTCCCCTAACATGGAATAGTTTATATAACATGTTATATTTTCCCTAACAAAGTATAGTTTCCCTGAACAAATCCACAAGAGCCGTGACGAGGATTCGAACCTGCGTCCGGGAGCATCTAGAGGATTCGAACCTGCGTCCATATAGTTTCCCTATCCTGATATATTTCGCCCTAACGTGAGCCATAGTATAAAAGTTAAGTTAGTTTAGTTCATTTATTATGCACCCCATACCCCTCTTGTGGGCGGTAGTTTAAAGGGTTACAGAGGCACATAATGGGCTCAGGGACGTAGTTCAAAAAACATTCAATATGTCCCCCATACTTCCTTATACTTCCCCCTAACATGAAATAGTTCCCCTAACATATTCCCTATACCATGGTATATTCCCTCGCGCCAAGTCCGGCATAGTCGTTCCTCTACCTTCACTTCTCTTTTAGGGAAATAATGAGAGCAAATTCCAAAGTTTTAATATGCTAAAATATTCGTATATTTCACACCCTTTGGGCCCACACCATGGGACCACCTCCCACTGTGGGAGTCACCATGGGGGGACCACCTCCCACTGTGGGAGTCACCATGGGGGGACCACCTCCCACTGTGGGAGTCACCATGGGGGGACCACCTCCCACTGTGGGAGTCACCATGGGGGGACCTCCTCCCACTGTGGGAGTCACCATGGTGGGACCTCCTCCCACTGTGGGAGTCACCATGGGGGGACCTCCTCCCACTGTGGGAGTCACCATGGGGGGACCTCCTCCCACTGTGGGAGTCACCATGGGGGGACCTCCTCCCACTGTGGGAGTCACCATGGGGGGACCACCTCCCACTGTGGGAGTCACCATGGGGGGACCTCCTCCCACTGTGGGAGTCACCATGGGGGGACCTCCTCCCACTGTGGGAGTCACCATGGGGGGACCTCCTCCCACTGTGGGAGTCACCATGGGGGGACCTCCTCCCACTGTGGGAGTCACCATGGGGGGACCTCCTCCCACTGTGGGAGTCACCATGGGGGGACCTCCTCCCACTGTGGGAGTCACCATGAAGGGACCTCCTCCCACTGTGGGAGTCACCATGGGGGACCTCCTCCCACTGTGGGAGTCACCATGGGGGGACCTCCTCCCACTGTGGGAGTCACAATGGGACCTCCTCCCACTGTGGGAGTCACAATGGGACCTCCTCCCACTGTGGGAGTCACCATGGGACCTCCTCCCACTGTGGGAGTCACAATGGGACCTCCTCCCACTGTGGGAGTCACCATGGGGGGACCTCCTCCCACTGTGGGAGTCACAATGGGGGGACCTCCTCCCACTGTGGGAGTCACAATGGGACCTCCTCCCACTGTGGGAGTCACCATGGGGGGACCTCCTCCCACTGTGGGAGTCACAATGGGACCTCCTCCCACTGTGGGAGTCACCATGGGGGGACCTCCTCCCACTGTGGGAGTCACAATGGGACCTCCTCCCACTGTGGGAGTCACCATGGGACCTCCTCCCACTGTGGGAGTCACCATGGGGGGACCTCCTCCCACTGTGGGAGTCACCATGGGGGGACCTCCTCCCACTGTGGGAGTCACAATGGGACCTCCTCCCACTGTGGGAGTCACAATGGGACCTCCTCCCACTGTGGGAGTCACAATGGGACCTCCTCCCACTGTGGGAGTCACCATGGGGGGACCTCCTCCCACTGTGGGAGTCACCATGGGGGGACCTCCTCCCACTGTGGGAGTCACCATGGGGGGACCTCCTCCCACTGTGGGAGTCACCATGGGGGGACCTCCTCCCACTGTGGGAGTCACCATGGGGGGACCTCCTCCCACTGTGGGAGTCACCATGGGGGGACCTCCTCCCACTGTGGGAGTCACAATGGGACCTCCTCCCACTGTGGGAATCACAATGGGACCTCCTCCCACTGTGGGAGTCACAATGGGACCTCCTCCCACTGTGGGAGTCACAATGGGACCTCCTCCCACTGTAGGAGTCACCATGGGACCTCCTCCCACTGTGGGAGTCACAATGGGACCTCCTCCCACTGTGGGAGTCACAATGGGACCTCCTCCCACTGTGGGAGTCACCATTGGGGGACCTCCTCCCACTGTGGGAGTCACAATGGGACCTCCTCCCACTGTGGGAGTCACCATGGGGGGACCTCCTCCCACTGTGGGAGTCACCATTGGGGGACCTCCTCCCACTGTGGGAGTCACCATGGGGGGACCTCCTCCCACTGTGGGAGTCACCATGGGGGGACCTCCTCCCACTGTGGGAGTCACCATGGGGGGACCTCCTCCCACTGTGGGAGTCACCATGGGGGGACCTCCTCCCACTGTGGGAGTCACCATGGGGGGACCTCCTCCCACTGTGGGAGTCACCATGGGGGGACCTCCTCCCACTGTGGGAGTCACCATGGGGGGACCTCCTCCCACTGTGGGAGTCACCATGGGGGGACCTCCTCCCACTGTGGGAGTCACCATGGGGGGACCTCCTCCCACTGTGGGAGTCACAATGGGGGGACCTCCTCCCACTGTGGGAGTCACAATGGGACCTCCTTTCACTGTGGAAGTCACCATGGGGGGACCTCCTCCCACTGTGGGAGTCACAATGGGACCTCCTCTCACTGTGGGAGTCACCATGGGGGGGACCTCCTCCCACTGTGGGAGTCACCATGGGGGGACCTCCTCCCACTGTGGGAGTCACCATGGGGGGACCTCCTCCCACTGTGGGAGTCACCATGGGACCTCCTCCCACTGTGGGAGTCACCATGGGGGGACCTCCTCCCACTGTGGGAGTCACCATGGGGGACCTCCTCCCACTGTGGGAGTCACAATGGGACCTCCTCCCACTGTGGGAGTCACAATGGGACCTCCTTCCACTGTGGGAGTCACAATGGGACCTCCTCCCACTGTGGGAGTCACAATGGGACCTCCTCCCACTGTGGGAGTCACAATGGGACCTCCTCCCACTGTGGGAGTCACAATGGGACCTCCTCCCACTGTGGGAGTCACCATGGGGGGACCTCCTCCCACTGTGGGAGTCCTCCCTACAGCGAGAAGTTTTAAACATTCTTAATTTTCTTTAATTTATCATTTTGTACTTTTATCGAGGCATAGGGGGGGGGGTGATGAGTATATTAAGTGGTAATGGGTTTTAAGTGACAATTAAGTGGGTGATGGGAGTGACCATTGTGAGTGACGTGGATAGTGTATTCGGCAAGTCCGTGTGCTCGTTCGAGGCCTTCGTGAGCGCATTCGTCTGTGGTACACGAAAATCCACTTCCGATTTTTTTAATGGTTTTGCCTGATCATAAACGTAGGAGCTCAAAGGGTCCCGTGGGAGCTCAAAGGGTCCCGTGGGAGCTCAAAGGGTCCCGTGGGAGGTCAAGGGGTCCCGTGAGAGGTCAAAGGGTCCCGTGAGAGGTCAAAGGGTCCCGTGGGAGGTCAAGGGGTCCCGTGAGAGGTCAAAGGGTCCCGTGGGAGGTCAAGGGGTCCCGTGGGAGCTCAAAGGGTCCCGTGGGAGGTCAAGGGGTCCCGTGAGAGGTCAAAGGGTCCCGTGGGAGGTCAAGGGGTCCCGTGGGAGGTCAAGGGGTCCCGTGGGAGCTCAAGGGGTCCCATAGGAGCTCAAGGAGTCCCATAGGAGCTCAAGGAGTTCCATAGGAGCTCATGGGGTCCCATAGGAGCTCAAGGAGTCCCATAGGAGCTCAAGGAGTCCCATAGGAGCTCAAGGGGTCCCATAGGAGCTCAAGGGGTCCCATAGGAGCTCAAGGGGTCCCATAGGAGCTCAAGGGGTCCCATAGGAGCTCAAGGGGTCCCATAGGAGCTCAAGGGGTCCCATAGGAGCTCAAGGAGTCCCATAGGAGCTCAAGGGGTCCCATAGGAGCTCAAGGGGTCCCATAGGAGCTCAAGGGTCCCATAGGAGCTCAATTAACCGGATAGGGCGTTAAGCCAATAAGAAAATATAGCACTTGAAAGGGATAGGGTGACAAGGTGCAGGGCTAGCACGAAGGGGAGATGCCAATGCACCCCAACCCAACCTAACCTAACCTAACCTAACCTAACCTAACCGAACCTAACCGAACCGAACCTAACCGAACCGAACCTAACCTAACCTAACCTAACCTAACCTAACCGAACCTAACCGAACCTAACCGAACCTAACTTGGATCGAAGGCCAACCTGTATGAAGCGAGGCCGCCCCTGTACCAATTAGTCCAAGTGATTGGGGGTCACTTTGGGGGTCACAGACATTGTGGAGAATGTGTGATATTTTGGGCCGTAACACCGGAGATAAACTTCGGGGGCTGCAGCCATGGTTGGAAATGCTATATAGTTAATTGGTGACTCTTGAACGGGTTATCTTGAGGTTATCTTGAGATGATTTCGGGGCTTTTTAGTGTCCCCGCGGCCCGGTCCTCGACCAGGCCTCCACCCCCAGGAAGCAGCCCGTGACAGCTGACTAACACCCAGGTACCTATTTTACTGCTAGGTAACAGGGGCATAGGGTGAAAGAAACTCTGCCCATTGTTTCTCGCCGGCGCCTGGGATCGAACCCAGGACTACAGGATCACAAGTCCAGCGTGCTGTCCGCTCGGCTGTCCACTCGGCCGACCGGCTCCCCGACCGGGTGCTGCAATTTACGACCTGCTTTGGCTCAACACGGACAACATGGCATCATGCATACAGATTGCAGAACTGCCGTTGAGACCTTGCAACAAGAACACATAAAAGTGAAATGTATATATGATAGCGCTTAATACGCTCAGAAATCTGTACACCAGTTGATTGACAGTTGAGAGGCGGGAATCAAAGAGCCGAAGCGCAACCCCGGCAAGTACAACTAGGTGAGTACTTACATGACAACAAGAGCTATAGTATTTATTCAAACACTGAAACATCACGGTCATCGAATACTTATCAACTGGGTGCTAAGTCATGTAGGAATACTAGGGAACGACATTGCAGATAACGCTGCGAAACATCGAATAAATATTAAAAATGCAGACATTACCAAACCTCAAAACCTAATGGGAGAGGAAATTACTAGTTGCCGTGAGGAGGATTCGAACTCCCCATACTTGGTACCCCCAAGCACACACGTGCTTGTGAAGATTAAGACAACTAGAGCCAGAGTAACACAGAGGACAAACATTGACCATAACTCGGTAGAGGACAAGAATCCCACAACTATGTACCACTTGTGTTGCTGAGAGAGCACAAGAGAAGAACATGTTTGTAGCATTCCAGTATCATCTTTTCGGCATTGCATGTGTCCATTCTGCAACAAATAGCGGTGGTTGTGTCCCTCAATGTGCCCTCTCCAACTCTTATTAATGGGTCGGCACCACTCCTGTGCCACGTAAGTCCACTACGGGCTCACCATAGCCTGTGCTACTTGCCCCGCTCCTGTGCCAGGTCAGTTACGGGCTCACCATAGCCCGTGCTACTGGAATTTATTGTTCTGAGTAGCTAAATCTAAAACAACAACTTATTAATGCTTATCCACGTTAGGCCCCACACACAAACACACACATTTCTTACCCTGTTGTTGTTTAAGATTCGCTACTTGTTACAAAAAGTCCCAAGTAGCACGGGCTATGGTGATCCCGCAATTTCTTATCCGTTGCAGCCTTATTCCTCTCTATCCTCCTGCTCTTTTTCGCCACCTAATCCCTCCTACACTCTCATCCTCACATCCACCATCGATCCATCTCCTGGAACTCCCTTCAGATGTGTATTATTGCCTATTCTTTCTATCCTCACATTCAGTACGTGTTCCCTGGCGCCTGTCCCCTATCCCTTCTTGATCAACTATCCACCAGTCAGCGCCTCCCGTCACCCTCTGCTCATCACCTCTCTTTAATTTGGTTAATCTACCAACTTCCATTATCATCTACTCCTCACCATACACCCCCCCTCCCCCGGGATCATCTACCCCATCAAGCCTCATCCTCCCCTGACTTCATCTACCCCACCATACCCTTCTATGACTTCATCTACCCCACCATACCCTTCTATGACTTCATCTACCCCACCATACCCCTCCCCTGGCGTCATCTACCCCACCAAACCCCTCCCCTGGCGTCATCTACCCCACCATACCCCTCACCTGGCGTCATCTACCCCACCATACCCCTCCCCTGACGACATCTACCCCACCATACCCCTCCCCTGACGACATCTACCCCACCATACCCCTCCCCTGGCGACATCTACCCCACCATACCCCTCACCTGGCGTCATCTACCCCACCATACCCCTCCCCTGACGTCATCTACCCGACAATACCCCTCCCCTGGCGTAATCTACCCCACCATACCCCTCCCCTGGCGTAATCTACCCCACCATACCCCTCCCCTGACGTCATCTACCCCACCATACCCCTCCCCTGACGTCATCTACCCCACCATACCCCTCCCCTGGCTTCATCTACCCCACCATACCCTCCCCTGGCTTCATCTACCCCACAATACCCCTCCCCTGGCGTAATCTACCCCACCATACCCCTCCCCTGGCGTCATCTACCCCACCATACCCCTCCCCTGACGACATCTACCCCCATCATACCCCTCTCCTGGCGTAATCTACCCCACCATACCCCTCCCTGACGTCATCTACCCTCGGGGTATCATCTAGGGCAGCGGGCATCAGAGGATCGCGCCGAAAATACACTTGAAACCCGAAGTTTTGTTCATTAACGATACTTAAAGATGCCGAGACTCCCTAATGAAGCCTTCTCATAACTCTGCTCCTGGCCCTCAGATCTGCCCGCCGGGGGGGGGGGGGGAGGGAGGGGGGGAGGGGGAAGATCATGGGAGGGGAGGGGGGAGGGGAGGGGGAAGGGAGAGGGGTGATGGGAGACGTAATGTTGAAGGAAAGGGAGGTGGTGGGAGGGTGAGTAGGGGCGAGTGTGTGGGTGGTGGGTTAACATGGGTGTGTATGGGCAGGAACATGGGTGGGTGGGTGTGTGTGTGTGTGTGTGTGTGTGTGTGTGTGTGTGTGGGTGTGGGTGTGTGTGTGTGTGTGTGTGTGTGTGTGTGTGTGTGTGTGTGTGTGTGTGCGCGCGGCAACATGGGTGTGTGTGTGTTGCAACTCTCCACTAATAACAAGCGAGCATCATTGCCCGTACCTTAACCTCTCCAGTGAGTGTGGTCAAAGTTTTCGCATCAAAGCTGGTGCATGGATCCCTCTAAGACATTTCGGCTGAGACCTTAAGAGGCTGTACTTCAGCCGGGGCCTAACAAGGGGGAACCGCCCCAAGCCTGCCACTGACACCCCCAACCTTCACACTTGAAAAACAAAGAAGTCATATGTTTTCTTCCATTGCATAAAGAGTGTTGCAACTGGTCTCACTCTGATGACAAATACTGTGTTTCTCCAAAACAAACACACACACAGGAGGCCTGATAGCTGAATGGACAGCGCTCAGGACTCGTAATCCTAGGATCGGGTTCGATGCCCGGTGATGGCAGAAACAAAATGGGCAGAGTATCTTGCACCCTGATGCTCCTGTTCACCTAGCAGTAAATAGGTACCTGGGAGTTAGTCAGCTGCCACGGGCTACTTCCTCGGCATGTGTGTGCTCACGTGTGCAAGAGAAATATATGTAGCAAGACATAATAGATGGAAAATAAATTGGTTAAAATGGCGGGTTCCAATAGCTAATTGCTCGATTCCGCAGATAGAAATTGTAAATAGTAAATACACACACAACGTACGTGAGACCAATGTCAGTTGTGAGTTCGTTGGGAAAAATCATGTTTTTTGTTTATTATACCTTATTAAAGCCCCATGGCAGTCCATTATCAGGAATTATTGCACAAACACATCTACGACATAATTGTGTTACCCGAAACGGAGCCCCGCGTCACTCTCAGAGCCCCGAGATGCTCTCGAAACGGAGCCCCGCGCCGCTTTGAGCACCGAGATGCTCTCAAAACGGAGCCCCCGCGCCACTCTGAGCACCGAGATGCTCTCAAAACAGAGCCCCCGCGCCACTCTGAGCACCGAGATGCTCTCAAAACGGAGCCCCCGCGCCACTCTGAGCACCGAGATGCTCTCAAAACGGAACCCCGCGCCACTCTCAGAGCCCCAAGATGCTCTCGAAACGGAGCCCCCGCGCCACTCTGAGCACCGAGATGCTCTCAAAACGGAACCCCGCGCCACTCTCAGAGCCCCAAGATGCTCTCGAAACGGAGCCCCCGCGCCACTCTGAGCACCGAGATGCTCTCGAAACGGAGCCCCGCGAAGCTTTGAGCCCCAAGATGCTCTCGAAACGGAACCCCGCGCAGCTTTGAGCCCCGAGATGCTCTCGAAACGGAGCCCCGCGCCGTTCTGAGCCACAAGATGCTCTCAAAACGGAGCCTCGTACTGCTCTCAGATCCACAAGATGCTCTCAAAACAGAGCCCCGCGCCGCGTTGAGCCACAAGATGCTCTCAAAACGGAGCCTCGTACTGCTCTGAATTGACCCCTTGTGTCTCGGGGTTATGCCTCGTCTTCCAGCTGTCAGCAGCAGAGAGGGAATGATGGACTGAATGATTGGAGGAGGACAGATGGGAGGGAAGAGGTAGGGAGGGAAGAGAGGAAGGAAGAGGAGGGGAGGGAGGGTTGGGTAGAGTGCGAAGGGAGAATATGGAAGTAGGGTAAGGGAGAGAGAGAGAGAGAGAGAGAGAGAGAGAGAGAGAGAGAGAGAGAGAGAGAGAGAGAGAGAGAGAGAGAGAGAGAGAGAGACAGAGACAGAGACAGAGACAGAGAGAGTCAGTCCAAGATCAGCAGTATTGGGTCTGGCACTTTGGCACTAGGCATATGTGATTGGGGCCTGACAGCTGAGTGGACAGCGCTTCGGTCATGATATCATTTGATATCATATCGGTCATGCTATCATATGATATCATAACGGTCATGATATCATATGATATCATATCGGTCATGATATCAGATCGGCCATGATATTCGGATTCACAATCCTGAGGTTCCGGGTTCGATCCCCAGTGGAGGCGGAAACAAATGGGCAGAGTTTCTTTCACCCTGATGCCCCTGTTACCTAGCAGTAAATAGGTACCAGGGAGTTTAGACAGCTACTATGGGCTGCTTCCTGGGGATGTGTAACAAAAAAGGAGGCCTGGTCGAGGACCGGGCCCCGGGGACGCTAAGCCCCCGAAATATAACACAAGATAATCTCAAGATAGCTAGATCTCAGGCTCCATCTTAGCCTTAATAAATTATTACCTTCAATTACGAGTAGACCTCAATGGAACAGATTCTGA
This sequence comes from Procambarus clarkii, assembly GCF_040958095.1. Taxonomy (NCBI): domain Eukaryota; kingdom Metazoa; phylum Arthropoda; class Malacostraca; order Decapoda; family Cambaridae; genus Procambarus; species Procambarus clarkii. Next base: position 13,449,915 of record NC_091152.1, read on the forward strand.
AACCGACTCACCCACGAGGGAGCCGGTCGGCCGAGCGGACAGCACACTGGGCTTGTGATCCTGTGGTCCTGGGTTCGATCCCAGGCGCCGGCGAGAAACAATGGGCAAAGTTTCTTTCACCCTATGCCCCTGTTACCTAGCAGTAAAATAGGTACCTGGGTGTTAGTCAGCTGTCACGGGCTGCTTCCTGGGGGTGGAGGCCTGGTCGAGGACCGGGCCGCGGGGACACTAAAAGCCCCGAAATCATCTCAAGATAACCTCAAGATAACCACTCGATTGGTGTCGGCATTCCACAGGGTAATTGGCCCTCTGCCGTGGAATGTCAATGATCTACGTCATCTCATTCCTGAAGCGGAGATGTTGACCAGACCACACACTAGAAGGTGAAGGGACGACGACGTTCTCACAATCGACTTGAGCATGGTCCAGGACGGACCGAAACGTCGTCGTCGTCGTCCCTTCACCTTCTAGTGTGTGGTCTGGTCAACATATTTCAGCCACGTTATTGTGACTCATCGCCTGCCTATGCTGATGACTTCACTCTGAACTTTACATACAGAAAGGAAGAAATGCCAACTGCTACAACACTCATCAATCTAGACACTACGGGCTCACCATAGCCCGTGCTACTTGGAACTTTTTGTTCCAGGTAGCGAATCTTTAACAACAACAACTCATCAATCACAAACTTTCAGCGATTTCTACCCGAGGAAAGAGATGATAGAACACATTTGCAGCTGTCAACACACAAGCGATTGATGACATCAGAAAAAATTAGAAATACATTTTATATTAGAAATATATTAAAATTAGAAAAAAATATTCTTCTCATGCTAATGAGAAATTAGCATTTCTCATTAGCATGAGAAAAATATCATCAGTACTGGATAAATATAATTTGAATTAATACAAAAAAACCCACATTGACATTGGTCATTTCAAGCTGGCAAAAGGATGCTTTACAACACACCAATTAAGTTTATTATTTGGAAATTCCACTTTCCATATCCTCTGTATATACAAAATATCAACTGCCGCTTCATTCCAGACATTTCTACGGAGTGACTATACAGAAGTATTTGACCGGTCATGATATCATATGATATCAGATCGGTCGTGATATCACATGATATCAGATCGGTCATGATATCATATATCATATCGGTCATGATATCATATGATATAATCTCGGTCATGATATCATATGATATCATATCGGTCATATCATATGATATCATATCGGTCATGATATCATATGATATCATAACGGTCATGATATCATATTATATCATATCGGTCATGATATCATATTATATCATATCGGTCATGATATCATATGATATATTATATCATGACCGATCTGATATCATATGATATAACCGATCTGATATCAGATCGGTCATGATATCATATCAGATCGGTCATGATATCAGAGATAACAATTCTAATTCAATCAGAAGGGATGACTGGAGCTTTCTTGTAGTGTTGACAGTCGTGAGAGGAAGACACGCCAAGTTTCATTGCCTAGTTGGAAATCATATGATATCAGATAGGTCATGATATCATATCGGTCATGATATCATATATCAGATCGGTCATGATATCATATCGGTCATGATATCATATGATATCAGATCGGTCATGATATCATATATCAGATCGGTCATGATATCAGAGATAACAATTCTGATTCAATCCACTGCCTGGTTGGAAATTAGTGTGTTTGAGAGCGAATGAAGGAATGAAGCTGGGGGAGGTTATCTTGAGGTTATCTTGAGATGATTTCGGGGCTTAGCGTCCCCGCGGCCCGGTCCTCGACCTGGTCTCATTTGTATTACAACCCCCCCCCCCCCAGGAAGCAGCACGTAGCAGCTGTCTAACTCCCAAGGTACCTCTTTACTGCTAGGTGAATAGCGGCATCCGGGTGAAAGAAACTCTGCCAGTGACTGAGGTCAAAGGTCAGCACCGACCTCTTAACGTTGACCTCCAGAGTCCCAGCGAAGCTTGAAGCTTCATTTCCTTTGGGTTTTTTTAACAGAGAATCATTTATATCAGAATAAACTGATTCATATAAAATATTGATTCGCGTATAATGAATCTGTTTATACTGATTCCAACTATTGTGGTCTAATGAGTCTCTAATTTTGGTTAACGAGTCTCATTACCAGCATAGTGGCGTTTAATGGTGGAGTGAGTTGTGTTAAATAGTGACCACTATGTAAGTAATGTTGTCCCAGTGAGTGATCAATATTCTCAAGTTTGGTTATTGTTACAGTGGAAGTGACTGTATTTGCATGTTGCTGTATTTTGTATTACTCGACTATCTACATAAATATATTAATGTAAATGTTCGTTTGTTCAAATTCGCTAATCTCCGAAAGTTCGCTTACGAACGTGTTTTTATATACCTACTATATAGATGCCACACCTGTGACAGGTAAAAACATGTTTTTTAAAAAAAAATAACAGTGCTATCTGTAGCACGTAAAAGCAACACACGCTACACTAAATATGGTCCGATTCCATTTCAATGTTTCCGATTACATTGATAAATAGAATTTTCATAGATTTCTATTTATTTAAATTTTGATTTAACTATTTTGTGTGACATTGCATTGGAATTTAGCAGCGTTGTTTACCATACCGTTCATTTCCGGAGGATAGTTTTTTTTTCACGGTTTTTCATTTCGTTTTTTTAACTGTTCCTCTTTTTCTGACGGGAACATCAGATCATTTGATGTTCCTCTTTTTCTGACGGGAACATCAGATCATTTGATGTTCCTATTTTTCTGACGGGAACATCAGATCATTTGATGTTCCTCTTTTTCTGATGGGAACATCAGATCATTTGATGTTCCTATTTTTCTGACGGGAACATCAGATCATTTGATGTTCCTATTTTTCCGACGGGAACATCAGATCATTTGATGTTCCTATTTTTCCGACGGGAACATCAGATCATTTGGGAACGCATCTGACAAAGGAGTGGGGAAGGAGGGTGGAAGAGGGGACGAGGGAGTGGGGAATGGTGGGGAGGACGAAGGGACGAGGAAGGGCTGCTGCGTTGCTGAGTAAAACAAAAAAGAGCCACAGCAACGTGTGGCCGGGTACAGCTAGTTACAAAACAAATATGTAATGTTGACATGTGATATTACTTTTTACTTTAGTGTTGAATGTTGATTAAATATGCATAATGTAGGTGGTGGCAGCAGGTGATGAAGCCAGCAGATGGCGGTGGAGGTGGCAGCAGGTGGTGGACACAGCAGGTGGTGGACACAGCAAGAGGTGAAGGTCAGCAGTAGCAGCAGCAGGAGCAGCAGTAGCAGCAGCAGGAGCAGCAGCAGCAGGAGCAGCAGCAGGAGCTGCAGTAGCAGCAGCTGCAGTAGCAGCAGCAGGAGCAGCAGTACCAGCAGCAGGAGCAGCAGTACCAGCAGCAGGAGCAGCAGTACCAGCAGCAGGAGCAGCAGTAGCAGCAGCAGGAGCAGCAGTAGCAGCAGGAGCAGCAGTAGCAGCAGCAGGAGCAGCAGTAGCAGCAGCAGGAGCAGCAGTAGCAGCAGCAGGAGCAGCAGTACCAGCAGCAGGAGCAGCAGTAGCAGCAGCAGGAGCAGCAGTAGCAGCAGCAGGAGCAGCAGTAGCAGCAGCAGGAGCAGCAGTACCAGCAGCAGGAGTAGCAGTACCAGCAGCAGGAGTAGCAGTACCAGCAGCAGGAGTAGCAGCAGTAGCAGCAGCAGGAGCAGCAGCAGCAGGAGCAGCAGTAGCAGCAGCAGGAGCAGCAGCAGCAGGAGCAGCAGTACCAGCAGCAGGAGCAGCAGTAACAGCAGCAGGAGCAGCAGTAGCAGCAGCAGGAGCAGCAGTAGCAGCAGCAGGAGCAGCAGTAGCAGCAGCAGGAGCAGCAGTAGCAGCAGCAGGAGCAGCAGTAGCAGCAGCAGGAGCAGCAGTAGCAGCAGCAGGAGCAGCAACAGCAGCAGCAGCAGCAGCAGAAGCAGTTGCAGCAGCAGGAGCAGCAGCAGCAGCAGCAGGAGCAGCAGTACCAGCAGCAGTAGCAGCAGCAGGAGCAGCAGTAGCAGCAGCAGGAGCAGCAACAGCAGTCACTGGTAGAAGTGGTCAGTAGAGGGCCGTCAGAGGGAGTCGTCGTCGACCAGGCCCGACTGAGCCACTCGTCGACCAGGCCCGACTGAGCCACTCGTCGACCAGGCCCGACTGAGTCACTCGCCGACCAGGCCCGACTGAGCCACTCGCCAACCAGGCCCGACTGAGTCACTCGCCGACCAGGCCCGACTGAGCCACTCGCCGACCAGGCCCGACTGAGCCACTCGTCGACCAGGCCGACTGAGCCACTCGTCGACCAGGCCCGACTGAGTCACTCGTGGTCGACCAGGTCCGACTGAGCCACTCGTGGTCGACCAGGCCCGACTGAGCCACTCGTCGACCAGGCCGACTGAGCCACTCGTCGACCAGGCCGTACCAGACACGCCGGGAAACGACAATACTATCGAAGGGTTTAACTCAATTTGTGTGTTAATTTAATCCGAGCCTCGTCGTTAGGTTCAATTCACAGCACACGAAGCTAGGGAACCTTCCCGGGGCCCTCGGACAATATCTCTTATTAGGCATTATAAACTGAAACTCGCGAAACGAAACTCGTGCAATTAGCAGCCATTGATTGTGGGGAGAAGGGAGAAAGGGGGGGAGAAGGGGGGGGAGAAGGGGGGGGAGAAGGGGGGGGAAGGGGGGGGGGAGAAGGGGGAGAGGGGGAGAGGTGAAGGAGAAAAGGGAAGAAGGGGATAGGGGGACTATAGGGACAAGAGAGAAAGGGAGGGAAATGACTATTAGTTTAGGCAGAAATCGGTTGAAATGGGTCACTATTAATGTCAGAATCAACACGAGTACATTAATTTGGATCACCGGAACATATTCAATACCAGTAGTTAGCCCAGACTATACGGAAGGTTAACAGTGTGTGTGTGTGTGTGTGTGTGTGTGTGTGTGTGTGTGTGTGTGTGTGTGTGTGTGTGTGTGTGTGTGTGTGTGTGTGTTATTAAGAGCTAGTTACGTGAGGCTAAGATATCCCTTCTCCATCTCGCAGAGACATTATACTTATACAAGAGGTAATAAAGTGGTTGCAAAGCTCCAGTTATACCTGATGGTGGCAGGTCTGTAGAATCTAATGTGACTTGGCAGTCAATAACGTAGTGGGGCGAGATCACGGCCCACCTGCCACAGGTAACGGTATCCACCTGCCACAGGTAACGGTATCCACGTGCCACAGGTAACGGTATCCACCTGCCACAGGTAACGGTATAGCCACCTGCCACAGGTAACGGTATAGCCACCTGCCACAGGTAACGGTATCCACCTGCCATAGGTAACGGTATCCACCTGCCACAGGTAACGGTATAGCCACCTGCCACAGGTAACGGTATTGCCACCTGCCACAGGTAACGGTATAGCCACCTGCCATAGGTAACGGTATAGCCACCTGCCACAGGTAACGGTATAGCCACCTGCCACAGGTAACGGTATAGCCACCTGACTCAGGTAACGGTATAGCCACCTGACTCAGGTAACGGTATAGCCACCTGACTCAGGTAACGGTATAGCCACCTGACTCAGGTAACGGTATAGCCACCTGCCATAGGTAACGGTATAGCCACCTGCCACAGGTAACGGTATAGCCACCTGCCACAGGTAACGGTATAGCCACCTGACTCAGGTAACGGTATAGCCACCTGCCACAGGTAACTGTAGCCACCTGACTCAGGTAACGGTATAGCCACCTGCCACAGGTAACTGTAGCCACCTGCCATAGGTAACGGTGTAGCCACCTGCCACAGGTAACGGTATAGCCACCTACCACAGGTAACGGTATAGCCACCTGCCACAGGTAACGGTATAGCCACCTGCCACAGGTAACGGTATAGCCACCTGCCACAGGTAACGGTATAGCCACCTGACTCAGGTAACGGTATAGCCACCTGCCACAGGTAACTGTAGCCACCTGACTCAGGTAACGGTATAGCCACCTGCCACAGGTAACTGTAGCCACCTGCCACAGGTAACGGTATAGCCACCTGCCACAGGTAACGGTGTAGCCACCTGCCACAGGTAACGGTATAGCCACCTGCCACAGGTAACGGTATAGCCACCTGCCACAGGTAACGGTATAGCCACCTGCCACAGGTAACGGTATAGCCACCTGCCACAGGTAACGGTATAGCCACCTACCACAGGTAACGGTATAGCCACCTGCCACAGGTAACGGTGTAGCCACCTGCCACAGGTAACGGTATAGCCACCTGCCACAGGTAACGGTATAGCCACCTACCACAGGTAACGGTATAGCCACCTGCCACAGGTAACGGTGTAGCCACCTGCCACAGGTAACGGTATAGCCACCTGCCACAGGTAACGGTATCCACCTGCCACAGGTAACGGTATAGCCACCTGCCACAGGTAACGGTATAGCCACCTGCCACAGGTAACTGTAGCCACCTGCCATAGGTAACGGTGTAGCCACCTACCACAGGTAACGGTATAGCCACCTGCCACAGGTAACGGTATAGCCACCTGCCACAGGTAACGGTATAGCCACCTGCCACAGGTAACGGTGTAGCCACCTGCCACAGGTAACGGTATAGCCACCTGCCACAGGTAACGGTATAGCCACCTACCACAGGTAACGGTATAGCCACCTGCCACAGGTAACGGTGTAGCCACCTGCCACAGGTAACGGTATAGCCACCTGCCACAGGTAACGGTATCCACCTGCCACAGGTAACGGTATAGCCACCTGCCACAGGTAACGGTATAGCCACCTGCCACAGGTAACGGTATAGCCACCTGACTCAGGTAACGGTATCCACCTGCCACAGGTAACGGTATAGCCACCTGCCACAGGTAACGGTATAGCCACCTGCCACAGGTAACGGTATAGCCACCTGCCACAGGTAACGGTATAGCCACCTGCCACAGGTAACGGTATAGCCACCTGCCACAGGTAACGGTGTAGCCACCTGCCACAGGTAACGGTATAGCCACCTGACTCAGGTAACGGTATCCACCTGCCACAGGTAACGGTATAGCCACCTGCCACAGGTAACGGTGTAGCCACCTGCCACAGGTAACGGTATAGCCACCTGACTCAGGTAACGGTATCCACCTGCCACAGGTAACGGTATAGCCACCTACCACAGGTAACGGTATAGCCACCTGCCACAGGTAACGGTATAGCCACCTGCCACAGGTAACGGTATAGCCACCTGCCACAGGTAACGGTATCCACCAGCCACAGAAAATAAAGACTTAGAGATCAAATCTACGCAAAATAAAGACACAGACGCAGTCAGTCAGTCAGTCAGTCAGTCAGTCAGTCAGTCAGTCAGTTAGTCAGTCAGTCAGGCAGGAAAGTCTGACGGACGGGTCAAACCACACTCCAAAATTCACAGTCTGGAAAAATACGTTGTAGACAGAACGAGCAAGCGAGTCCTGGTGTTTACAGTAATAGCCACGAAAGAGAGAGAGAGAGAGAGAGAGAGAGAGAGAGAGAGAGAGAGAGAGAGAGAGAGAGAGAGAGAGAGAGAGAGAGAGAGAGAGAGAGAGAGAGAGAGAGATACACATTCACTAGCCACTCCTCTGCTTTCACTTGCAGGCCCAGCCTCATCCTTCCCCACCCCTCCCCGCCCTCTTTTGCTTCCGTGGGCAACCCCCGCTGTCATCCTCCGCGCTCGCATGTGTGTGTAAGCGCCCGCGCGCGCGCGTGTGTGTGTGTGTGTGTGTGTGTGTGTGTGTGTGTGTGTGTGTGTCTGTGTGTGTGTAAGCGCCCGCGCGCGCGTGTGTGTGTGTGTGTGTGTGTGTGTGTGTGTGTAAGCGCCCGCGCGCGCGTGTGTGTGTGTGTGTGTGTGTGTGTGTGTGTGTGTGTGTGTGTGTGTGTGTGTGTGTGTGTGTGTGTGTGTGTGTGTGTGTACTCACCTAATTGTACTCACCTAATTGTGCTTGCGGGGGTTGAGCTCTGGCTCTTTGGTCCCGCCTCTCAATCGTCAATCAACTGGTGTACAGATTCCTGTGTGTGTGTGTGTGTGTGTGTGTGTACTCACCTATTTGTGCTTGCGGGGGTTGAGCTTTGGTTGTGTGTGTGTGTGTGTGTGTGTGTGTGTGTGTGTGTGTGTGTGTGTGTGTGTGTGTGTGTGTGTGTGTGTGTGTGTGTGTGCGTGTGTGTCTGCGTGTGTGTATGTTCGCGCCCGCATGTGCATTCACCTAATTTTGCTTGCGAGGGTTGGGCTTTGCTCTTTCGGCCCGACTCTCAACTGTCAATCAACTGTTACTATTATTTTTCCCCCACACACCCAGGAAGCAGCCCGTGACAGCTGTCTAACTCCCAGATACCTATTTACTGCTAGGTAACATGGGGCATCAGGGTGAAGGAAACTCTGCCTATTTTGTTTCTGTCACCACCCGGGATCGAACCCGAACCCCTAGGATTACGAGTCCAGAGCGCTGTCCACTCAGATGTTTGGGGATAGGTATGAACTGTTGTTTAACCCCGTTTTTGTGATTCATCAATTTATGTTTTAAAAAAGTTTTGTTCAACAATGTTCAATTATCAATCAATCCGACAATTTTAGAGTGAGTAGCCGTTTGCAACATTGATCAAACTGGTGCTAATCCTTCAAAGTCTTGTGGCATACAGTGCTACAGTCCCATGGATTGCAAAACAGTTTGCAAATACAGTATTCGACCTGTATTTGGTGCAATGTTGCAAAGACCCCACCAACGTCTGCGATACACAATGAATACGTCCTGTAATACCTCCCGTAATACGTCCTGTAATACGTCCTGTAATACGTCCTGTAATACACTATTTAACTACTCTAGTGCAGGCTCGTACAATACACCCAAACTGTCATGCATAATGGTTTGTGTCTGCAACACGCCGCTCCTCTCAAAAGCAATGTATTCCTCTGTAACACACACACACACACACACACACACACACACACACACACACACACACACACACAGGCTATTTAACACAAGGGGCACACGCACAAGGGGACACAGGTGGAAACCGAGTGCCCAAATGAGCCACAGAGATATTATAAAGAACTTTTTTTAGTGTCAGAGTGGTTGACAAATGGAATGCATTAGGCAGTGATGTGGTGGAGGCTGATTCCATACACAGTTTCAAGTGTAGATATGATAGAGCCCAGTAGGCTCAGGAACCTGTACACCTGTTGACTGACAGGAGGCGGGACCAAAGAGCCAGAGCTCAACCCCCTGTATGCATAACTAGGCGAGTACACACACACACACACACACACACACACACACACACACACACACACACACACACGCACACACACGAGCCGACAATACACAGACCTTCCTAGCACCGCCTCCCACACACACACACACAAATCAACACGTAATGGTAATGTTATGACCAGAGACAGTCCACACCGGAGGCTGGCAGGGGCTCTCAGGACCAGTGGTGTAGCGGTCAGTTAGACAGTCACACTAACAGTTGACTGTTACGTTCCAAACACGCCTCTCCAAGCACCTGCAGCAGCCGTCGACGGCCATGATGGGTGTCGTCCCTCCCTCCATACCCCCTCCGAACCATTTGGCACCCCCCTTGACCCGCGGATAATACCATCAGCCCGCTATGCTGCATGCTGTACCATATGCTCCATGCTGTACCATATGCTCCATGTTGTACCATATGCTCCTTGCTGTACCATATGCTCCATGCTGTACCATATGCTCCATGTTGTACCATATGCTCCATGCTGTACCATATGCTCCATGCTGTACCATATGCTCCATGCTGTACCATATGCTCCATGCTGTACCATATGCTCCATGCTGTACCATATGCTCCATGCTGTACCATATGCTCCATGCTGTACCATGTTGGGTAGATAAGAATTAAGGAAACTACAGCAAGGCCTATGCTGGCCCCTTGAGGTTATCTTGAGATGATTTCGGGGCTTTAGTGTCCCCGCGGCCCGGTCCTCGACCAGGCCACCACCCCCAGGAAGCAGCCCGTGACAGCTGACTAACACCCAGGTACGTATTTTACTGCTAGGTAACAGGGAGCATAGGGTGAAAGAAACTCTGCCCATTGTTTCTCGCCGGTGCCTGGGATCGAACCCAGGACCACAGGACCACAAGTCCCGCGTGCTGTCCGCTCGGCCGACCAGCTCCCAATCCTATCTTACAAGTCCACCCAAACTCATTCATATACATGTCAAACATACGCTTGAAACAATCAAATAACCCCACGCCTATTGGTGATATGTTAACTACCCAATTTCCAAACCAGTATTTACCCAGGTCTTTCCTGAATCTAAACTTAACCAATTTATATCCATAGTATCGTGTTCTACTTTCTGTTGATCTATTTAAATACTCCAATTAAACTGCTTATTTCCTAAAATCAGAATGAAACAGTTTATATATATATAACCTATATAATTGTATAGGTTTCCCAATTTCTGGATCAAACGACCTAGAAATTATATATTGGGGGAATGATATAACAATATATTAGATATACTCAAACTATAGCATCATCAGATACCTATTATTAAATCGAAACTTAACAGAAAAGTGAATGTGGAATTATATATCTGTTAGTCAATAAGACAAATCATGTTATTAATACTGATAAAATATAGAATATTGAATATACTCCGGACTGCGTCCAGCCTTTATGACTTTGTGACGCAGCCCTGGACGCAATCAATGACCCTTGTGTCTCCTCTTCTAAGAGGGACTCTATATAGAGCCTCACTCTATACAGAGAGCATTTTACAGAGGACACTGATATGAAGGTTGACACAGTATATAGATTCAGTAATACATAGGAGACTGAATATGTAAGATTATGTAATATCTTGGGAAATGAGCAAGGATACAGAAGTGCCTGCAAAGGGCTGACCTCTTCCCCCCCTCTTTCCTATCTCCTAGAGATAACGCGAAAGGTAGATACAAATAGATATATCTACCCAGCAGAGATTTACCAGGTGACAGACAGGCTCATGTACAAAGTTGGGTGCGCGACACAGCCAGCGCCGGCTTTGGCACTCTCTCTGTACCTGTGCCTGGCACCACCCCATCCCCCCAAAGCGAACTTGCATCTGGCACACGGTGGGAGGGAAAACTTGTCTAAAACTTGTTAAGCAACTCAACGCCACCATTAAGCTTTGAGCAGTCCCATCTTCAAAAGCCCCAAGAACGGGGGGTAAAAAAAAGGGACTTCCTCCCCGACCACCCACACACACACACACACACACACACACACACACACACACACACACACACACACACACACACACACCACACACACACAGCTCAATAGCCTCAGGAACCTCTACACCTGTTGATTGACGGTTGAGACGCGGGACCAGAGAGCCAGAGCTCAAACCCCGCAAGCACAATTTAATGAGATTAGGTGAGTACACACACACACACACACACACACACACACACACACACACACACACACACACACACACACACACACAGCTCAATAGGCTCAGGAACCTGTACACCTCTTGATTGACGGCTGAGAGGCGGGACCAAAGAGCCAGAGCTCAACCCCCGCAAGCATAACTGGGTGAGTACGCACACAAATCCACTTTTGACCAGTCAGTCTTTCTACCTTACACTCTCTACTACACGAACACTGGAGATGAATGTGAATTAGACGGAAGGGGCTCTATAATATTCAGTGAATGATAAAAGTTCTGAGTCAGACAGAACGTAAGCGTCTCTCTCTCTCTCTCTCTCTCTCTCTCTCTCTCTCTCTCTCTCTCTCTCTCTCTCTCTCTCCCCGGAATCTGAGGCACAGCAAAGGACCGTATGGATAAAAACGAATACAATCAACAAACCTGCAAATGAGAATTGACATTCCTCTCTCCTCCTGTGGTGCAAGTCTTGTTGAAAGTCTTGCTAACTGGGCCGGGAGAGTCGGTCAGCCTTAAAAGGAGCCCGGCCTGAGGCAAGGCTTTTTCCCTACGGCTGTTTGATGAAGCTGGCTATTGCTGCTTGCATCTCAAGCTAATGTACCGCCTTATGCATCAGTTATACATGTGTACTGATGGGCAGTTGTGCAGTGTGTGTCTATCTTGAGGTTATCTTGAGATGATTTCGGGGCTTTAGTGTCCCCGCGGCCCGGTCCTCGACCAGGCCTCCACCCCCAGGAAGCAGCCCGTGACAGCTGACTAACACCCAGGTACCTATTTACTGCTAGGTAACAGGGGCATTCAGGGTGAAAGAAACTTTGCCCATTTGTTTCTGCCTCGAATCTGTGCGGGAATCGAACCCGCGCCACAGAATTACGAGTCCTGCGCGCTATCCACCAGGCTACGAGGCCCCCGGTACGAAGCCCCCCTATAGTTACAGTCACGGTACCTATGCAGGTCAATTCACGGTACTTTGAAAAACCTAACAAATTTGTGTGAAAGATGGATTGATTAAATATATAGATATAACAATTATAATTTGTTTGACATTAAAAGTTGCCCAAAAAGTCAAAACTGTAAAATAAGTTATGATAATTAAAAATATATTTATAATGAAACATCTATGAAATAACATTGAATGAACAAAGGAATAAGGAAGCATGCAAAGGATGAGTCACAATATAATGACTAGATCTAGGAACCATATAATGACTCTAGATCTAGGAACCATATAATGACTCTAGATCTAGGAACCATATAATGACTCTAGATCTAGGAACCATATAATGACTAGATCTAGGAACCATATAATGACTAGATCTAGGAACCATATAATGACTAGATCTAGGAACCATATAATGACTCTAGATCTAGGAACCATATAATGACTCTAGATCTAGGAACCATATAATGACTCTAGATCTAGGAACCATATAATGACTCTAGATCTAGGAACCATATAATGACTAGATCTAGGAACCATATAATGACTAGATCTAGGAACCATATAATGACTAGATCTAGGAACCATATAATGACTCTAGATCTAGGAACCATATAATGACTCTAGATCTAGGAACCATATAATGACTCTAGATCTAGGAACCATATAATGACTCTAGATCTAGGAACCATATAATGACTCTAGATCTAGGAACCATATAATGACTCTAGATCTAGGAACCATATAATGACTCTAGATCTAGGAACCATATAATGACTCTAGATCTAGGAACCATATAATGACTCTAGATCTAGGAACCATATAATGACTCTAGATCTAGGAACCATATAATGACTCTAGATCTAGGAACCATATAATGACTCTAGATCTAGGAACCATATAATGACTCTAGATCTAGGAACCATATAATGACTCTAGATCTAGGAACCATATAATGACTCTAGATCTAGGAACCATATAATGACTCTAGATCTAGGAACCATATAATGACTCTAGATCTAGGAACCATATAATGACTCTAGATCTAGGAACCATATAATGACTCTAGATCTAGGAACCATATAATGACTCTAGATCTAGGAACCATATAATGACTCTAGATCTAGGAACCATATAATGACTCTAGATCTAGGAACCATATAATGACTCTAGATCTAGGAACCATATAATGACTCTAGATCTAGGAACCATATAATGACTCTAGATCTAGGAACCATATAATGACTAGATCTAGGAACCATATAATGACTAGATCTAGGAACCATATAATGACTAGATCTAGGAACCATATAATGACTAGATCTAGGAACCATATAATGACTAGATCTAGGAACCATATAATGACTCTAGATCTAGGAACCATATAATGACTCTAGATCTAGGAACCATATAATGACTCTAGATCTAGGAACCATATAATGACTCTAGATCTAGGAACCATATAATGACTCTAGATCTAGGAACCATATAATGACTCTAGATCTAGGAACCATATAATGACTAGATCTAGGAACCATATAATGACTAGATCTAGGAACCATATAATGACTAGATCTAGGAACCATATAATGACTAGATCTAGGAACCATATAATGACTAGATCTAGGAACCATATAATGACTAGATCTAGGAACCATATAATGACTCTAGATCTAGGAACCATATAATGACTCTAGATCTAGGAACCATATAATGACTCCAGATCTAGGAACCATATAATGACTAGATCTAGGAACCATATAATGACTAGATCTAGGAACCATATAATGACTAGATCTAGGAACCATATAATGACTCTAGATCTAGGAACCATATAATGACTCTAGATCTAGGAACCATATAATGACTCTAGATCTAGGAACCATATAATGACTCTAGATCTAGGAACCATATAATGACTCTAGATCTAGGAACCATATAATGACTCTAGATCTAGGAACCATATAATGACTCTAGATCTAGGAACCATATAATGACTCTAGATCTAGGAACCATATAATGACTCTAGATCTAGGAACCATATAATGACTCTAGATCTAGGAACCATATAAGGACTCTAGATCTAGGAACCATATAAGGACTCTAGATCTAGGAACCATATAATGACTCTAGATCTAGGAACCATATAATGACTCTAGATCTAGGAACCATATAATGACTCTAGATCTTGGAACCATATAATGACTCTAGATCTAGGAACCATATAATGACTCTAGATCTAGGAACCATATAATGACTCTAGATCTAGGAACCATATAATGACTCTAGATCTAGGAACCATCACGGTAGGTCTGTTGGTCCGGCTCCTATTACGTCCACCCTTCTGTTGATCCGTACTAGGCAGGTCCCGTTTTAATCCACCTCTCTGTTGGTCCATACTAGGTGCGTTCCGTTTAAACCCACCTCTCTGTTGGTCCATACTAGGTGCGTTCCGTTTAAACCCACCTCTCTGTTGGTCCATACTAGGTGCGTTCCGTTTAAACCCACCTCTCTGTTGGTCCATACTAGGTGCGTTCCGTTTAAACCCACCTCTCTGTTGGTCCATACTAGGTGCGTTTCACATAAATTCACCTCTCAGTTGGTCCATACTAAGCGAGTCCTCATTTAAATCAGCCCTTTTGGTGGTCCATCCTAAGCGGGTCCTTATTTAAATCAGCCCATCCTCCTATGTAGGAAGCACTTATAGTAACGATATACCGACGTACAACGAAATTAGAAAGTCGAAATCTCGACTATTGAGTTGGATAAACAGGAAAATTATTTTGTACTTGTGTTGCGTTGACAAACTAACCTAACCTCCCTAGGCCTAATATACGATATCTGAGGCCTAATATAGTACATATGTGTACTATACAAGGCCTGGGAATATTTAAGTTTGTTTTTTAGCTTCATTTATTTTAAAAATAATTCCTTAATAGTCAGTATACTACTATCTAAAAGCTAAGGACGTACGAATTCGTGACTATTGACGACTGTCACAATAGGTACTATCTAAACAAGAGAATGGGGTGTTTAAATTCACCATCTCCAATTCACAATCATCTTTCCACAATATTTCCATATCAGGACTTCCCAATATCCCTCCATGTATCACTATCCCTCCATGTATCACTATCCCTCCATGTATCACCATCCCTTAGTGTATCGTCCCTTCTATCCCATCTATATCGTTCCTGAGGTGTAAAAGCCAGAATGGAAAGGGTAGAATAGGAAGCAGAAGAAGATAGGAAAAGGGATTCGGGAAGGAGGGAGGGGGGGGAGAGGGAGGGAGGAAGACGATACATCATCACCCACTCATTCATCACTTCCCCAGCTCTCATTCATCACCACTGTCGCCAGAACAATTGGGCTAGGCGTCATGGCTGTAATATTACCACAACTACACATAAGGGGCATAACTGGCCGACCCCTCACAGTGTTCAAGAGAGAACTGGATAAGCACCTCCAAAGGATACCTGATCAACCAGGCTGTGGCTCATACGTCAGGCTGCGAGCAGCCGCGTCTAACAGCCTGGTTGATCAGTCCAGCAACCAGGAGGCCTGGTCGACGACCGGGCCGCGGGGACACTAAAAAGCCCCGAAATCATCTCAAAATAACCTCAAGATAGACCTCCTTTTTGTTACAAACCCCCAGGAAGCAGCCCGTAGCAGCTGTCTAACTCCCAGGTACCTATTTTACTGCTAGGTAACAGGGGCATAGGGTGAAAGAAACTCTGCCCATTGTTTCTCGCCGGCGCCTGGGATCGAACCCAGGACAACAGGATCACAAATCCAGCGTGCTGTCCGCTCGGCCAACCGGTTCGGGGAACGA
Source organism: Procambarus clarkii (assembly GCF_040958095.1). Taxonomy (NCBI): domain Eukaryota; kingdom Metazoa; phylum Arthropoda; class Malacostraca; order Decapoda; family Cambaridae; genus Procambarus; species Procambarus clarkii. The sequence continues at coordinate 13,466,155 of NC_091152.1, forward strand.
ACCCGGAACCTCACAGGAGTACGAATCCTAGCCCCTGTCCGCTCACAGCTGTCAAGCGCCCTGTGGCTTGTAGCCCACACCCTCCTCCAACACTGTGGTGGTGATATTGTTGGGGGGAGTCTAATGGCGCTCGACGATCGTGTTGGAGAGTGTGTGGGTGTGTGGGTGTGTGGGTGTGTGGGTGTGTGTGTGTGTGTGTGTGTGTGTGTGTGTGTGTGTGTGTGTGTGTGTGTGTGTGTGTGTGTGTGTGTGTGTGTGTGTGTGTGAGAGTGTTGTAAGCAATAGTCAACATTGCGCCAGCGATCTCTGCAATACCAACGATACCCACTACCACCACCACCACCACCACCACCACCACTACCACTACCACCACCACTACTTACACCATTGCAGTGCACACAATAGCTTTTATATTTGTTTATGTATTTTCCGGGGAATCATCCTATTGGTGTGGGGGGGGCGGTGTTATAGTTTAATTTTCATAGTGGTGAAAATTATGTCCCTGACAATAGGAGCGTTCTCGTTTTCTTTTTACTATGCAGGTTTTTCCCATTTTCGTTTTATTATTAAATAATAAAAAAAAACGGAGATTCAAGGTCTGATAACCGAATGAAAAAGTGAAGTTTGTTATTGAATTTGAGTTGGACTACATTATGTAACGGGTGAGTGGACAGGATATCTGATATCTGCTACCGTTATCGAAGAGGGAGGAGGGGGGGCAGATAGCCGGGAATGGGGGAAAGGGGGGGGGGAGTGGGTTGCCGGGAATGGAAGGGTGTGGAGCCGGGAATGGAAGAATGGGGGAGGAAATGGGTGAATAGGGGGGGAAATGGGAGAATGGGGAGCTGGGAATGGGTGAATAGGGGAGGAAATGGGAGAATGGGGAACTGGGAATGGGTGAATAGGGGGGAAATGGGAGAATGGGGAGCTGGGAATGGGTGAATAGGGGAGGAAATGGGAGAATGGGGAGCTGGGAATGGGTGAATAGGGGAGGAAATGGGAGAATGGGGAGCTGGGAATGGGTGAATAGGGGAGGAAATGGGCGAATGGGGAGCTGGGAATGGGTGAATAGGGGAGGAAATGGGAGAATGGGGAGCTGGGAATGGGTAAATAGGGGAGGAAATGGGAGAATGGGGAGCTGGGAATGGGTGAATAGGGGGGGAAATGGGAGAATGGGGAGCTGGGAATGGGTGAATAGGGGAGGAAATGGGAGAATGGGGAGCTGGGAATGGGTGAATAGGGGAGGAAATGGGAGAATGGGGAGCTGGGAATGGGTGAATAGGGGGGGAAATGGGAGAATGGGGAGCTGGGAATGGGTGAATAGGGGGGGAAATGGGAGAATGGGGAGCTGGGAATGGGTGAATAGGGGAGGAATTGGGAGAATGGGGAGCTGGGAATGCGTGAATGAGAGGGAAAAGAATAGTGAAGACCAAACACCTTTCATCCGGTCGATACACGAAAACCTTATATATAGTCACGTCAAACCAACCTGTCCTCAAAATTAATTTTTCCGCAATTCTAACGCTTAATTAATATATAATTGTACTTGATGAGCAGTTCTCCTTGTGCCAGACAAGTTCACTACGGGCTAGACCGATAGAGCCCAGTAGGCTCAGGAACCTGTACACCTGTTGATTGACGGTTGAGAGGCGGGACCAAAGAGCCAAAGCTCAACCCCCGCAAGCACAACTAGGTGAGTACCGTAGTGGAACACACACAGAGATCAACACTAACGTGATGTATCAGATGAACAAATCCACAAGGGCCGTGATGAGGACTCGAACCTGCGTCCGGGAGCATCCGTAGTGCAACACTTACAACGTCTTGTTGCCAGCAGCTGAATCTAACAATAACAGTTAACTATATCATAAGCTGACCAATTTCCCTGTTTTAAGGAAGTTAAAAGGCACAATTATATATATATATATATATATACTGACGCAGTCTCGGAGTAGCATATCGGCCTTGCAATCAACACATGGAATTTTGCAATCGAGCAACCATATCTTGAGGTTATCTTGAGATGATTTCGGGGCTTTTTAAGTGTCCCCGCGGCCCGGTCCTCGACCAGGCCTCCACCCCCAGGAAGCAGCCCGTGACAGCTGACTAACACCCAGGTACCTATTTTACTGCTAGGTAACCATCCCTTAGATCACCACCCCCAACCCCCCATTAACCCCTCATTAACCCCTTACCCAACCCCTTAAACCCCTCTCCAACACCTCCATTACACTAACACAAGTATTATAAAAAAACTTAGAACTTCCCTTTCCTCCACCACCACCTAAGTTTTCCCATGTAATTTTTTTTTAATGATAATTGGATTAATTTGCCACTTACCTTAAATGGTCTAGAGAATAGCGACTCTGGGGCCACCTCCCCCCCCCCTCACCCCCCTCTTTGCGCTCAAAACTTCCCCTAGGGAAGAATCCTTATTAATGCAAACTTCTCCGCGCGCTCAAAAAACTCGCTTATTAATACGTTAGATTCCCGTAAAAATGTCGTTATTAGTACAAACTGTGGCTTCCAATGGAAGGTATTTTTTTTTATTATTTTTTTCCCATTGGCGAATTCTCGTTTGCAACGAATATATTTTTGTGTGTGTAAATAAGATAGGGTTGATTCTCGCTTCCTTTACTGTAAATAAGATTATCTTGAGATGATTTCGGGGCTTAGTGTCCCCGCGGCCCGGTCCTCAACCAGGCCTCCTTTCTGTTACACACTTACACACACACACACAGGAAGCAGTCCGTAGCAGCTGTCTAACTCCCAGGTACTCATTTACTGCTAGGTGAATAGGTGCATTAAGGGTGAAAGAAACTCTACCTATTTGTTTCCGCCTCCACCGGGGATCGAACCCGGAAACTCAGGACTACTAATCCGAAGCGCTATCCACTCAGCTGTCAGGCCCCTGATAGGTACATGTGAGGTACCGTAGAGTCCCCGTTAACGGTAAATATCGTACCGTTGACGTCCCACTCCGTTTGTGGTACAACCATGTATGGTATCGGAGCAACAGTGTCTCTCTCTCTCATCAACAGGTGTGAGTGCTTCTGTTGTCTCCCGTTGGCCTCTTGAGACTTCACACACACACACACACACACACACACACACACACACACACACACACACACACACACTCACTTCACAAATCAAGTCCATTCCATTCAGCGGTCGACCCCAAAGACGCCTTCATCAATTTTAACATGCTGTTCATTCAAAACAGGAATTTTATCAAATAATATTATTTTATATTATCAAATTGGACATAATTCAGGCACTGGTTGGGTTAGGTGTTTAGATTACACGTTTAGATTACGTTGGAGATTATTTGTAGTACGTGGGTGAAGCATTTACAGCGTTGTGGTTCGAACAGAATTCGTCAGTGAAGCACTTGTTCCGGAAGTGTTCGAACGAAATCATAAGAACATAAGAACATAAGAACAAAGGTAACTGCAGAAGGCCTATTGGCCCATACGAGGCAGCTCCTATTCTATAACCACCCAATCCCACTCATATACTTGTCCAACCCGTGCTTGAAACAATCGAGGGACCCCACCTCCACAATGTTACGCGGCAATTGGTTCCACAAATCAACAACCCTGTTACTGAACCAGTATTTACCCAAGTCTTTCCTAAATCTAAACTTATCCAATTTATATCCATTGTTTCGTGTTCTGTCCTGTGTTGATACTTTTAATACCCTATTAATATCCCCCCGGTTATGTCCATTCATCCACTTGTAAACCTCTATCATGTCACCCCTAACTCTTCGCCTTTCCAGTGAATGCAACTTAAGCTTTGTTAATCTTTCTTCATATGAAAGATTTCTAATTTGGGGAATTAACTTAGTCATCCTACGCTGGACACGTTCAAGTGAATTTATATCCATTCTATAATATGGCGACCAAAACTGAACTGCATAATCTAAATGGGGCCTAACTAGAGCAAGATATAGCTTGAGAACCACACCAGGTGTCTTGTTACTAACGCTGCGATTAATAAATCCAAGTGTCCGATTTGCCTTATTACGAACATTTATGCATTGATCCTTTTGTTTTAAATTCTTACTAATCATAACTCCCAGATCCCTTTCGCAATCCGACTTCGCAATCACAACACCATCTAGCTCGTATCTTGTAACTCTATCATCATTACCTAACCTCAGAACTTTACATTTATCAGCATTAAACTGCATCTGCCAATCCTTTGACCATTTCAAAACCCTATCTAGATCAACTTGAAGTGATAGTGAGTCCTCCTCCGAATTAATTTCCCTACCGATTTTCGTATCATCGGCAAATTTGCAAATGTTGCTACTCAAACCTGAATCTAAATCATTTATATATATTATAAACAACAGAGGTCCCAGGACAGAGCCTTGAGGCACTCCACTTACAACATTTTCCCACTCTGACTTGATTCCATTTATACTAACTCTCTGTTTCCTTTGGTATAGCCATGCCCTAATCCAGCTTAATATAGCACCCCCAATACCATGAGACTCTATTTTTTTAATCAGTCTTTCATGTGGCACTGTATCAAAAGCTTTGCTAAAGTCAAGGTATACATAAGAACATAAGAACATAAGAACAAAGGTAACTGCAGAAGGCCTATTGGCCCATACGAGGCAGCTCCTATTCTATAACCACCCAATCCCACTCATATACTTGTCCAACCCGTGCTTGAAACAATCGAGGGACCCCACCTCCACAATGTTACGCGGCAATTGGTTCCACAAATCAACAACCCTGTTACTGAACCAGTATTTACCCAAGTCTTTCCTAAATCTAAACTTATCCAATTTATATCCATTGTTTCGTGTTCTGTCCTGTGTTGATACTTTTAATACCCTATTAATATCCCCCCGGTTATGTCCATTCATCCACTTGTAAACCTCTATCATGTCACCCCTAACTCTTCGCCTTTCCAGTGAATGCAACTTAAGCTTTGTTAATCTTTCTTCATATGAAAGATTTCTAATTTGGGGAATTAACTTAGTCATCCTACGCTGGACACGTTCAAGTGAATTTATATCCATTCTATAATATGGCGACCAAAACTGAACTGCATAATCTAAATGGGGCCTAACTAGAGCAAGATATAGCTTGAGAACCACACCAGGTGTCTTGTTACTAACGCTGCGATTAATAAATCCAAGTGTCCGATTTGCCTTATTACGAACATTTATGCATTGATCCTTTTGTTTTAAATTCTTACTAATCATAACTCCCAGATCCCTTACGCAATCCGACTTCGCAATCACAACACCATCTACATAAGAACATAAGAACATAAGAACAAAGGTAACTGCAGAAGGCCTATTGGCCCATACGAGGCAGCTCCTATTCTATAACCACCCAATCCCACTCATATACTTGTCCAACCCGTGCTTGAAACAATCGAGGGACCCCACCTCCACAATGTTACGCGGCAATTGGTTCCACAAATCAACAACCCTGTTACTGAACCAGTATTTACCCAAGTCTTTCCTAAATCTAAACTTATCCAATTTATATCCATTGTTTCGTGTTCTGTCCTGTGTTGATACTTTTAATACCCTATTAATATCCCCCCGGTTATGTCCATTCATCCACTTGTAAACCTCTATCATGTCACCCCTAACTCTTCGCCTTTCCAGTGAATGCAACTTAAGCTTTGTTAATCTTTCTTCATATGAAAGATTTCTAATTTGGGGAATTAACTTAGTCATCCTACGCTGGACACGTTCAAGTGAATTTATATCCATTCTATAATATGGCGACCAAAACTGAACTGCATAATCTAAATGGGGCCTAACTAGAGCAAGATATAGCTTGAGAACCACACCAGGTGTCTTGTTACTAACGCTGCGATTAATAAATCCAAGTGTCCGATTTGCCTTATTACGAACATTTATGCATTGATCCTTTTGTTTTAAATTCTTACTAATCATAACTCCCAGATCCCTTTCGCAATCCGACTTCGCAATCACAACACCATCTAGCTCGTATCTTGTAACTCTATCATCATTACCTAACCTCAGAACTTTACATTTATCAGCATTAAACTGCATCTGCCAATCCTTTGACCATTTCAAAACCCTATCTAGATCAACTTGAAGTGATAGTGAGTCCTCCTCCGAATTAATTTCCCTACCGATTTTCGTATCATCGGCAAATTTGCAAATGTTGCTACTCAAACCTGAATCTAAATCATTTATATATATTATAAACAACAGAGGTCCCAGGACAGAGCCTTGAGGCACTCCACTTACAACATTTTCCCACTCTGACTTGATTCCATTTATACTAACTCTCTGTTTCCTTTGGTATAGCCATGCCCTAATCCAGCTTAATATAGCACCCCCAATACCATGAGATTCTATTTTTTTAATCAGTCTTTCATGTGGCACTGTATCAAAAGCTTTGCTAAAGTCAAGGTATACAACATCGCAATCCTTACCACTATCAACTGCCTCAACAATGCTAGAATAAAAAGATAACAAATTTGTTAAACATGAACGGCCATTTATAAAACCATGTTGCGACTCAATTATTAATTTATGTTTTTCAAGATGAAGACGAATTTTATTTGCTATTATAGATTCGAGTAATTTTCCCACAATAGACGTTAGGCTAATTGGTCGATAGTTAGACGCAAGTGATCTATCTCCTTTCTTAAAAACTGGTATCACATTAGCAACTTTCCAAAACTCTGGCACTCTGCCTGACTCTATTGATTTATTAAATATGGTTGACAGTGGGTCACAAAGCTCCTCTTTGCATTCTTTAAGCACCCTAGCAAACACTTCATCCGGCCCTGGGGATTTGTTTGGTTTGAGTTTTACTATTTGTTTAAGAACATCCTCCCTGGTAACTGCTAAACTCGTCAACCTGTCCTCGTCCCCACCCACATAGACTTGTTCGGCTGAAGGCATATTGTTAAGTTCCTCTTTAGTAAATACAGATACAAAATATTTATTAAAAATACTACTCATCTCTTCATCACTATCTGTTATTTGACCTGTCTCAGTTTTTAATGGACCTATCCTTTCCCTAGTCTTAGTACGATATAACTGAAAAAACCCTTTAGGATTTGTCTTTGCTTGCCCTGCTATGCGAACTTCATAGTTTCTTTTTGCTTTCCTTATCTCTTTTTTAACATTTCTAACCAGTTGTACGAATTCCTGTTCTAAAGTGACCTCCCCATTTTTAATCCTTTTGTACCAAGCTCTCTTTTTACCTATAAGGTTCTTCAAATTCTTTGTTATCCACTTTGGGTCATTAGTATACGATCTATTCAATTTGTATGGTATACTACGTTCCTGTGCTTTGTTTAGAATATTCTTAAATAAGTTATATATTGAATCCACATCGAAATCCCCATTTAAGTCACCTATCGCTGGGTTCATGTCTCGCTCCAAGACCGGCCCACACCCCATACCCAAGCCTTTCCAATCAATTTGACCCAAGAAATTTCTTAGGCTATTAAAATCAGCTTTTCGAAAATCTGGCACTTTAACAGAATTTTCTCCTACTGGTCTATTCCATTCTATGCTAAATCTGATTTCTTTGTGATCACTGCTCCCTAGCTCACTCCCTATTTCGATGTCATTAATTTGCGTTTCCCTGTTAGTTAACACTAAATCTAAAATATTATTTTCCCGTGTTGGTTCCTTAATGTGTTGCGTAAGAAAGCAATCGTCAATTAATTCTAGAAAATCTTCTGCTTCACTATTCCCTGTTTTGTTCAACCAGTTTATTCCGCTAAAATTAAAGTCACCCATGACATAAATACTGTTAGATCTAGATGCTCTAGATATTTCATCCCATAGATGCTTTGCTTCCATTCTGTCTAAATTTGGTGGCCTATATATTACTCCTATTATAATATTATTAGCTTTTTCGTTTAATTCAATCCAAATAGTTTCTGTGTGGGGCTCTGTTTTGATTCCCTCTTTGAGACTACATTTCAAATTGTCCCTAACATATATGGCTACTCCACCTCCTCGTCTAATATATCTATCTGTGTGAAATAGTTTAAATCCATATATTTGATATTCAGCTAATAGTTCTCTATTTTCTACATTCATCCACGTTTCGGTAAGTGCAATAATATCTATTTTTTCTGTGCAGACAAGAGCATTTAATTCGTTAATTTTATTTCTTAGACTTCTACTGTTAGTGTAATATACCCTAAGTGAATTGTTATTTTGCGGACCTTCTCTTTCCCTGATCGTTTTGCCAATTCCTTTCTCCCACAAACACATACTTTTATTACCTCCTTCCTCCAAATCAATTCCCATACCTCTATCTACTAACAGTTTAAACCCAAACAAACACCTCTAACCACTTCTTCTAGCGAGTTCGCAACAGCAACAACCCCAGCTCTCGATAGATGCACCCCATCACGAGCATACATTTCATTTCTTCCATAGAAGTGTTCCCAGTTGTCTATGAAAGATATTGCATTTGATTTGCAATATCTTTCCAGCCGGCAATTGACACCAAGTGCCCTCGATATCCATTCATTTCCCACTCCCTTTCTTGGAAGAATGCCACATATGATCGGGATTCCTCCCTTGCTCCTAACTAACTCTATGGCTGTTTTATACCTCTGAATCAGTTCCTCACTCCTGACTCGACCAACATCATTTCCTCCCACGCTAATGCAAATAATGGGATTGTTCCCATTACCAGCCATAATATCATTCATGTTGTTTATAATATCACCAATGCCAGCTCCGGGATAGCAAACCCTTAACCTGTTCCCCCTATCTCTAGCACAAAACGTTCTATCCAAATACCTTATCTGGGAATCTCCCACAACTAATGTTTGCTTAGGTACTTCCTTTACTTTCTGAGGGGCCTGCGCTTCCTTTCTCTTCGTTGCTTTCCCTTTTGCGCGATCCACAGTCTCTCCACAGCACTCGTCCTCCAAAACGTCAAATGAATTTGAAGTTGCTATGGCGTTTGAAGGCGGCTTTATCAAAGTCTTCTTAAGGCCCCTGTCTTTCGCAACTCTCCAAGACGAGGTCCCTTTACTGCTGGTCTCCTCCTTCGTTACTTCTCGTTGTTTTTTAAGCTGACGCACCTCCTCCCGCAGAGAGTCCAACTCTGTCCTCAGGGCTCCCACTAGAGTCACCAGGTCCTTCACTACAACTTCCATATTGCTATCAGTTGCGAGTCGTGTGTAGACAGTTTTTCATTCATAAAGAGGATTAAGGTAGCGTCTGGGATGCTCTCGGACGCAGGTTCGAATCCTCGTCACGGCCCTTGTGGATTTGTTCAAAAGGGAAAGGGGGGGGTTTGGCGGGTGGATGGAATGGACATTGTATATGAGGACGGGTAGGATGTTCCACACCCTCCCAGTGGCTAGTAGATATCAATTTTGGGAACACAAGTTCATTTTTAACATATAGGGTAGGGTAGGGAAGGGTTAAGGTAGGGTTAAGATAAGGTTAGGTTAGGGTTAAGGTTAGGTTAGGGTTAAATTAGGGTAAGGTTAGGGTTTGGTTAGGGGTAAGTTCGGGTTAAGTTAGGGTAGGTTAGGTTAGTTAGGATAGGTTATGATAGATTTGGGTAGGTTAGGGTAAGGTAGGGTAGGGCATAATATGATAGGGTAGGACATAATAAGATAGGGAAGGGCATAATAGGGTAGGGTAGGATAGGGTGCAGTAGGGTAAATCAGAGTAGGGTAGGGTAGGTTAGCAAGCGTTAAACGATCTATTCTACTTTACCAAAATATCTTCTGATGGCTTATTGGACACAGAAAAAGAAACTAGTCAATATCAAAACACTCCATTTTCTTTAATCCATTTAAAAGAAAAATCAGAAAATTCTCCCCTATATAACAGCCACACAATTAGAGGTAAGAACATAAGAACAAAGGCAACTGCAGAAGGCCTATTGGCCCATACGAGGCAGCACCTATTTATAACCACCCAATCCCAGTCATATACTTGTCCAACCCGCGCTTGAAACAATCGAGGGACCCCACTTCCAGCACGTTACACGGTAATTGGTTCCACAAATCAACAACCCTGTTACTGAACCAGTATTTACCCAAGTCTTACTTATCCAATTTATACCCATTGTTTCGTGTTCTGTCTTGTGTTGATACTTTTAATACCCTATTAATATCCCCTTTGTTATGTCCATTCACCCAGGTGTATCAGCTCATCCCAATAGAGGTCACCCATTCACATACCCTTAAAAACCCCTTCACCCATACTCTGAGAGAGAACTTTCTAACTATAATTTGCGCACAACACAAACCCTGTCTCAGACAGGGTCCGTTCTCGTCCTGGACGCGTATGGAACGTGTATGGGATTGGTCGGGACTGCAAGGAGTATTAGACAGTTTGTGTGTTCTGAACAGAGGGGGGGTTAGGGGGGGGAGGGGTTTGGGGTTGGGGGGGGGCTTTTTTCCGTACAATTCTAAGCAGCATCATCTTCTATCTTGAGGATCTCTTATCTTGAGGTTATCTTGAGATGATTTCGGGGCTTTAGTGTCCCCGCGGCCCGGTCCTCGACCAGGCCTCCACCCCCCAGGAAGCAGCCCGTGACAGCTGACTAACACCCAGGTACCTATTTTCCTGCTAGGTAACAGGGGGGGCATAGGGTGAAAGAAACTCTGCCCATTGTTTCTCGCCGGCGCCTGGGATCGAACCCAGAATCACAAGTCCAGCGTGCTGTCCGCTCGGCCGACCGGCTTGAATACATTTATCCATTCTGTCCTCTATGTTCATGTCTAGGGAGCTGCTCACTTAGCACTCAAGTCGTAGAAGTGTTTTTAAAATGGTAATCAGAATGCATTCGTGTCTCAGGTGGAGGTGGGGTCCCTCGATTGTTTCAAGCGCGGGTTAGACAAGTATATGAGTGGGATTGGGTGGTTATAAATAGGAGCTGCCTCGTATGGGCCAATAGGCCTTCTGCAGCTGCCTTTGTTCTTATGTTCTTCTGTTCTCTCTTCCACCGTCAGTAGCAGGTGGGCAGACCCAGCTGCTCTAAGCGCAGGTCTGAGTGGTAGTTAAGCCGTTGTTAAGGTACACTGAAGGTACAGATTATATTCCGTTATAGTTAATGAGGCAGATGTAGGAGTGAGCTGTGAGTGTTATGAGAAGCGGGGTACAAGTGAGCAAATTATAGTGTGAGGGGGAGGGGCAATGTGCTTGGTAAAATGGTGTGGGGGTGATGTGTGATGTGTGTGTGTTCACACACACACACAGTATCAGTAACAGGGTTGTTGATTTGTGGAACCAATTGCCGCGTAACATTGTGGAGGTGGGGTCCCTCGATTGTTTCAAGCACGGGTTGGACAAGTATATGAGTGGGATTGGGTGGTTATAGAATAGGAGCTGCCTCGTATGGGCCAATAGGCCTTCTGCAGTTACCTTTGTTCTTATGTGTGTGTGTGTGTGTGTGTGTGTGTGTGTGTGTGTGTGTGTGTATATGTGTGTGTGTGTGTGATTGTGTGTGTGTGTGTGTGTATATATGTGTGTGTGTGTGTGATTGTGTGTGTGTGTGTGTGTGTGTGTATATATATGTGTGTGTGTGTGTGTGTGATTGTGTGTGTGTGTGTGTGTGTGTGTGTGTGTGTGTGTGTGTGTGTGTGTGTGTGTGTGTGTGTGTGATTGTGTGTGTGTGTGTGTGTGATTGTGTGTGTGTGTGATTGTGTGTGTGTGTGATTGTGTGTGTGTGTGATTGTGTGTGTGTGTGTGTGTGTGTGTGTGTGTGTTTACTTTTTGTATCTGCAGAAGCGAGCTACAAGCGTGTGTAAGAGAAATATATGTAGTCATATGTAACACACACACACACACACACACACACACACACACACACACACACACACACACACACACACACACACACACACACACACTCTTTGGCTCTGACCAAAGATCCAAAGCTCAACCCCCGCAAGCACAATTAGGTGAGTACACACACACACGCACACACACACACAGGAAGCAGCCCGTAGCAGCTGTCTAACTCCCAGGTACCTATTTACTGCAAGGTGAACAGAGGGTGAAAGAAACGCTGCCCATTTGTTTCTGCCTCTGCCGGGGATTGAACCCGGGCCCTTAGGACTACGACCCCAGAACGCTGTCCACTCAGCCGCAAGGCTCCCTGTAACTGTGTGTGTGTGTGTGTGTACTCATCTAGTGGTACTTACCTAGTTGTGCTTGCGGGGGTTGAGCTCTAGCTCTTTGGTCCCGCCTCTCAACCGTCAATCAACAGGTGTACAGATTCCTGAGCCTACTGGGCTCTATCATATCTACATTTGAAACTGTGTATGGAGTCAGCCTCGTGTGTGTGTGTGTGTGTGTGTATGTGTGTGTGTGTGTGTGTGTGTGTGTGTGTGTGTGTGTGTGTGTGTGTGTGTGTGTGAGTGTGTGTGTGTTATCACCTAGTTGTGCTTGCGGGGGATTGACCTTCGGCTCTTTGGTCCCGCCTCTCAACTGATGTATAGACTCCTGAGCCTATTGGGCTCATAACATATATCTACATTTGAAATTGCATATTCTCAAGTGGAAACACATCACTTCCTACTGCATTCAATTTGCTAACTACCCTGACATTAGACAATTCTGTCTAATGCACCAACCCATTCTCCTGTTTACATAACAGTTTTTGTAACTATCTGCTTCATAGTACAAAAGATAGCCGTTCTCAGCAAATAGATAACAGAAATTTGTACTTTTCACTTTATAGAATCGGAATAAATGAAGATAGAAAATAAATTTAAATATTCTTTGGCCTAGTATAGCACACATATTTACTAAATTAGGAGGAAGATATCGTGTATTAGGGTAGGTTAGGTTAGGTCAGGTTGTCCAACACAAAAATGCCGTTTTCCTTCAAATTTCATTGTACGTCTATATATATACTATGATCCTGAAATATATATAGACCATACAGAATATATGTACAGAAATATATATAGACCTCTATATATCCAATTTTAACTAAACGTTGTCTAAGCTCATACGTCTAATGTGACGCTTCGAGACCTTAAGTCTTAAGTCCATATGTCTTGAGACCTTAAGTAGCTAAGGGTTCTTAAGAGCATCTTAACGACCCTGTTAGCACTTGTAATTGGTGGCTCCCGTAAGAGGTAGTAAGCGCTCTTGTTCATGATATCGTTATGTTATGTACAGTGGGAATAACTGTCCCAGTCACTGTCCCAGTCACTGTCCCAGTCACTGTCCCAGTCACTGTTCCAGTCACTGTTCCAGTCACTGTTCCAGTCGCTGTTCCAGTCGCTGTTCCAGTCGCTGTCCCAGTCACTGTCCTAGTCACTGATCTAGTCACTGTCCCAGTCACTGTCCCAGTCACTGTCCCAGTCACTGTCCTAGTCACTGTCCTAGTCACTGTCCTAGTCGCTGATCTAGTCACTGTTCTAGTCACTGTTCTAGTCACTGTCCTAGTCACTGTCCTAGTCACTGTCCTAGTCACTGATCTAGTCACTGATCTAGTCACTGTCCTAGTCGCTGTCCTAGTCGCTGATCTAGTCACTGTTCTAGTCACTGTTCTAGTCACTGTCCCATTCACTGTTCTAGTCACTGTCCCATTCACTGATTTAGTCACTATCTTAGTCACTGTCCCAGTCACTGTTCCAGTCACTGTTCCAGTCGCTGTTCCAGTCGCTGTCCCAGTCGCTGTCCCAGTCGCTGTCCCAGTCGCTGTCCCAGTCGCTGTCCCAGTCGCTGTCCCAGTCGCTGATCTAGTCACTGTTCTAGTCACTGTCCTAGTCACTGTTCTAGTCACTGTCCTAGTCACTGTCCTAGTCACTGTCCTAGTCACTGTTCTAGTCAATGATCTAGTCACTGATCTAGTCACTAGTCATTGTTCTAGTCACTGGTCTAGTCACTGTCCCAGTCACTGGTCTAGTCACTGTCCCAGTCACTGGTCTAGTCACTGTCCCAGTCACTGGTCTAGTCACTGTCCCAGTCACTGGTCTAGTCACTGTCCCAGTCACTGGTCTAGTCACTGTCCCAGTCACTGATCTAGTCACTGTCCTAGTCACTGATCTAGTCACTAGTCATTGTTCTAGTCACTGATCTAGTCACTGTCCTAGTCACTGTCCCAGTCACTGATCTAGTCACTGTCCTAGTCACTGATCTAGTCACTAGTCATTGTTCTAGTCATTGTTCTAGTCACTGATCTAGTCACTGATCTAGTCACTGTCCTAGTCACTGTCCCAGTCACTGATCTAGTCACTGATCTACTCACTGTCCCAGTCACTGTTCCTGTCCAGGAGCCAAGATCTGTCCATAGAACGGAAGCCTGAGACGACTCCCAGATCAGACACCTGACTGAAGAACTCAAGTTTCACTCAGCGATGGAGGAACAACTCCCGTCTGGGACGGAACACTGGTGGTTGGTACCTTCACTCAGCGATGGAGGAACAACTCCCGTCTGGGACGGAATACTGGTCGTTGGTACCTTCACTCAGCGATGGAGGAACAACTCCCGTCTGGGACGGTATACTGGTCGTTGGTACCTTCACTCAGCGATGGAGGAACAACTCCCGTCTGGGACGGAATACTGGTCGTTGGTACCTTCACTCAGCGATGGAGGAACAACTCCCGTCTGGGACGGAATACTGGTGGTTGGTACCTTCACTCAGCGATGGAGGAACAACTCCCGTCTGGGACGGAATACTGGTGGTTGGTACCTTCACTCAGCGATGGAGGAACAACTCCCGTCTGGGACGGAATACTGGTGGTTGGTACCTTCACTCAGCGATGGAGGAACAACTCCCGTCTGGGACGGAACACTAGTGGTTGGTACCTTCACTCAGCGTCCTGCACTGTCAATAAAGTTGACAGGCCGCCTAGTAAAGACGGTCACTAGTGCCGCCAGATTATTGGACGGGGGAAATTCTGTCCTGGGTTCATTTTTCCAGACCTTTTGAAGTGACTATTCTCACTTTTTAATGAAGGGTTTTTTTACAAGTGAAATTTTGCATTTTTTCTTAAATTTTTTTGGGCCAGTGGAAACAAAGTATCCCATTTTCCCCTAAATCCCCCCTAATTTCCCCTCTTCCCCAACACCCCCTCCCCCCCTCTCTCTCCTACCTTCGGGACGTCCAGTAATTGCATAGCGTCTTTTAAAAGCCTTATACTGATTGCATCACAAAGGCTGGTGCTCACTGCAAGTTGGTCAGGATGTGTAGTTTGAAGTCTTACACCTTTCTCCTGTTGACACCCCATCTCCACACCCCCCCACCCTTCAACCCCCCCCCCCCCCTCCAACATCCCCCCCCCCCCCCCCTCCTGCTGCCCAATCCCCTCTAAACCCTTCTGTTATTCCACCTCGGTCGCCCATTGGCCAAGGTTTTTCAGGTTATATCAAGGGCCTTTTTCAGTGGGGACAGTTATATCAAGGGGCCTTTTTCAGTGGGGACAGTTATATCAAGGGGCCTTTTTCAGTGGGGACAGTTATATCAAGGGGCCTTTTTGAGTGGGACATTTATATCAAGGGGCCTTTTTCAGTAGGGACAGTTATATCAAGGGCCTTTTTGAGTGGGGACAGTTATATCAAGGGGCCTTTTTCAGTAGGGGCAGTTATATCAAGGGGCCTTTTTCAGTAGGGACAGTTATATCAAGGGGCCTTTTTCAGTAGGGACAGTTATATCAAGGGGCCTTTTTCAGTTGGGACAGTTATATCAAGGGGCCTTTTTCAGTGGGGGCAGTTATATCAAGGGGCCTTTTTGAGTGGGGACAGTTATATCAAGGGGCCTTTTTCAGTGGGGGCAGTTATATCAAGGGCCTTGTTCAATGGGACAGGAGGCCTTACACCAGCTTTCACATACATCGTTGTGCTTCAAGGGATCGGGCTTCAACTCTTGGGCCCAGTCTTCCTTGCTGTTATAGTAGTCCTTTGATGTAATGGCACACCTATAGCTGCCCTCTGGCAGTTTTTCATAGTTTTGAAACTGTGATTGGAGTTGGCCCTCAATTACACCCCTCCCCCTCCCCACTGTAACTATTTTGCTGACCCCTGTGATGAAGTACCCCTCCCCTCCCCCCCCTCCTGGGGTCATCCAAGCACATCCATCACTGTTCATTTGTTCGAGTTTGTTCCCTTAACTGTTCTTCAAAGTTACTATTTACTGAACATCTGACACACATTTCGTGGTTAACCTCTCGACCTTTTCGAGTTTTCCATTTGTGTTTTGATGGCTGGCGATGAGTCACAATACCGTGGCTGACGTATGTTGACCAGACCCACACACTAGGGGGTGAAGGGACGACGACGACGACGACGACGACGTTTCGGTCCGTCCTGGACTATTCTCAAGTCGATTTTGAATGGCTATCACAATCGATAGCCAGCTGATGGTGGCTATCTTACCGAAGCTGTAACACTGCCTTGTTAGACTAGACGAGAAAAACAGTCCTATGCAATAACCCCCCCCCCCCGCCAGTTAGAATATTAGGAGTGGATATTGATGAGTACCTGTGTAGAGTGGATATTGGTGAGTACCTGTGTAGAGTGGATACTGATGAGTACCTGTGTAGAGTGGATACTGATGAGTACCTGTGTAGAGTGGATACTGATGAGTACCTGTGTAGAGTGGATACTGATGAGTACCTGTGTAGAGTGGATACTGATGAGTACCTGTGTAGAGTGGATATTGGTGAGTACCTGTGTAGAGTGGATATTGGTGAGTACCTGTGTAGAGTGAATATTGATGAGTACCTGTGTAGAGTGGATACTGATGAGTACCTGTGTAGAGTGGATATTGGTGAGTACCTGTGTAGAGTGGATACTGATGAGTACCTGTGTAGAGTGAATACTGATGTCGTGGAGTCACAGTGATGCGAGTCCGCGGTCTTGTCTAAGACTGTCATACCCCAAGATTCCCGGGCTCACCATAGCCCGTGCTACTTGGAACTTTTTGTTCCAGGTAGCGACTCTACAACAACAACAGCCAAGATTCTCCAAATACAGAGAGAGATGGGGGACGGGGTCGCAGGTCTGTGGGGTCCTGTACAAAGTCCTCCAATTACATTACCTATTACCTAACCATTTAGCCTCTGTACAAGTACATATTTCAACAAAATAAACTACCAGACATAATCACTAGAGAGTAGTTCACGTCCCTCGAACGTAACAATTCCAACGCTTTCATCGTCTGTAAAACGTAAAATAATGAAACTCATTTCTGCCACGATTTAGCGACGAAAAACATCCATTAAATTTTTTTTTTAACTTACAAATGAATGGAAAATAACGTAGATGGTAAGGTAACTATTAGCAGACAGCGCTAAGCCAATAGGACTCTTGCTCTTCACGGAAGAGGATGCGAGGACAAGGAGCTGGGATAGGACCCACGGAAAAGACATTGCCCAACCGCCTCGACCATCGGGAATAGAACCCATACACTAGTATTTCATAACACCCTTCCAGTCCCCTCACACTGATACCAGATAACTACAGAAAAATAATACAATTCAAACATGTATAAATTTTAAAGTAGATTCTAATGATACGTTAAAAGCAAAAATTAACATAGAAGCCCCGGCCTCTCAAATGATATTAATACCAGATGGTATTTGTATATAAAACTTATAATGAATATAAATCCCCTCTTAAAATGAGAAGGTGAGGATTACATATACACACGTGAGGATTTACATACACACGTGAGGATTTACATATACACGTGAGGATTTACATATATACACGTGAAGATTTACATATACACGTGAGGATTTACATATATACACGTGAAGATTTATATACACACGTGAGGACCAACAGCTTCCTCGTTAGTGAGGTCATCTGAGGATCACCTGGTTAGGCTTACCTGCAAAGAGAATAACAAATGCAATTAATTAACAATTTAATAGAAAACTAAATATACAACATTCAGGTATATATATATATATATATATATATATATATATATATATATATACACACACACACACACACACACACACACACACACACACACACACACACACACACACACACACACACACACACACAACGTCCAGAAACAGACGTACTAAAGTGTGCCCTGATCCTCACCTGCCAAAGGACCCCCATGAAACAGAAAACGGGACATTAGGTCAATTTCGTGAACAGTTATCATCTAGTACGCCATTTTTGGGCCTTAGGCGTACTGTACGTCAAAATACGTCGTGTTAGGAGGACGGGAACCGGCGCAAGAAACCTTTACATCTCAAGTGATATAATGGAACAGGGGAGGATGGAAGGGGGAGGGGGGGGGGGAAAGGAGACGGGAAAGAGTCCTAAGTGCTGTGGGGAAAGGAGGAAAAGTAAAATAAAAAAAGTGAGAGAGAGGGAGCGAAAGAGAAAAAGAACGAGAGGGCAAGTGAGAAAGATAGTGAGAGCGAGAGTGCAAATGAGAGAGAGCGAGAGTGACAGTTGATTGAAAGTTGAGAGGCGGGACCAAAGAGCTAGAGCTCAATCCCCGCAAGCACAATTAGGTGGAGTACAATAGGTGAGCACACACACACACACAGGTGGGGGGGGGCCTGGTAGCCTGGTGGATAGCGCGCAGGACTCGTAATTCTGAGGCGCGGGTTCGATTCCCACACCAGGCACAAACAAATGGGCAAAGTTTCTTTCACCCTGAATGTCCCTGTTACCTAGCAGTAAATAGGTACCTGGGAGTTAGTCAGCTGTCACGGGCTGCTTCCTGGTATGTGTGTGTGTTGTGTGGGGAAAAAAAAGTAGTTAGTAAACAGTTGATTGACAGTTGAGAGGCGGGCCGAAAGAGCAAAGCTCAACCCCCGCAAACACAACTAGGTGAACACACACACACACACACACACACACACGGGGACAAACCTCCCCTCCCCCCCCCCCCCCCCAAAAAAAAAACCCACACACTTACACCATCAAAATTATAACACTGAAAGAACTCAAAAAAAATCCCCAAAATTTCAGTGTAATGACAGGTGGCCCAAAAAAACAGTTTTGAATACACCCAGCCATTCAATTAAGGGGCATATTAGGTTCCAAATGCAATTTCGAGTTGAGAAAGAACTGGGAGGGGGGGGGAGGGGACCCCACTTTGAAGTTGCATATGCATGGTGCAAGTTGCATGCTACTACAGCGTGCCGGATCGGATAACGTGTCGTGGACACACACGTTTAAAAACTGCCGGCTAATCTGACTGTCAGGGCTCCCGGAGCCCAAAATTATACACACAAAATGCCAATTTACTGACTGTCATTAACGCGAGATCAAAGCCTCGCGCCTCGCTTTCAACTCCGGCCCGTGTTAATTTGTAAGGGATTCGTCGTATCCGGCTCGTGTTAATATGTTAGGGATTCGTCGTATCCGGCCCGTGTTAATATGTTAGGGATTCGTCGTATCCGGCCCGTGTTAATATGTTAGGGATTCGTCGTATCCGGCCCGTGTTAATATGTAAGGGATTCGTCATATCCGGCTCGTGTTAATATGTAAGGGATTCGTCATATCCGGCTCGTCTTAATATGTTAGGGATTCGTCATATCCGGCTCGCGTTAATATGTAAGGGATTCGTCGTATCCGGCCCGTGTTAATATGTAAGGGATTCGTCGTATCCGGCCCGTGTTAATATGTAAGGGATTCGTCATATCCGGCTCGCGTTAATATGTAAGGGATTCGTCGTATCCGGCTCGTGTTAATATGTAAGGGATTCGTCGTATCCGGCCCGTGTTAATATGTAAGGGATTCGTCGTATCCGGCCCGTGTTAATATGTAAGGGATTCGTCGTATCCGGCCCGTGTTAATATGTAAGGGATTCGTCGTATCCGGCTCGTGTTAATATGTTGGGGATTCGCATATCTATGTTAGGGATTCGTCGTATCCGGCTCGCGTTAATAAGTTAGTGGATTCGTCATATCCGGCTCACGTTAATATGTTAGGATTTTGTCATATCCGGCCCGCGTTAATATGTAAGGGATTCGTCATATCCGGCTTGCGTTAACATGGATTGTTTCAGATTCGTCATATCCGGCCCGTGTTAATGCTAGGGATTCGTCATATCCGGCTCGCGTTAATATGCTAGGGATTCGTCATATCCGGCTCACGTTAACATGGATTGTTTCAGATTCGTCATATCCGGCCCGTGTTAATGTTAGGGATTCGTCATATCCGGCCCGCGTTAATATGTTACAGATTCGTCATATCCGGCCGAATTACTGTCAGGGAGGGGAACCTCCTACCCGAGAGCCAGATCATTGAATCTGTGTCGTGAAGCACACACACAAGCCGGATAACATCAGCGGCGTATGCAAGACAAAAGTAAGTGATAAGAATTGCCTTGAAAATACTTAAGATTCCCTGAATACTTTACTACAAGTACAGAGGAAACAGGAAAAAGTGCCCAAAAGGTTCAGCGGATATAAGAAATCTAAAAATATACAGGTAAATTAATGAACTTATTTTTTTGAATTAGAGGTAAGACATGACCACGACATACAAGTTCCTCAGGAATATATTGGGCTAAATGAGCGCCCTCGGGCGATGAATAGGTGGAGGAGTGGGTCTTGGGAAGGAAACTAAGGGTTTTAACATGATGAATCACACGGGGCTGATGATATGTTGAATAAACCACTCATCAGAAGATGAAGGGACGACGACGTTTCGGTCCATCCTCACACGAGACGTAATAACGACGTCGTTTCACTTATCTTCTGACGTGCTGTTTTAATCATCATCAGGGTGATAGTGAGAGGGTACTCATCAGAGAGGTGATGAATCACGAGACTGGTCGCTGGGAATCATCCTACAGTCCACGTCTGTGTCAACCACCGGTTGGTCGGCCGAGCGGACAGCACGCTGGACTTGTGATCCTGTGGTTCTGGGTTCGATTCCAGGCGCCGGCGAGAAACAATGGACAGAGTTTCTTTCACCCTATGCCCCTGTTACCTAGCAGTAAAATAGGTATACCTGGGTGTTAATCAGCTGTCACGGGCTGCTTCCTGGGGGGTGGAGGCCTGGTCGAGGACCGGGCCGCCGGGACACTAAAAAGCCCCGAAATCATCTCAAGATAACCTCAAGATAACCACTCCATGTCAACGTCTTGACATAGAAACTTGGATTCTTTATCTCAATGTTTGTTTGATAATGGGTTAGAGGGCCGAGTTTCCGCTCAATACAACTGAACTACATTAAATCTACATGATTTATAATATAGTCATTAAAAATTGACTTACAAGCGATCCCGATTTGTAGCCTAAAGAGTAAAAATTATATTACAATTTAACAATATACATATTGAATATAATTGTATATTACAATTAATATAATTGTAATATACAATTATATTAAAAATATTATATCACAAAAATTCCATTCCAACGCTGCCCCCCCCCCAAAAAAAAATATATATATCCCTAAGAAAAAATAAATAAAAAAGCAAACTACAGTATATAAATTGTTTTTTTATATAAATTTATATAAACTACAGTATATAAATTAAGAACAAAAATACAGGAAAAAAAATAATTTAGATGCAATTACATCATTATATAAACATTTCACAGTTATAAAGGAAAAAAAAAATTGCCGAAATTAAATTTTGTTCGGTATGAATTTAATTTACAAGATCAAAGACAAAAGGCCCGGTCCCTTATTAAAAATACCTTCCAACACTTGTACAGAAAAGTCAGCCTTTCATACAGACTTCCTTCTGGGGGGGGGGGGGGGGGAGTGCTTTGAGTCTCTCTCTCTCTCTCTCTCTCTCTCTCTCTCTCTCTCTCTCTCTCTCTCTCTCTCTCTCTCTCTCTCTCTCTCTCTCTCTCTCTCTCACCCTACAGAACAGCGAGCCACAGCGCCATCTATTAGCCTATCAGAGTTAAATCATAATTACCTATATATGTGTCTGGGAGGATGTTGTTGTAGATTCAGCTACTCAGAACAAAAGTTTCCAAGTAGCACGGGCTATGGTGAGCCCGTAGTGGACTTACCTGGCACAGGAGCGAGGCTGTGTATGTGTGTCTGGGAGGGACGTCCACCTGTCTCTATATTTGGCATAAAACTTCGTGTGCGAACTCGGACCCTCCGAGTCCGAATCAGAGGTTTCAGACCCTCGGCTAAGTCTGGAACCTAATTTTTGCCTTTTTTTTTAACCATTTCCAATCGGGGAATAGGTTGATTAGAGGATGATGGGAAAGTGGGGGGGGGGAAGGATAGAGTGGGAGGGTTTGGAAGGGGGAAGGAGGGCGGAATAGGACAGTGGGGAGAGAGGGGGAGGGGAGGAAATGGTTAGGGAGGAAATGGAAAGGGAGGAAATGGAAAGGGAGGGAGGGTAAGGAAAAATTGGGAAGAGGTAAATATGGAAGGGGGAAAAGAAGAACCTACAGAGAGAGAGAGAGAGAGAGAGAGAGAGAGAGAGAGAGACAGAGAGAGACAGAGAGAGAGACAGAGAGAGAGACAGAGAGAGAGACAGAGAGAGAGACAGAGAGACAAAGAGAGAGACAGAGAGACAGAGACAGAGGCGGGGGGGGGGGGGAGAGGCACAAAGAGGCAATAGTCAAGAGACAAAATTCTAGCTACGACTTCTCTGGTATTCACATAATTCAATTTGACATTAAAACCGGGATACAGGCACGAGTCGCCGTCCACAGAGAAGAAGACCTCATCTGTCTAAGAATTCCGTCAGTCTCTGATCCCTGACGGTAGCTGCCGTCCCAATTTCCCTTTCATGTTTAATTCATGTTTTTTTTTTTTTAAGGATATCCGGTATTCTCAGCCATTATCGACTTTTATAATAGTGAGCCATTTGACGCCGGCTGTGATAGTGTGGAGGCCGTTTTCTTTACTTTCTTTGGGTATTGTACACACACACACACACACACACACACACACACACACACACACACACACACACACACCCTGCTTATCTCCCCAGCACATCCCTTGACCCCTCTGACCCCACTGGAGTCAAATTCATCCCACATTCCAAGGACCCCCTCATCACCTCAACCCCCAAAACCCGTCCAGCCCTCATCCCCTCAACCCCCAAAACCCACCCAGCTCTCATCCCCTCAACCCCCAAATCCCATCCAGACCTCATCCCCTCAACCCCAAGAACCCACCCAGACCTCATCCCCTCAACACCCAAAGCCTACCCTGCCCTCACCCCTCCTCATCCCCTCTCCTTCCATGTGACCCCCCACCCTTGCGAGGGAGGTGGGAGGTCCCCCCCACCCCCTCTATCCATCCCCCTCCCAACCTCTCAACCTCTATCTGTCTCCCAACCTTACGCCATCTCCCAACCCCTCTATGCCCTCCCTAATCTTCAGACCCAGTATGCCCTTCCTACTCCAGACCTACCTACCCAGGCCCTACCCCAGACCCTCCTACCTACCTTCCTAGAAGCCCAGCCCCCAGTAGCCCCCCAAGCACCCCTCCTGACCTCTTTCACCCCCCATACACCCCCCGGACCCCCCCAGACACCCCCTGGATCCCCCCGGACATCCCCCGGACCCTCCCCGCCCCCAGTCATCCCCCAGACACCCCCTAGATCCCCCAGATCCCCTCTGCCCCCAGTCACCCCCCAGACATCCCCCAGATCCCCCCAGACCCCCAGAGAAAGGGAGAACTCTGGTACAAGAGTTTCCATGAAGAATCTCAAGGTTTGGTACACCAATGCTGATGGGGTATCTAATAAAGCAGAAGAGATAAAAGAAAGAGTGAGTGAAGCAGATCCTGACATAGTTGCAATTGTGGAAACTAAAATTAATGACATGATCTCAGATGCAATCTTTCCTGAAGGGTACCAGGTGATACGAAAAGAGAGGACACAGAGACAGGGAGGGGGAGTAGCACTCCTAATAAAGCGGAAATGGAAGTTTGAAGACCTGGGAAATCGAGTTACCAATGAGTGCACAAGCTTCATACATGGAACTCTGACAGTAGATGGGAGGAAGATTGTGATCATGGTAATCTACAATCCCCCACCAAACAGTAGAAGACCCAGGCAGGAGTATGATGACAACAACAAAGCATGTATAGATGAACTGCAGAAGGCAGCAACACTAGCCCACAGAATGAGAGCGAAGCTGCTGATCATGGGGGACCTAAATCATGGAGAGATAAATTGGGAATCAAGGAATCCCCATGGAGGGGATGAAACGTGGGGAGCAAAATTAGTAGATGTTATAGACAGGAATTTCCTGACACAACATGTGAAGGAAGACACAAGGGAAAGAGGAGGAGATGCACCGAGCCTATTAGACCTGATTTTCACCCAGAACGTAGAAGATATCGAGAATTTAGAGCATGAAATACCTCTAGGGGCCAGTGACCATTGTGTCCTAGTCTTTGACTACATGATGGAATTCAAAATTATGACCATGGGACAAGAGATCTGGGAAAGGAGAGCTGACTACAGGAAAGGGGACTATATGAGGATAAGGGACTATCTGGGTGAAGTGCAGTGGGAGGAAGAAATTAGAGGAAAAACAGTCCAAGATATGATGGACCTAGTCATACAGAAATGCCAGGAGGCCGAAGAGAGATTTATACCAACGGTAAAGGGAAAAAATAAGAAGGAATATAATAACCCATGGTTTAATAGACAGTGTCAGGAAGCAAAAATGGCCAGCAGGCGGGAGTGGAGGAAGTACAGAAGACAAAGAACAGAGGACAACAGAAGCAGATACAACAGAGCTAGGAACGATTACATTAACATAAGACGAACATCGGAAAGGGACTATGAGAACGATATTGCAATCAAAGCGAAAAAACAACCTAAGTTACTACACAGTCATATAAGAAGAAAAATGTCGGTGAACGACCAAGTGACAAGACTACGGAAGACAGAGGGGGCATATACTGAAAGTGACAAGGAAATCTGCGAGGCACTGAATGCCAGTTTCCATGGAGTGTTCACTACCGAGCCTGAGCAGCTCCCATTGTTGGAAGGGGTTACCCTAGATGAAAGACTATCAGATATAGAGGTGACAGCAGAGGAGGTAATGAAACAGTTGACAACTCTAGATGCAACTAAAGCAGTTGGACCAGACAAAGTATCACCGTGGATACTAAAAGAAGCAGCACAGGCCCTCAGTGTGCCTCTGGCAATGATCTTTAATGAGTCACTTATGTCAGGAGAATTGCCCAGTTGCTGGAAGAAGGCAAATGTCGTGCCGATCTTCAAGAAAGGAGATAGGGAGGAGGCACTTAACTACAGACCTGTATCACTGACAAGCATCCCCTGTAAAATACTGGAAAGAATAATTAGGCTACGACTGGTTGCACACCTGGAGAACATTAGGTTTGTGAACAAACATCAACATGGGTTCTGGACAGGGAAATCGTGCCTAACAAACCTTCTGGAATTCTATGATAAAATAACGAGGATAAGACAGGACAGAGATGGTTGGGCAGACTGCATATTTCTGGACTGCCAAAAAGCCTTTGATACAGTACCGCACATGAGACTGCTGTTCAAGCTCGAGAGGCAGGCGGGGGTGGGGGGAAAGGTCCTAGAATGGATAAGGAACTACCTAACAGGAAGGAGCCAAAGAGTTACGGTAAGGGGCGAGAAGTCGGACTGGCGAACAGTAACAAGTGGAGTACCACAAGGATCGGTGCTGGGACCAATTCTATTTCTTGTATATGTTAACGACATGTTTACAGGCGTAGAGTCCTACATGTCGATGTTTGCGGATGATGCAAAGTTAATGAGAAGAGTTGTGACAGATGAGGATTGCAGGATCCTCCAAGAGGACCTGAACAGATTGCAGAGATGGTCAGAGAAATGGCTACTAGAATTCAACACGAGCAAATGTAAAGTTATGGAAATGGGACTAGGAGATAGGAGACCAAAGGGACAGTACACAATGAAGGGGAACAGCCTACCTGTAACGACGCGTGAAAGAGACCTGGGGGTGGACGTAACACCTAATCTATCTCCTGAGGCACATATTAATAGGATAACGACAGCAGCGTACTCTACACTGGCAAAAGTTAGAACATCATTCAGAAACCTAAGTAAGGAGGCATTTAGGGCGCTTTACACTGCCTACGTAAGGCCAGTCTTAGAGTATGCCGCCTCATCATGGAGTCCCCATCTGAAGAAGCATATAATGAAACTGGAAAAGGTTCAGAGGTTTGCAACGAGACTCGTCCCAGAGCTACGAGGGATGGGGTATGAAGAGCGCCTGAGGGAACTGTGCCTTACGACACTAGAAAGAAGAAGGGAGAGGGGGGACATGATAGGAACGTATAAGATACTCAGAGGAATTGACAGAGTGGACATAGACGAAATGTTCACACGGAATAGTAACAGAACGAGAGGACATGGATGGAAGCTTGAAACTCAGATGAGTCACAGAGATGTAAGGAAGTTTTCTTTTAGCGTGAGAGTAGTGGGGAAATGGAATGCACTTCAGGAACAGGTTGTGGAAGCAAATACTATTCATAATTTTAAAACCAGGTATGATAGGGAAATGGGACAGGAGTCATTGCTGTAAACAACCGATGCTCGAAAGGCGGGATCCAGGAGTCAATGCTCGATCCTGCAAGCACATATAGGTGAGTACATATAGGTGAGTACACACACACACATGGGGGGGGTCTGGTAGCTGAATGGACAGCGCGCAGAACTCTTAATCCTGTGGCCCGGGTTCCATTCCCGGACCAGGCAGAAACAAATGGGCAAAGTTTCTTTCCGCCCTGAATGCCCCTGTTACCTAGCAGTAAATAGGTACCCGGGAGTTAGACAGCTGTTACGGGCTGCTTCCTGGGGATGGGGGGGTAGGTGAAATTTTTTTTTGTAGGTAGTAACAGTTGATTGATTGACAGTTGAGAGGCGGGCCGAAAGAGTAGAGCTCAACCCCCGCAAGCACAACTAGGTGAATACACACACACACACACACACACACACACTCACTGGAACGCGTAGAAAGCTAGTGGAACATCTGGAACGGAAGAACTTTGTATCATAACATCAGCATGGGTTCAGGGATGGCAAATCATGCCTCACAGGACTGATTGAATTCTACGACCAGGCAACAAAAATCAGGCTAGAAAGAGAGGGGTGGGTAGACTGCACATTTTTGCCAGAAAGCCTCAGACACAGTACCACATAAGCGACTAGTGCACAAACTGGAGATGCAGGCAGGAGTGAAATGGAAGGTACTCCACTGGATAAGGGAGTACCTAAGCAACAGAAGACAGAGTCACTGTGAGGGGTGAGGTCTCGGAGTGGCGAGGCGTCACCAGTGGAGTCCCACAGGGATCAGTTCTTGGACCTGTACTGTTCCTGATATATGTAAATGATCTCCCAGAAGGAAGAGGGGTGATGCAAAAATTATGAGGATTATTAAGACAGAGGAAGATAGTATGAGGCTGCAAGATGACCTAAACAAATTGAAGGAATGGTCACACAAATGGCTACTAAAGTTCAACCCAAGTAAATGTAAGATAATGAAACTAGGGGGAGGAAATAGGAAGCCTGACATAGGATACCGAATGGGAGATGAAGTCCTTCACGAAACGGACAGAAAGAAAGATCTAGGAGTTGATATCACGCCAAACCTGTCTCCTGAAGCCCACATCAAAAGAATAACATCGGCGGCGTATGCAAGGCTGGCTAACATAAGAACCGCCTTCAGAAACCTGTCTAAGGAATCATTCAGACCCTTGTACACCACATATGTAAGACCAATCCTGGAGTATGCAGCCCCAGCATGAAGCCCGTATCTTGTCAAGCACAAGACGAAGCTAGAAAAAGTTCAGAGGTATGCCACTAAGCTAGTCCCAGAACTAAAAGGCATGAGTTACGAGGAAAGGCTGAGGGAACTGCATCTCACGTCGCTGGAAGACAAAAGAGCCAGGGGAGACATGATCACCACATACAAAATTCTCTTGGGAATTGACAGGGTAGATAAGGATGAATTATTTAACACGGGTGGTACACGCACAAGGAGACACAGGTGGAAGCTGAGTACCCAAATGAGCCACAGAAACATTAGAAAGAACTTTTTCAGTGTCAGAGTGGTTATTAAATGGAATGCATTAGGCAGTGATGTGGTGGAGGCTGACTCCATACACAGTTTCAAGTGTAGATATGATAAGAGCCCAATGCTCAGAAACCTGTACATCAGTTGATTGACAGTTGAGAGGCGGGACCAAAGATGATGTTCGCAGATGACCCAAAATTAATGAGAAGAGTTGTGACAGATGAGGATTATAGAATCCTCCAAGAGGAACGGAACAGGTTGCAGAGATGGTCAGCGAAATGGCTACTGGAGTTCAACACGAGCAAATGTAAAGTTATGGAAATGGGATTAGGTGAATGGGGTCCATAGGGACAGTTCACAATGAAAGGAAACTACCTGTGACGATTCGAGAAAGAGACCTGGGCGTGGACGTAGGGAGCCGGTCGGCCGAGCGGACAGCACGCTGGACTTATGATCCTGTGGTCCTGGGTTCCATCCCAGGCGCCGGCGAGAAACAATGGGCAGAGTTTCTTTCACCCTATGCCCCTGTTACCCAGCAGTAAAATAGGTACCTGGGTGTTAGTCAGCTGTCACGGGCTGCTTCCTGGGGGTGGAGGCCTGGTCGAGGACCGGGCCGCGGGGACACCAAGCCCCGAAATCATCTCAAGATAACCTCAAGATAACAAACATCTGGCATGCTCTCCACACATCCTCCTGCGTCCGCTATCTTAGTCAAATCCGCTATCGACGATAACATCTCCATAATACCAGATCTTTAACCTGTTTTGACAACTAAATAACCACTCTAATACAAGTATTTTATGTAAAAAAAAAAATATATAAAGGAGTCAACTTTTCATTACAACAAATTTTTTTTTTTACATATCTTACAGATTAGAATTTATCGCTAAATATAGCAAGGTACTACTTCGCTAGGCGGAGGAATAATTATCGCTAAATATAGCAAGGTACTACTTCGCTAGGCGGAGGAATACTGTGTAGCCTTCGGCCCTCCGCCAGCACCTCTCGCTTCAGAAATTATATATATATATATATATATATATATATATATATATATATATATATATATATATATATATATATATATATATATATATATATATATGTCGTACCTAGTAGCCAGAACGCACTTCTCAGCCTAGTATGCAAGGCCCGATTTGCCTAATAGCCAAGTTTTCATGAATTAATTGTTTTTCGTCTACCTAACCTACCTAACCTAACCTAACTTTTACGAGTACCTAACCTAACCTAACCTAACCTATAAAGATAGGTTAGGTTAGGTAGGGTTGGTTAGGTTCGGTCATATATCTACGTTAATTTTAACTTCAATACAAAAAAAATGACCTCATACATAATGAAATGGGTAGCTTTATCATTTCATAAGAAAAAAATTAGAGATAATATAATTATTCAGGAAAACTTGGCTTATTAGGCAAATCGGGCCTTGCATAGTAGGCTGAGAAGTGCGTTCTGGCTACTAGGTACAACATATATATATATATATATATATATATATATATATATATATATATATATATATATATATATATATATATATATATTTGTACCAGCGAGCACAGGAGTGGAGGGAAGCACTCTCTAAAAGTTCAAAAGCCTCGCACTCTGTTGTTCAATGATTATTAATAACGGCAATAATAAAAATGACTCGTTTGATATCACGATAAAAAAAGAATGATTACTTTTCAGTCTAGTTCTGGCGCTGGTGGTGGTGGGGTGGTGGGGGGGGAGGGGGGGTGATGGTGGTGTGGTGGTGGTGGTGGGGGTGGTGGTGGTGTGGTGGTGGTGGTGGTGGGGGTGGTGGTGGTGGGGGGGTGGTGGAGGGGGTGGTGGCGCTGGTGGTGGTGGGGTGGGGGTGGTGGTAGTGGGGGTGGTGGTAGTGGGGGTGGTGGTGGTGGGGGGTGGTGGTGGTGGGGGTGGTGGTGGTGGTAGTGGTAGTGGTGGTTGCGGATGGTTGGTTGAGAGGTGTGTATCATTTGCGTGTCTATCTTTCACGTATGTCCGCTTGTCTAACTATGTCAATTTCAAGAGGCAGTCCATGTCAGCCATGTCCATTGACCTTAGTATCTTGTATGACGCGGTCATAGCAACTCTTTCCTCTCCTCTCTCTCGGGTTGCAAGATTTAATACCCTTAGCCAGTCCTTGCAACTCTCTTAGAACTGACACTAATCTTGTTGCAAACCTTTGCACTTTAAATTCGTAAGCTGCACACGAGGCGGAATGAAGTTTTTTTCTTAAATGGCGTTCTTATGTTGTCCAGCATTTCATATGCCGCTGATGTTACCCTGTTTATGTGTGCCTCTGGTGTGAGTGCTGGAATTACATCCATTCCCAGATCCTTTTCTCTCTCTCTCCGGTTCCTGGAGTTACCTTATTGTCTCATTTCTCCCTTTCCAATTTCCATTACCTTACACTTGTTGGGATTGAGGTCTGTTAGCCACTTGTCTGCCTGTTTCTGAAGCTGGTCAAGGTCATTATGACATTTTTTTTTGGAGTCTTTCTCTATAGTTACCTCTTTTATAAGTTCTGTTTCAATTGCGTACATAGATCGAGCCATGTGGGACTCCACTCATCACACACCTTCAGCTCGACATAGATCGAGCCTTGTGGGACTCCACTCATCACACACCTTCAGCTCGACATAGATCGAGCCTTGTGGGACTCCACTCATCACACACCTTCAGCTCGACATAGATCGAGCCTTGTGGGACTCCACTCATCACACACCTTCAGCTCGACATAGATCGAGCCTTGTGGGACTCCACTCATCACACACCTTCAGCTCGACATAGATCGAGCCTTGTGGGACTCCACTCATCACACACCTTCAGCTCGACATAGATCGAGCCTTGTGGGACTCCACTCATCACACACCTTCAGCTCGACACCTTCTCTCTGTGACCCTTTCTTTTCTCTTCTTTATGTACTCCTTTATCAAGTTCAGGGCTTTCCCATTTATCCCAGATTGTGTCTCCATTTTTTCACGAGAAAAAACAACAATTACTTTCTGACAATCCAGGAAGATACCTTCTACCCAGCCTTCATTTTCTAGTCGCATTTTGATAACCTCATCATAGAATTCGATCAAGTGAGCCAGGCATGACTCTTCACTTCTACGGAACAAATCCACAAGGGCCGTGTCGAGGGATCGAACATACATCCGAGGGGATCCCAGACGCCGCCTTAATCGACCTGTCATTCCGCTACAACAGCTTTCCTTCCTTAAATAGTCCGCTATTCTCAACCCGATTACTTTCAACAGCGCGCTACTATAAGGTGTGAAGGATAGATGAAATTGTTTATGTAATAATCTAAGATGAGGTTTGATAAAGATCTTTTGTGCCCTCTGTAATGCTTTTTTTTGCGCTACCGCTCACAGGATGGGTATGGGGTGCACAATAAACTAGCCGCCTCCGGTGGCAATGGGCAAAAGCGCTCTACACGAAATACTTGACAGGACAGCCCGTCCTCCTTTGACCGACGTCATGAAAACGGTCAAATTAACGTGTCCTCTCCTAACCTACCAGAGGACCCGAAACAGAAAACGGGACAGTACGTCACGCCAGCCGCCTCTATTTTCTAGTACGTCGATTTTTTTGGCCTTATGAACATAAGAACATAAGAACATAAGAACATAAGAACATAAGAACATAAGAACAAAGGCAACTGCAGAAGGCCTATTGGGCCATACGAGGCAGCTCCTATTTATAACCACCCAATCCCACTCATATACTTGTCCAACCCGCGCTTGAAACAATCGAGGGACCCCACCTCCACCACGTTACGCGGTAATTGGTTCCACAAATCAACAACCCTATTACTGAACCAATATTTACCCTAGTCTTTCCTAAATCTAAACTTATCCAATTTATACCCATTGTTTTGTGTTCTGTCTTGTGTTGATACTTTTAATACCCTATTAATATCCCCTTTGTTATGTCCATTCACCCACTTGTAAACCTCTATCATGTCACCCCTAACTCTTCGCCTTTCCAGTGGTGCCTGTCTATAATTTAATGCCTACTGACTGTCCTTTTTTAATGGAAAGTACTCCTTTTTTAATGGAAAGTACTCCTTTTTTAATGGAAAGTACTCCTTTTTTAATGGAAAGTACTCCTTTTTTAATGGAAAGTACTCCTTTTTTAATGGAAAGTACTCCTTTTTTAATGGAAAGTACTCCTTTTTTAATGGAAAGTACTCCTTTTTTAATGGAAAGTACTCCTTTTTTAATGGAAAGTACTCCTTTTTTAATGGAAAGTACTCCTTTTTTAATGGAAAGTACTCCTTTTTTAATGGAAAGTACTCCTTTTTTAATGGAAAGTACTCCTTTTTTAATGGAAAGTACTCCTTTTTTAATGGAAAGTACTCCTTTTTTAATGGAAAGTACTCCTTTTTTAATGGAAAGTACTCCTTTTTTAATGGAAAGTACTCCTTTTTTAATGGAAAGTACGTTTGAATTTGTATATATTTCTAGGCCGTCTCCAGTCTTGTTTTATTGAAAAATTTAGTTAGCAGATGACAAAGAACAAAGCACGACCACAACACTCAACTGACACAATACACCAACCCGTTCTCGCACTTGCTTATAGTCAATATGTGGCTTATTAATAAGTGCATATGTGACATACTAATTTCAAGACACACAGAAATCACAATAGCGTGATGAGTTCGGTACTCATCACGGCCCTTATGGATTTGTTGACTTACCTGAGCCGGTCGACCATCCCTTTCCCTTGCAGGAGGTGATCTAAGGGACAAGGGGGGGGGTGAGGGTTGAGAGGTTAGGGGTTAACTAAGTCACCTAAACCTTATTACTCAAAGGTGAAATTACTCCTTCAAACTTTTCAGCCCACTAACGATTAATTACCCTAAAGCGACATAATTAGCCCCCAACGCTGACGTATATATTAAGATGCAATTAGTATGCATTAAAATGTATAATATATGCATTAATGCGTGTTGGTATGTGTGAATATCGAAGCGGTAATTACCTGAGCAACAGTAACTGCGTGTTGGTCATACAGAGGATGTATGCCGATGTATACATTGGTCATACAGAGGATGTATGCCGTTCGCTATATGTATATACCTCTTAGGGCGAGATTCAGCTCCTGGGCCCCACCTTCTTTCTCACATGACTTTGCATTTATGAGTATTTAAGTTAAGTAGCCATCCCCCGGAGAGCATCTAGATTTCCTAATGTCTTCACTGATTCTAATTCTCCTCGTCAGTTTCGTCCAACCACTTGGGCTGGACGGTAGAGCGACGGTCTCGTATCATGCAGGTCGGCGTTCAATCCCCGACCATCCAAGCGGTTGGGCACTATTCCTTTCCCCCGTCCTATCCCAAATCCTTATCCTGACCCTTGCAAGTGCTATATAGTCGTAATGGCTTGGCGCTTTTGCCTTGGCAATTCCCTTCCTCGTCAGAAAATATGTCTTTTTCCTCTTTTTCGTAGCCTAGAGTTACCCCTCTCTTACCATTCCATCTGCTTCTCTTATATCGACTTCAAGACAATCGACTTGAGAATGGTCCAGGACGGACCGAAACGTCGTCGTCGTCCCTTCACCTTCTAGTGTGTGGTCTGGTCAACATACTTCAACCACGTTATTGTGACTCCTCGCCTGCACAAGGAGATATAATACACCGCTCCTACATGCAAGAGATATATAAGATTTGACCACGGACGAAACAAAACCCATAGAAGACGAACCCTGGAAGGCCCAAGCTGTGCCACTGGTGTTCTTGGCCTTATCTCCCTCTCCACTCCTTAATTACCAGAGATGCTTTCCTTACTCCCCCCAAAAAAAAATCTCTTCCTTTCATTACCTGCTGGTTTGGGGGTAATTAGCTCTCAGTCTACGGGATCACCATAGCCCGTGCTACTTTGGATTTTTTGTTCCAGGTAGCGAATCTTTAACAACAAACAATCTGTCTAGACTGTAGTAGGGGGGGGGGTCCTTACCTTCTTGGCTGATGGCTAATTACACGACCCAACACGACTAATTACACGACTAATTACCCCGACCTACCTTCTCCTCCTCCCCTAATTACACGTTCGTTAGTATATTCTTTGGATGGGTAGCATGGAGAAGGGATGGGAAATAGGGTGTAGGGAGTGAGGAAAAGGCAGCTGAGGCTTTAAGGAAACTGTGATTTTGATGAAGGAGTAGGTTATCTTGAGGTTATCTTGAGATGATTTCAGGGCTTTTTCTTTTTTAGTGTCCCCGCGGCCCGGTCCTCGACCAGGCCTCCACCCCCCCAGGAAGCAGCCCGTGACAGCTGACTAACACCCAGGTACCTATTTTACTGCTAGGTAACAGGGGGGGGGGCATAGGGTGAAAGAAACTCTGCCCATTGTTTCTCGCCGGCGCCTGGGGTCGAACCCAGGACCACAAGCCCCGCGTGCTGTCCGCTCGGCCGACCGGCTCCCTTGTAGGATTCAAGTCCACCTCCTTACGTCTTGACGGTTCTAGTGAAGGGACTTGAATGGAATTATCAGGGGAAAGCGCCAAGTCATTATGACTATATAGCCTAGGAAGGGATCAGGATAAGGATTTGGGATGGGGGAAGGGCTATGAGGGGTCGGGAAAGGACAGAGGGAAGGGAATGGTGCCTCGACCATTTGGATGGTCGGGGATTGAACGCCGACCTGCATGAAGTGAGGCCGTCGCTGTAGTGAAGGGGAAACAAGGAGGTAAAGTCGGGGAATGTTTTTGTATTTCTTATGTGAAAACTCCCACTTAACACAGTATGTTGTTTAAAATTCGCTACCTGGAACAAAAAGTTCCAAGTAGCACGGGCTATGGCGAGCCCCTAGACTGTTCAAACGATTGGTTAGAGCTATAGTTCGAATTAGTACATGACCGGATTAAAGAGCTAAAGCTCAACCTCCGCAAGCACAATTAGTCAAGTATAAATAGGAAGGTGGAACGATTGGCTAATAGTCTAACAAGGATGTTACGGGGAGCCGGTGGCTGAGCGGACAGAACACTGGGCGCGTGATCCTGTGGTCCCGGGTTCGATCCCGGGCTCGCCGGCGCGCAAACGCCTTGAACCACACACACCTCACTCCTAGAAGCAGCAGTGCCAGACATTGCTCTCTTATCTTGCCCTACTTAAGAGTTTCTGTAGCAAGTGTCACATCATAAACAATGATATATAATGCAGGGAACAAGTCACAATAACCTGCTTGAAAACAAACAAACAAATCAATACACGCATATGAAATGAAAATGACATGATTGCAACGTCAACAAACATACCGCTGATAGAGGGCGCAAGTACGCAAGAGGTTATCTTGAGGTTATCTTGAGGT
The DNA here is from genome assembly GCF_040958095.1 of Procambarus clarkii. Taxonomy (NCBI): domain Eukaryota; kingdom Metazoa; phylum Arthropoda; class Malacostraca; order Decapoda; family Cambaridae; genus Procambarus; species Procambarus clarkii. The sequence continues at coordinate 13,501,426 of NC_091152.1, forward strand.
TATCTTGAGGTTATCTTGAGATGATTTCGGGGCTTTTTTTAGTGTCCCCGCGGCCCGGTCCTCGACCAGGCCTCCACCCCCAGGAAGCAGCCCGTGACAGCTGACTAACACCCAGGTACCTATTTTACTGCTAGGTAACAGGGGCATAGGGTGAAAGAAACTTTGCCCATTTGTTTCTTGTTACATTTGCTTGCGTGTAACATTTGGAATGTTATTTGGGGTGTGACCAACTCAAGGAACTGGAAGAGGGTACACACCTACCTACCAGATCTGGAAGAGGGTAGACAACTACCTACCAGATCTGGAAGAGGGTAGACAACTACCTACCAGATCTGGAAGAGGGTAACACAACGGAAGAGGGGTGGGAGAATGTTTCTCTCCACATCTACGGGCTCACCATAGTCCGTGCTGCTTGGAAATTTTTGTTCCAAGTAGCGAATCTTAACCAACAACATTCTCCACATCTGAGAATATGGAGAACGTTTCTCAACATCTAAGACTGTACAGAAACACCTCTAAGCCCCAGTTCTAACTGAAGTCAAGAGTGAGAGAGAAGGTAAGTTGTGAGAGCGAGGAGGGACACAGAGAGAGTAAATGAGACGGCCCATTAAGGGAGTAAATGAGAATAGACATTGTGAGAGGGAGACATTGTGAGAGGGAGACATTGTGAGAGGGAGACATTGTGAGAGGGAGACATTGTGAGAGGGAGACATTGTGAGAGGGAGACATTGTGAGAGGGAGACATTGTGAGAGGGAGACATTGTGAGAGGGAGACATTGTGAGAGGGAGACATTGTGAGAGGGAGACATTGTGAGAGAGAGACATTGTGAGAGGGAGACATTGTGAGAGGGAGACATTGTGAGAGGGAGACATTGTGAGAGGGAGACATTGTGAGAGGGAGAGACAATATACCAGTTTACCAATAGTTCGGAATACAAACTGGCTCGTATTACGCTGCCTGGGGGAAACAGCCTGGTTACAAACAACCATAAATTGTAATGGAGGTGATTGGTGCCGACATCAGCACCATTCATAGAGAAATGTGTCTTGTTATGACGTAGATTAGATTAATAAGAGGATACATATTACTGATGCTAGTGTGTGTGTGTACTTACCTAGTTGTGTTTGCAGGGGTTGAGCTCTGGCTCTTTGGTCCCGCCTCTCAACCGTCAATCAACAGGTGTACAGGTTCTTGAGCCTATTGGGCTCTATCATATCTACATTTGAAACTGTGTATAGACACTTGTGTGTGTGTGTGTGTGTGTGTGTGTGTGTGTGTGTGTGTACTCATCTAGTTGTGCTTGCGGGGGTTGAGCTCTGGCTCTTTGGTCCCGCCTCTCAACCGTCAATCAACAGGTGTACAGGTTCCTGAGCCTACTGGGCTCTATCATATCTACACTTGAAACTGTGTATGGAGTCAGCCTCCACCACATCACTTCCTAATGCATTCCATTTGTCAACCACTCTGACACTAAAAAAAATTCTTTCAAATATCTCTGTGGCTCATTTGGGCACTCAGTTTCCACCTGTGTCCCCTTGTGCGTGTGCCCCTTGTGTTAAATAGCCTGTCTTTATCTACCCTGTGTGTGTGTGTGAGTGTGTGTGAGTGTGTGAGAGTGTGAGAGTGTGAGAGTGTGAGAGTGTGAGTGTGAGAGTGTGAGAGTGTGAGTGTGTGAGTGTGTGAGTATGTGAGTGTGAGAGTGTGAGAGTGTGAGAGTGTGAGTGAGAGAGAGTGAGAGAGAGTGAGAGAGAGTGAGAGTGAGTGAGAGAGAGTGAGAGAGAGAGAGAGTGTGTGAGTGTGTGAGAGTGAGTGAGTGTGTGAGAGTGTGTGTGTGTGTGTGTGTGTGTGTGTGTGTGTGTGTGTGTGTGTGTGTGTGTGTGTGTGTGTGTGTGTGTGTGTGTGTGTGTGTGTGTAGCTGCTGCTGCTGCTGTTGTTTAAGCTTCGCTACCTGGAACAAAAAGTTCCAAGTAGCACGGGCTATGGTGATCCCGTAGTGTGTGTGTGTGTGTGTGTGTGTAGCGTCCCCAGCAACCGCAGCAGTCGACGGAAGGTGAACAGATGTCATAATAAAAGAGAGAGAGCGCGACACAAGAGCATCACACTAGAGCGCTCTGCTCTACACTATTACATCCACTACACCAAGAAGAGGCTGCTGGCTCATCCTGCCTCCCCCCCCCCTAAACTGCGTTAGTCAAGATGGCAGGATGGTCCCTCCTCAACACAGCAGGATAGCCACCCCGCTCAACAACACAGCAGGATACCCCCCCCCTCAACAACACAGCAGGATAGCCCCTCCCCCTCAACACAGCAGGATACCCCCCCCCTCAACATAGCAGGATGGCCCCTCCCCCTCAACACAGCAGGATACCCCCCCCCTCAACATAGCAGGATGGCCCCTCCCCCTCAACATAGCAGGATAGCCCCTCCCCCTCAACACAGCAGGATACCCCCCCCCCCCTCAACATAGCAGGATGGCCCCTCCCCCTCAACACAGCAGGATAGCCCCCTCCTCAACTCCTCAACACAGCAGGATAGCCCCCCCACATTAACACAGCAGGATAGGCCCCCCCTTAACACAGCAGGATAGGCCCCCCTCAACTCAGCAGGATAGCCCCCCTCAACACAGCAGGATAGCCCCCCTCAACACAGCAGGATAGCCCCCCCCCTCAACACAGCAGGATAGCCCCCTCCCCCTCCAACACAGCAGGATAGCCCCCCTCAACACAGCAGGATAGCCCCCTCCCCCTCCAACACAGCAGGATAGCCCCCACCCCTCCAACACAGCAAGATAGCGTATAAATACATCAGAAACAGTTCCCAAGTGTTCCCCTTTCTCCACGCCAATTCTCGTCTCAGTTTAAATGGTCTAAAAATGCTGTACATCAGTTTCAGTTTGCTTCGCGAAGCTGAGTGAAGCTGGGATGTCCCCCGTGGCATCTCACCATCCCCTGATCTCCCACACCAAGTGATGCTTCATCTCCATTAAGTCGAGGCAGAAGTTCTGTTTAACCTTCAATATTTCTGCTAGTATTAATAATGCATAAGTCTCTCGTGTAAGTGAAAATTATATCATATTTTTCAAAGTTATTCAATAATACGTTGGCTTTAAGATGACCGAATTGATGCGAGGAGACAAGGCATTTGCTTCTTCTTGCCCAAGTTACACGAGGTCTCGCTTCGTCCGGGTCGGCGTTCGATCTCCGATAGTCCAAGTGGTTGGATACTATATTCCTTTCCCTGCGTTCTAATCCGGATTCTTGTCGGCATATCCCTTTCAGGTGTCGTGTAGCCGAACCAGCTATGAAGCTCTCCCACCTGACCACAAGAACCGCCACGAGGCAATTAAGACCAACGGACATGACCGTTACAAAGGGACGTAACCGTTACTAACGGACATGACCGTTACCAAGGGACATGACCGTTACCAAGGGACATGACCGTTACAAAGGGACATGACCGTTACCAAGGGACATGACCGTTAATAACGGACATGACATAATCAGGACCGGGCCGCGGGGACACTAAAAAGCCCCGAAATCATCTCAAGATAACCTCAAGATGACCGTTACTAACGGACACCCATGGAAGGCTCAGTTGCGCGCGTCCGCAACCAAATTCGAATTTAAAAAATGGAAGATACCGCTATGTGGAAGAAACTTGTTTGGTGATTAATCAACATAAGTGACGAATCGACATTAATCAACTCAAAGAGTGATAACGAGATTAATTAACACCACGAATGACCACAGGAGATTACTCAACAGGATATTAATCAACACGACAGGCGACCACAGAAGGTTAATCGACACGATATGAATCACCACGACGGGCGACCACAGAAGACTAATCCACAGAAGATTAATCAGTATGAGTGACCACATGAGATTAATCCACAGGATATTAAGCAATACTTCGTGCGAGACGTCGTGTTAATCCCCCGTGATCAACACACAGCAGATTAATCAACATGACTATAGAAGATTAATGAACACGACCACAGATAATCAGCACGATCACAGGCAATTAATCACAACACGACTACGGGAGATTACTCACAGCCACGACAAGCCACCGCCGGTAGATTAATCAACACGACCGACTAATGAGCACTACCTCAAGAGGGGGATTAAAAGAGCACCGCCTCAAGAGGAAACGGACTCTTCAAATATGTATTTTCTTAAGACGAAATGAACCCTTGAAAGAGCACACAGTTTCTCGTTTTCTTCCACCTGAGAAATTTTTGAGTTCCTTGCTAAAGGTGCATCGAATCCCTTTTTAAAGACCCTCTAAAGGTTAGGGGATTCGAGCCCCCGATGTAGCTGGCTTCCTATTGTATTCCCTCCTTGAATACCACTCAGGGCTCCAGGATTGGCCAGTTGCTTCTAATCAGGAAGGGGAAGCTGAATATACGACCCAAGGATTAGATGAAGATATTGTATAAGATTACAAAAAATGTTTCGTTATCTTGGAGGTTATCTTGAGATGATTTCGGGGCTTTAAGTGTCCCCGCGGCCCGGTCCTCGACCAGGCCTCCACCCCCAGGAAGCAGCCCGTGACAGCTGACTAACACCCAGGTATACCTATTTTACAGCTAGGTAACAGGGGCATAGGATGAAAGAAACTCTGCCCATTGTTTCTCGCCGGCGCCTGGGATCGAACCCAGGACCACAGGATCACAAGTCCAGTGTGCTGTCCGCTCGGCCGACCGGCTCCAGCTTCGTACGTTGTTTCATAAATAAACTGGAGACTATGCTTATTAAACGTTTAGTAAAGTAGGTTAGACTCTCTCATGGAGAGGTAACGTTTATTGCAACTGAGAAAACGTTAGTTGCACAATTTTTTGTTAATAATTTGGTCGGGAACGTTTGCTGGAGGCGAATTTAGATGGAGAACGTTTGCTCGAGGATAAATTAAGAGCGAAACGTTTGCTGGAGGCGAATTTAGATGGAGAACGTTTGCTTGAGGCGAATTTAGATGGAGAACGTTTAGCTGGAGGTTAAATTAAGATTTAAACGTTTGCTGCAGACTAATTTAGATGAGGAACGTTTGCTGCAGACTAATTTAGATGAACGTTTTCTGGACGCTAAATTAGGTGTTGAACGTTTCCTGGGTCCAGATTCACGAAAGCACATACACAAGCACTTACGAACGTGTCCATCTTTTCTCAATCTTTGGCGGCTTTGTTTACAATTATTAAACAGTTAATGAGCTCCGAAGCACCAGGAGGCTGTTTATAACAATAACAACAGTTGAATGGGAAGTTTTCATGCTTGTAAACTGTTTAATAAATGTAACCAAAGCCGTCAAAGATTGAGGAAAGATGTACACGTTCGTAAATGCTTTCGTGAATCTGGCCCCTGGAGGCTAAATTAAACGGGAAACATTTGTGGGTGATTAACATGAGATAATTATCATTTTTCAGTGGGACTGAAAAACTGATCCAATCCATACATGCTGGTCCAATCCACTTGGATCAGCCGGTACAGGGCAGCATTGCTTTTTGCAGGTCTGCGTTCGATCCCCGACAATCCAAGTGGTTGGGTCACCTTGCCTTCCCTCAGTTCTCCTATGTTAGATTCTTAGCTTCACGTGCTTCGTGCTCAAGCCTCATCATTACCTAACCAGGAGCCAGATTCACGAAGCAGTTACGCAAGCACTTACGAACGTGTACATCTTTCCTCAATCTTTGACGGCTTTGGTTACATTTATTAAACAGTTTACAAGCATGAAAACTTCCCAATCAACTGTTGTTATTGTTATAAACAGCCTCCTGGTGCTTCGGAGCTCATTAACTGTTTAATAATTGTAAACAAAGCCGCCAAAGATTGAGAAAAGACGTACAGGTTAGTAAGTGCTTGCGTAACTGCTTTCGTGAACCTGGCCCCAGTCCTTGACAGCCCCACGAACATGAAAATTACAGAAAATAACAACGTTTCAGTCCGTCAAGGACCATTATGGGTTCAATTATTTCAGTTTCATATTATTATCTGTTTGGTTTCCTAGTCCTCCTTTATCTCCTTGTGGCATTCGTGCGATTTTCTCTATTCTTATCAATTCGCCGTGTTTAATTGTTATTCCTTCTCGCTTATCACTTTACTCTTCCCCCCCCCCCTTCCCCACACCGGTCGCCACATAGGGAGCCGGTCGGCCGAGCGGACAGCACGCTGGACTTGTGATCCTGTGGTCCAGGGTTCGATCCCAGGCGCCGACGAGAAACAAAGGGCAGAGTTTCTTTCACCCTATGCCCCTGTTACCTAGCAGTAAAATAGGTACCTGGGTGTTAGTCAGCTGTCACGGGCTGCTTCCTGGGGGTGGAGGCCTGGTCGAGGACCGGGCCGCGGGGACACTAAAGCCCCGAAATCATCTCAAGATAACCTCAAGATCTCAAGATAACATCCCCCTTCTAAGTAAAGCCACTCCCCATCCCCCTCCCAATTCTAAGTAAAGCCACTCCCCACCCCCCTCTCAATTCTAAGTAAAGCCACTCCCCACCCCCCTCCCAATTCTAAGTAAAGCCACTCCCCACCCCCCTCCCAATTCTAAGTAAAGCCACTCCTCCCCCTCCCAATTCTAAGTAAAGCCACTCCTCCCCCTCCCAATTCTAAGTAAAGCCACTCCCCACCCCCCTCTCAATTCTAAGTAAAGCCACCCCCCCTCCCAATTCTAAGTAAAGCCACTCCCCTCCCCCCTCCTAATTCTAAGTAAAGCCACTCCTCCCCCTCCCAATTCTAAGTAAAGCCACTCCCCACCCCCCTCTCAATTCTAAGTAAAGCCACCCCCCCCCCTCCCAATTCTAAGTAAAGCCACTCCCCTCCCCCCTCCTAATTCTAAGTAAAGCCACTCCTCCCCCTCCCAATTCTAAGTAAAGCCACTCCCCACCCCCCTCTCAATTCTAAGTAAAGTCACTCCCCCCCTCCCAGTTCTAAGTAAAGCCACTCCCCCACCCCCTTATAATTCTAAGTAAAGCCACTCCTCCCCCTCCCAATTCTAAGTAAAGCCACACAGCCCAACCACTTCTCCACACTCAACCAGAACTCAATCCACTCTTCGCCAAACCTTCTTCCAGAATTCCAGGGAGTTCTCCGGCACTCTCCACAACACACCACTCCATTTCCAGGACCCGCCCCTAGCCTTCATAGCTGACCTCTAGCCTACCCCCACACACCCCCACTACACCCCACCCCACCCAACACCCCCCCACCCAACACCACCCCCCACTACCCCCCACACACCAACTCACAGGAGACCTCTGGACGTCTCGTCTCCTCCTCCCCCCCCCCAACACACACACACACACACACACACACACACACACACACACACACACACACACACACACACACACACACACACACACACACACACACACACACAAGCTTCCAGCAGTCCGTAGTTCTTTGCAAACTTTCTTAATTAAAACCTTTCTCACTCAAATCCCGTAATGGGGGACCATACCCCCCCCCCCTCCCCTGCCCCATCCCCCACCCCCCACCCCCCACACACACACACAGTCAGATAATGACTTCGACTTGGGTGTCCACTATATCCGGTTTTATTTTGCATGCAAGATTTAGTGGTTTGTCGTTTGAAGTGTAAGATTTTCAGTCTCTTTGTCAATGGTAATGGTGGCCCATTTTCTTATATATTTACGTGGTGTTCAGTTTTCTTTATGAAGCAAGAGTTTAACCTGTATTAAACAGGTACGTTCCGTTTTTCTTTTTAAAATTAAATTTTACTATTATCAAAAGGAAGTTATTTTTATTTTCGGCATTATATGCATATATCTGAACATAAATTACAATGCATATATAGCAACACACACAGACGCAGATGCACGCACGCACGCACGCGCGCGCGCACACACACACACACACACACACACACACACACACACACACACACACACACACACACACACACACACACAGCCTATGAAGGGGAACAGCCTACCTGTAACGATTCGAGAAAGAGACCTGGGAGTGGATGTGACACCTAATCTAACTCCTGAGGCACATATAAATAGGATAACGACAGCAGCGTACTCTACACTGGCGAAAATTAGAACTTCATTCAGAAACCTAAATGAGGAAGCTTTTAGGGCGCTTTACACTGCCTACGTGAGACCCGTCTTAGAGTATGCCGCGCCATCATGGAGCCCCCACCTGAAGAAACACAAAGAAACTGGAGAAGGTTCAGAGGTTTGCGACGAGGCTTGTCCCAGAGCTACGAGGGATGGGATATGAAGAGCGGCTGAAGGAACTGAACCTTACGACACTAGAGAAAAGAAGGGAGAGAGGAGATATGATAGGGACATATAAAATACTCAGGGGAATTGACAAAGTGGAAATAAATCAAATGTTCACACGTAATAATAACAGAACGAGGGGACATGGGTGGAAACTGGAAACTCAGATGAGTCACAGAGATGTTAGGAAGTTTTCTTTTAGCGTGAGAGTAGTAGAAAAATGGAATGCACTTGGGGAACAGGTTGTGGAAGCAAATACTATTCATACTTTTAAAACTAGGTATGATAGGGAAATGGGACAGGAGTCATTGCTGTAAACAACCGATAGCTAGAAAGGCGGGATCCAAGAGTCAATGCTCGATCCTGCAAGCACATATAGGTGAGTATAGGTGAGTACACACACACACACACACACTACTCACATTCACAATGGGGACAACACACTCCTCCCTTCCACTCATCCCTAGAACTACTGGCTGAGATGCAATTTAAGCCCATCATGGAGCAGTGGCTAGGGTGTGTTTGTGGCGAGGCCACGGAGACGCAGGTTCGATCCCACCCATCTTGAGGTTATCTTGAGATGATTTCGGAGCTTTAATGTCCCCGCGGCCCGGTCCTCGACCAGGCCTCCACCCCCAGGAAGCAGCCCGTGACAGCTGACTAACACCCAGGTACCTATTTTACTGCTGGGTAACAGGGGCATAGGGTGAAAGAAACTCTGCCCATTGTTTCTCGCCGGCGCCTGGGATCGAACCCAGGACCACAGGATCACAAGTCCCGCGTGCTGTCCGCTCGGCCGACCGGCTCCCTCGCCATAATATGTTCTCACATATTATTATTGCCAGTATAGCATAAAAACCAGCCTCTTGCAACCTATATTGGGAAGTATTCATCGAATTACACATCACCTACGTGAGACTAATGCTGGAATATGCAGCATGGAATAGCCGTGCTTGAAAATATGAGGACCAGATGACCTAACACGAGACATTAAGAAAAACAAACGAACCGTAGACAAACTATTTACGATAAGCGTTATCAAAACAAAGTCATGAACGGTTAAAAGGAAATTCGGATGAGTGAGAGGCACCTAAGAAGCATATCTTAAGTGTACGGATAGGAGGAGTCGCTGGTAGTAGTGAGAAGGGAAGGGAATTGTCGGGAAAGCGCCAAGCCTTGTAAGGAATGGTGCCCAACCACTTGGACGGTCGGGGATTGAACGCCGACCTGCATGAAGCGATACCGTCACTCTACCGTCCAGTCCAAGTGGTTGGACATTAATGAGAACACCACCATTCACACTTTTGTAAAAAAAAAAATCTATGACAAAAGCATTTAGACTTTTTAGAACGTAGAACTTTTTAGACTTTTTAGAACTTTTTTGTCTTATCAACAAAACACCGCTTGTTAGTTGGACGGGGGCCCAAGAGCCGGAGCTCAGATCCCCAACACAGCTAAGCAAGAACAGCAGGAGCGATAATAGAACTCGTGCATATAACTCTCTAGTGATGGAGAACTCGAGGGAGACATGATAACTACATGAAAAGTATTTTATGAACAGACACACTTATAAGGAAAGGATTGTGAGCTAACAAAAACAAAACAGATCATAAACCACAGTTGTAAGAAACATTATAAACCATTACACACACAGAAATCACAATAGCGTGATGAAATGAACAAATCCACAAGGGCCGTGACGAGAATTCGAACCTGCGTCCGGGAGCATCCCCAGACGCTGCCTTAATCGCCTGAGCTACGACATGGCCAAAGAATTGTAACCAGAAATTCTACTGAATTTACTTGGATCCTGCAGCCTCTCCGAGACACAAACCAGGGTTTTACACAACTCCCCCCTACACTCGAGCTATGTCAATAGGCCGTTCTCCCTCTTCGCCCTTACTTCATTACACACAGAAATTACAATATTTCTTCATTATAAACCACACATGTAAAAAAACAGATCATAAACCAGAGGTTTAAGTAGAAAAAAGTGAAAAAAAAAATCCCATCCCATCTGATAAGTCCCAGAATCACAACCTATAATAAGAGGCTGAAAAAGTTTCCAGGCAAAATGTCAAAAATGTAATATAAAAACAAAATGCGGGGGAAGGAGGGCCCAAGAGCTGAAGTCAGACCCCCAACAAACTCAACCACCAAACACGTCAAGTTACGAACACTCGATAACAGTGAACACCTGATAACTTCGCTTTTATAGGAACACAACACAACACTAACACGAAAATCAACTCATACCCTGGAAACACAAACCAAACTGTCTTTATTTTCCGCTTGTTACAACTTGTAATAAAGTTGTTAAATCTTGGCTTAACGTGTTTATGACGTATTAGAACGTTGTTACAACTTGCTATATTGGTTGTTATAACTGGTTAGGTGGTGTTAAAACTTGTTCGAACGTTGTACCAACGTCGTAGTTTCGGTGTGTGTTTGACGGGTATCAATCAGATTTGCAGACAAAGAAAGAAAACAGATCAAGAGAAACAAGAATAAAGACACAAGAACAGGAAAGAATAACGACCAAGAAAGAATCAAAATCAAGAAAGAATAACAAGAAGAGAGAGACTCAAGAAAGGTGTAGAGGAGAAACCCCAAGAAACAGAGCATAGAAGAGAAGCCCCCCAAAGAAGTAGGGGTGTAGGAGAGGGCAAAAAAAAATTATGAGATGGGGGGGGGGAAAAAACCCCGAGGTAGAAAAAAAATGAGGGGGATGAGGGGCAGGATGAAATTGGGATGCGGGCGACGTCGCGGTCAAGTGACGGAGTAATGAAGTGAGTTATGACAGGGAGGAAAGGAGCAGACGGGAGCAGCAAAATGGCGTAACAGACAGATTAGAGACGGACGGCAGACAGGGAGCAACTGAAGAGACGCAGACAGGAGACAGGTGGAACGACAAGACAACAAGAAGACGGTCAATAAAGCAGAAAAGAAAGAGAAAACAAAAATTAAGCAAACAAGAGAAAGCCAAAACAAAAATTAAGTGAACAAGAGAAAGCGAAAACAAAAAAAAATTAAGCGAACAAGAGAAAGCCAAAACAAAAATTAAGCGAACAAGAGAAAGCCAAAACAAAAATTAAGCGAACAAGAGAAAGCGAAAACAAAAATTAAGCGAACAAGAGAAAGCCAAAATAAAAATTAAGCGAACAAGAGAGAGCGAAAACAAAAATTAAGCGAACAAGAGAAAGCCAAAACATAAGGACAAGAAAACGACCAGGAATACACAACCAACGACCAATAAAAACAAACTTAAAATAACCCAAAATCGCCCCAAAAACACCCCCCCCCCCCAAGCAGAAGCCAACCACCCAAAACAAAATCCCAGCTACAATCTGTCCCCCAAGACAGCTCGGAGACGTGAGTACGTCACCAAGAACCACACGAAGAAAAAGCTGAGACGCTGTCTTAGCTATGATGGCGGCGGGTCGTTGATATCCCTTCAGGTTACGGAGATAAGTCGAGAGATAAGGTCAGAGATAAGTCTCCCAGTCCCAAGTGCTGAACATCACCCGGGCTAGGGGGGGGCTAGGGGAGGAGGAAGGGGGGGTAGGGAAGAAGGGGATAGGAAGGGGGTGTGTCGGGGACGGAGGAGGAGGTGGTTGAGTAAGTGGAAGTCAGCGGAGAAAGCGACCTTAAGCGCTGCCACTTGTTGAGAGCTTTCCGGACGAAGGGGCTTAGGTGAAGGAGGAGGGGAAGGAGGGAAAGAGAAGGAGAAAGAAGACTGGGAAGCACTGATAGAGAAGGAGGAGGAGGAGGAGGAAGACACGAAAACGCCAGCAAAACAGAAGGCTGAAGAGGCGAAAGACAAGGAGAACTACCAAATAAGAAAAGACAAGGAAACACCAGATTAAGGGATTGCCACAGGAGGAACGGAAGAGGGTGACGGGCAGCCGAAGGAAAAAACCCGAGCCTCAACAGTTGGATGGATCACCGCATGGATTACCCACGTCACGAAGGCTTGAACCGTGGTCTTCCTCGACCAGACAACCTGAGCACCGTCTGTGAGGTGGTGCTAGTGGTCTGTGAGGGGGGGTGCTAGTGGTCTGTGAGGGGGGTGCTAGTGGTCTGTGAGGGGGGGGTGCTAGTGGTCTGTGAGGGGGGGTGCTAGTGGTCTGTGAGGGGGGTGCTAGTGGTCTGTGAGGGGGGTGCTAGTGGTCTGTGAGGGGGGTGCTAGTGGTCTGTGAGGGGGGGTGCTAGTGGTCTGTGAGGGGGGGTGCTAGTGGTCTGTGAGGTGGTGCTAGTGGTCTGTGAGGGGGGTGCTAGTGGTCTGTGAGGGGGGTGCTAGTGGTCTGTGAGGGGGGTGCTAGTGGTCTGTGAGGGGGGTGCTAGTGGTCTGTGAGGGGGGTGCTAGTGGTCTGTGAGGGGGGTGCTAGTGGTCTGTGAGGGGGGTGCTAGTGGTCTGTGAGGGGGGTGCTAGTGGTCTGTGAGGGGGGTGCTAGTGGTCTGTGAGGGGGGTGCTAGTGGTCTGTGAGGGGGGTGCTAGTGGTCTGTGAGGGGGGTGCTAGTGGTCTGTGAGGGGGGTGCTAGTGGTCTGTGAGGGGGGTGCTAGTGGTCTGTGAGGGGTGGTGCTAGTGGTCTGTGAGGGGGGTGCTAGTGGTCTGTGAGGGGGGTGCTAGTGGTCTGTGAGGGGTGGTGCTAGTGGTCTGTGAGGGGGGGTGCTAGTGGTCTGTGAGGGGGGTGCTAGTGGTCTGTGAGGGGGGTGCTAGTGGTCTGTGAGAGGGTGCTAGTGGTCTGTGAGAGGGTGCTAGTGGTCTGTGAGTGGGGTGCTAGTGGTCTGTGAGTGGGGTGCTAGTGGTCTGTGAGAGGGTGCTAGTGGTCTGTTAGTGGGTGCTAGTGGTCTGTGAGAAGCGCTAGTGGTCTGTGAGAAGCGCTAGTGGTCTGTGAGAGTCGCTAGTGGTCTGTGAGGAGTCGCTAGTGGTCTGTGAGAAGCGCTAGTGGTCTGTGAGGAGTCGCTAGTGGTCTGTGAGGAGTCGCTAGTGGTCTGTGAGGAGTCGCTAGTGGTCTGTGAGGAGTCGCTAGTGGTCTGTGAGGAGTCGCTAGTGGTCTGTGAGGAGTCGCTAGTGGTCTGTGAGGAGTCGCTAGTGGTCTGTGAGGAGTCGCTAGTGGTCTGTGAGGAGTCGCTAGTGGTCTGTGAGGAGTCGCTAGTGGTCTGTGAGAAGCGCTAGTGGTCTGGAAAAGGGCGCTAACATATAAACACACATTACAGTTCACAAATTTGTTTCAAACGTACAGCTCACCCGGCAAAGAAAATAAACCTCTCTTATCCACTGAAAATCGTCTTGAAACGCGTCTAATTCGCAGCGTGGCAATCCCTATAGGGCCTAAGCGACGCGACACCACCACCGAAACCTCCAATAAAAAGATCCTTTGTGTCCTCGCTAAATCTCCGAATCCCCACCCACGAGAGCGGCCAGCTTTTAGCTTTATCATGGAGAGGCGAACGAGCAGTCAAGAGGGAAAGGGAGAAGCAGAAACTGTAACAGCGAAGTACAGCCTATGAGTTCTGAATCCAATGTAATATGGCTGTATCCAAGCAACCCGTCCTCTTAAAAAATAACGTCACTTTTCGCTCGTATGCGCGGCGCAATGGCCAAATTTGGACGTAATTTGAAATGAAATCAACTCACAAAAGTGACGTTCTGTTCCGATTTCTGTTTGAGTCGTCCGGCTTACTCGGCAAGGTTAGAAGAGGCAACTTTCCATTAACGTTTTTCATAACGTTTTGAAACTTTATGAGAATTTCCTGCCCACCTAACCTATCAGAGGACCCTCAACTTACTGTTGTTGAAAAAAAAAATCCTAAATTTAATTTAATTTTTGTTTTCTTTTCAAATTATGCCCATATTCGGCCATACGGGTAAAAGCGACGTTCTTTTTAAGAGGACAGGAGTACGGGCGAACAATACAGGGTAATTATCAATATGTAGGTGGGGAAAGCGTATAATTCTGATTATATAGGGAGTAAGCAGCAGTAAAGGTCATCTAATATGCCAACCCGTTCTCGCACTTTCGTATAGTCAATATTGACTTATTAAATACGTGCATATGTGACATACTTAACATACTAGTTTACCTTGAAAAGCTTCGTAGAAAACACCGACCATACCTAACCTTCTTATTGGTAACCTATACCTCTATTATAGGTATAGGTTAAGTAATAATTGTAATTACGAAGCAATAAGATGCTTATCTTAACATACTAAGAAGGTTAGGTAAGGTCGGTGTTTTCTATGAAGCTTTTCAAGGTAAACTAGCATGTTTAGTATGTCACATATGCACGTATTTAATAAGTCAATATTGACTGTAATTAAGTGCGAGAACGTGTTGAATATGCAACCATCCCATCCTGAAATCCATGTTATAAATGCTATTTTCTTAAAATATTTTAAAAATTTACTTGAACCTTCATTTCCATATCATTTTTCTTGAGGTTCCTTATTGCACAACTTCTTCTCCTTCTCCTTCCTCATCCGACCCCATCATCTATCCTCATCCATCTTTCCTCCGCATGCTTATCTCCACCCCCCCCCTCCTCCCCGCCCCATCTGCACTCTCATCCCCTTAAGCAGCTCACCTCCATTTTACTTTATTTCGCGAATAACTCTAGGGGATTCCCGAGTAATATTTCAACCCAGATAAACCTGATTTATTACATTAAGAAGTCATGTTCCAAGGGACTATCCCGCCGGGTGGAGGTGCTTGCACTCAGGTGCACGTGCGTGCGTGCATTCAGGCGGAGGTGCTTGCACTCAGGTGCACGTGCGTGCGTGCATTCAGGCGGGGGTGCTTGCACTCAGGTGCACGTACGTGCGTGCGTGCACTCAGGCGGAGGTGCTTGCACTCAGGTGCACGTGCGTGCGTGCACTCAAGAGGAAGTGCGTGCACTCAGCAGACGTTAGCAAGGTGTAATGTTAACTATATATCGAGTGGTGTGTTCTCCGTTACCTGGATTCTTAATTAGCAATTACACAAGACCAAATCCACAAGGGCCGTGACGAGGATTCGAACCTGCGTCCAAGATCAGCATCCCAGACGCTGCCTTAATCGCCTGAGCTACGACATGGTCGAACTACGCAGGTTCGAATCCTCGTCACGGCCCCTTGTGGATTTGTTCATTTGATGCATCACGCAATGGTGATTACCGTGTGTAGCAATTACACACATTTGATTTCTTAGAAGATAACAAGCCAATTAGAGATAAAAGATACCCATGATCTGTCTCATCTCCTCGTAGATCTCCTCTAATTCTCCAATCATCGCTTCTCTACTATCCCCTCCCTTTTTTCTTTCTTACCCAATCTCCATATTCTCTTTTACAGACCACCACCTCCTCTTTCTTTGCCCTATCGCTCTTTCTATCTCCGACACCTATCCCTATCTCTACACACTCTCTCCATTAAAAGAACATAATCCACAAGGGCCGTGACGAGGATTCGAACCTGCATCCGGGAGCATCTCTCCATTCCTTTCTTCCCCTTTCCATCTCATCTTTCCCTTTTTTCTTTCCCTGCCGCCCTTTTCCTTGTAGCTCTTGCGTGACCGCCACGGAGCAGAAAGCCTCAAAGGATCTCCTCCTTATTTTTCCCTATTTGACACGATCTTCCAGTCATCTTCCAGTCATCTTCCAGTCATCTTCCAGTCTCCAGACTTGAAGATTTGCTGATCCCAATTTTGGTAGAATCCAAAAAGTGGGAATTGAAGAGAGGGTGAGATGTAGAGAGAAAGAAGGCAGGAAGTAACAAGAGAAGAGGAGAAGGGGGGGGGGGGGAAAGGTGTGAGAGAGAGAAGTAAAGAAGTGAAGATGAATAGTAAACCTAAAGTTTCTCACACCACAAGAACCTCTTCACAATGGTCTTAAGTGCCAAGCCTAAGTGTTGCAGTGAGAGCTGTGGCCCAGGAGCTGTGGCCCAGGAGCTCCACCTCGTCTCCTCAAATGCACAATGACGTCCCATTAATATGACTTATCAGTGAGAATGTTACGTCCCATTAATGTGACTTATCAGTGAGAATGTTACGTCCCATTAATGTGACTTATCAGTGAGAATGTTACGTCCCATTAATGTGACTTATCAGTGAGAATGTTACGTCCCATTAATGTGACTTATCAGTGAGAATGTTATGTCCCATTAATGTGACTTATCAGTGAGAATGTTTCTCAAGATTTTCTCCTCTATATGGGGAACAATATGGGTTTAAGGCCCTCAACTTCCCACTTGGATCTGGCATTTCCTCCCCTCACTATGAGTCTTTGTTTCCTGTCTGTCAAGCACTCGTGGCCTCGTAGCCTGGTGGATAGCGCGCAGGACTCGTAATTCTGTGGCGCGGGTTCGATTCCCGCATGAGGCAGAAACAAATGGGTAAAGTTTCTTTCACCCTGAATGCCCCTGTTACCTAGCAGTAAAATAGGTACCTAGGAGTAAGTCAGCTGTCACGGGCTGCTTCCTGGGGGTGGAGGCCTGGTCGAGGACCGGGCCGCGGGGACACTAAAGCCCCGAAATCATCTCAAGATAACGTCAAGATAACCTCAAGATAACCACTCTCCTACCCAGTCTCGCACCTTCCCACATATTTCAACCATTTTATGTATAGCCTATAAAAGAGGACAATGGCAAAGGCTTTTTGTCAGTTTAAAAATATCCAGTGTTCAGTCTGTCACCTTTTCTGTATACTGGCACCGCCTTTTAGTTTTTAGAGAGTAATGATAGGTCTCTAGAGACCTATCATTACCTTTTTTGCAGACCCTGGAAACACAAACTGAAACTGTGTCTATTTTCCGCTTGTTACAACTTGTAATAAAGTTGTTACAACTTGGCTTAACGTGTTTATGACGTATTAGAACGTTGTTACAACTTGCTATATTGGTTGTTATAACTGGTTAGGTGGCGTTAAAACTTGTTCGAACGTTGTACCAACGTCGTAGTTTCGGTGTGTGTTTACCGGGTAATTGTCAGTGTTGCATTACATACCTCTCAGCATTTCTAGTGTTGACCAGACCACACACTAGAAGGTGAAGGGACTTAAGAATGACTTGAATCGACTTGAGAATGGTCCAGGACGGACCGAAACGTCGTCGTCCCTTCACCTTCTAGTGTGTGGTCGTCAACATTCTTCAGCCACGTTATTGTGACTCACCTAGTTGTACTCTCCTAAGTGTGCTTGCGGGGGACTGATCTCCGGCTCTTTGTTCCCGCCTCTCAACTGTCAATCAACTGGTGTACAGGTTCCTGAGCCAAACTGGGCTCTATCATATGTACACTTGAAACTGTGTATGGAGTCAGCCTCCACCACATCACTTCCTAATGCATTCCCTTTACTAACTACTCTGACACTGAAAAAGTTCTTTCTAACGTCTCTGTGGCTCATTTGGGTACTCAGTTTCCACCTGTGTCTCCTAGTTCGTGTGCCCCTTGTGTTAAATAGCCCATCTTTATCTACCCTGTCTAATTATCTACCCTGTGTGAGCGTGCGTGTGCATGCGTACCGTAAGAGACAAACATGGGGGGGAACGGGGGGGGGAACGGGGGGGGGGGGGGGAAGGGAGGGGGTTGGGAGGTGCTTAAAGAGCTACAAGCGCTCAATTGCAATCTTCCAACTCTGGTGGCCCGTCAATTTCCTCTTCCAGGGCATAGATCTTACATTTTCCAGGGCCATTTTAACCGCTTGCTTACCTTCCCAAAAACAGCCATCCTCTCTCTCTACTCCAGACCCAGTCAATCTTCCTCCCTCGTACGCCTTTTTATCTCTACGTCGAATTTTATGATCCTGCTTTCAAAGGTCGAGCAGCCAATTGGCATGTTCTGAAGAAACAGTCTGCCTTCCCTTCCACATGTTATAGCCAATATTCCCATCCCTTTCTAGGCCACTACACTCCCTTCTTGCGTCACTTGCCCTGTCAACCTGAGGGTGTCTGTGTCTGTCTGTCTGTGTCTGTCTGTCTGTCTGTCTGTCTGTCTCTGTCTGTCTCTCTGTCTGTCTGTCTCTCTGTCTGTCTGTCTCTCTGTCTGTCTGTCTCTCTGTCTGTCTGTCTCTCTGTCTGTCTGTCTCTCTGTCTGTCTGTCTGTCTGTCTCTCTGTCTGTCTGTCTCTCTGTCTGTCTGTCTGTCTGTCTGTCTCTCTGTCTGTCTGTCTGTCTCTCTGTCTGTCTGTCTGTCTCTCTGTCTGTCTGTCTCTCTGTCTGTCTGTCTGTCTCTCTGTCTGTCTGTCTGTCTCTCTGTCTGTCTGTCTGTCTCTCTGTCTGTCTGTCTGTCTCTCTGTCTGTCTGTCTGTCTCTCTGTCTGTCTCTCTGTCTGTCTGTCTGTCTCTCTGTCTGTCTGTCTGTCTCTCTGTCTGTCTGTCTGTCTCTCTGTCTGTCTGTCTGTCTGTCTCTCTGTCTGTCTGTCTGTCTGTCTCTCTGTCTGTCTGTCTGTCTGTCTCTCTGTCTGTCTGTCTCTCTGTCTGTCTGTCTGTCTCTCTGTCTGTCTCTCTGTCTGTCTGTCTGTCTCTCTGTCTGTCTGTCTGTCTGTCTGTCTGTCTGTCTGTCTGTCTGTCTGTCTGTCTGTCTCTCTCTCTCTCTCTCTCTCTGTCGCTCTCTCTCTCTCTGTCGCTCTCTCTCTCTCTGTCTCTCTCTCTCTGTCGCTCTCTCTGTCTCTCTCTCTCTCTCTGTCTCTCTCTCTCTGTCTCTCTCTCTCTGTCTCTCTCTCTCTGTCTCTCTCTCTCTGTCTCTCTCTCTCTGTCTCTCTCTCTCTGTCTCTCTCTCTCTGTCGCTCTCTCTCTGTCGCTCTCTCCCCCCGTGACATGCATCTATTTCACCCGATCATTTACCTCACATATATCATTACCATCCTTAGACACCTGTTACCTACCCCACCTGTCCACAGTCTCACTCAAAAGCTTTTCAGGGGTCACTCACTACCTTTCCCCCAACCCCTTGGGCTGGTCGGTAGAGCGACGGTCTCCCTTCATGCAGGTCGGCGTTCAATTCCCGACCGTCTAAGTGGATGTGGACACCATTCCTTTCCCCCCGTCCCATCCCATCCCAAATCCTGACCCCCTTCCCAGTGCTATATAGTCGTAATAGGCTTGGCGCTTCTTCTGATACTTCCCTTCTCTTCACTACCTTTCCAGTAGTGGGGTTGTTGGCGTGTGTACTCACCTAGTTGTGCTTGCGGGGGTTGAGCTCTGGCTCTTTGGTCCCGCCTCTCAACTGTCAATCAACTGGTGTACAGGTTCCTGAGCCTATTGGGCTCTATCATATCTACACTTGAAACTGTGTATGGAGTCAGCCTCCACCACATCACTGCCTAATGCATTCCATCTGTTAACTACTCTGACACTGAAAAAGTTCTTTCTAACGTCCCTGTGGCTCATTTGGGTACTCAGTTTCCACCTGTGTCCCCTTGTTCGCGTACCACCGGTGTTGAGTAGTTTATCCTTATCTACCCTGCCAATTCCTTTGAGAATTTTGTAGGTAATGATCATGTCTCCCCTTACTCTTCTGTCTTCCAGTGTCGTGAGGTGCATTTCACGCAGCCTTTCCTCGTAATTCATGCCTGCACTGTTGTGTGTATACTCACCTATTTGTGCTTGCAGGATCGAGCATTGGCTCTTGGATCCCGCCTTTCTAGCCATCGGTTGTTTACAGCAATGACTCCTGTCCCATTTCCCTATCATATCTAATTTTATAACTATGAATAGAGTTTGCTTCCACAACCTGTTCCTTAAGTGTATTCCATTTCCCCACTACTCTCACGCTAAAAGAAAACTTCCTAACATCTCTGTGACTCATCTGAGTTTCCAGCTTCCACCCGTGTCCTCTCGTTCTGTTACTATTACGTGTGAACATTTCATCTATTTCCACTTTGTCAATTCCCTTGAGTATTTCATACGTTCCTATCATATCCCCCCTCTCCCTTCTTTTCTAAGCAGTCTATGGCCCAGGTTCGATTCCCGGACCAGGCAGACACAAATGGGCAAAGTTTCTTTCACCCTGAATGCCCCCTGTTACCTAGCAGTAAATAGGTACCTGGGAGTTAGACATCTGTTACGGAGCTGCTTCCTGTGTGTGTGTGGGGGGGGGGGGGGGGAATTGTTAGTAGTTAGTAAAAGTTGATTGACAGTTGAGAGGCGGGACCAAAGAGCCAAAGCTCAACCCCCGCAAGCACAAATAGGTGAGTACAAATAGGTGATTACACACACACACACACACACACGCCAAGACCGTCAGTAGTTTCAAAGTGTTATATGACAAAGAGTGCTGGGAAGACGGGACACCACGAGCGTAGCTCTCATCCTGTAAATACACTTAGGTAATTACACGCACACAATGGTCGGAATGGTCGAACAAATGGTTGTTAGAGTTTAGAGTTGTTAGAGTGACTTAACACGAGTGAGTTAACAAGTATAACATGTTTGAGTTAAGTAATGCGAGAACTCATCAGCTAATCACAACCTCTCACCTTCCTTAATCTTCCCTTAATCTCTCTAGTCCACCAACGCTTTCTTCTCTTATCTTGAGATGATTTCGGGGCTTTTAGTGTCCCCGCGGCCCGGTCCTCGACCAGGCCTCCATCCCCAGGAAGCAGCACGTGACAGCTGACTAGCTCCCAGGTACCTATTTACTGCTAGGTTACAGGAGCATCAAGATGAAAGAAACTCTGCCCATTGTTTCTCTCCGGCACCCGGGATCGAACCCGGGACCACTGGATCACGCGTCCAGTGATCCGTCCGCTCAGCCACCGGCTGCACTAGATGATCTGGTTGGCTTCTGCTACCAGGGGCCAGATTCACGAAGGAGTTACGCAAGCACTTACGAACGTGTACATCTTTCCTCAATCTTTGACGCCTTTGGTTACATTTATTAAACAGTTTACAAGCATGAAAACTTGCCATTCAACTGTTGTTATTGTTATAAACAGCCTCCTGGTGCTTCGGAGCTCATTAACTGTTTAATAACTGTAAACAAAGCCACGAAAGATTGAGAAAAGGTGGACAGGTTCGTAAGTGCTTGCGAAAGTGCTTTCGTGAATCTGGCCCCCAGATCTTCATCTATTACCACCTGAAAACGAAACCGCACATCCAATACGAACTAATTTTGGCCCGGCGGATATTACGAAAAACCCGAGAGATCACTTGTATAAAGAGATCAATCGTATAAAGATATCGCGTCCCCCTTACAGCACGGAGACGCAATATCTCTCAAAGTAATAAACACAGACTATAAACTCCTGAACTCTGCCGAGAAAAACAACAAAATATAAACGCCAGGACAATATGAGGATCAGGAGGGATCGTCGCCCCCCCCCTCTGGCCTCGGGTGAAGTGGCATCGAAAGATGTGTATCACGTTACCTGAGGCTTGATTAAGAGACGGGGTCCCTTGAGGGCCCCTGGGGGGGGGGGGGGTCCCTGGATAGGGGGGGGGGCCTGGAGGGATTGCAGGACTGGCTTACAGAGAGGAGAGGGACCAGGGAAATTATATTTATATATATATATATATATATATATATATATATATATATATATATATATATATATATATATATATATATATATATAGCTAATATGAGCAGCTCTCACACAGCTCTGCAAATTGAGGACGGGAAAGGTAGAGAGGTCAGAAGGCAGCTACACCACACGGGGGAAGGCAGCTACACCACACGGGGGAAGGCAGCTACACCACACGGGGGAAGGCAGCTACACCACACGGGGGAAGGCAGCTACACCACACGGGGGAAGGCAGCTACACCACACGGGGGAAGGCAGCTACACCACACGGGGGAAGGCAGCTACACCACACGGGGGAAGGCAGCTACACCACACGGGGGAAGGCAGCTACACCACACGGGGGAAGACAGCTACACCACACGGGGGAAGGCAGCTACACCACACGGGGGAAGACAGCTACACCACACGGGGGAAGGCAGCAACACCACACGGGGGAAGGGCAGCTACACCACACGGGGGAAGGCAGCTACACCACACGGGGGAAGACAGCTACACCACACGGGGGAAGACATCAGAAAGAGAGAATGATCTGGGGAGAGGATATAATTCCAACACTCACACACTCATAAACCTGACAACATCAGCATCATATGAGACGCTGACAGATAGAAGAATATCGTTTAGGAACCTGAATTAGAATTCCTTCAAAGCAATCTACACATCATTTGTTTGCCTATTGCTGGAATACGCAACACTCTGGATCTGAGTCTCACAACCAGAGAAATCTTAGCAAGCAACACAGAAATCATCGATAGATACAGCGATAGCAGGAGACTCGACATCAGCGAGGCACTACACATCAAAAAGTCAATACCAGCAATCAACAGCCAATTAATGCACAACTATATTCTACCCACTTCAAGACCCTGAACCAATATGGAAGCAGCAAGAGGAAGTATGGACCAATTGGCCTTCTGAAGTTACTTCCATTCTTATGTTCTCATATCCAAGTTATACCCATTGTTTCGTGTTCTGTCTTGTGTTTCACTACACCCAAAACTTTTGTGCCATTTAACCTCACCCAAAAACGAATATAAGTATGAATGTATTTTGTGTGTAAATTAAGTCTTTGAAAATGTAATAAGCAATTACGAAACGCGTTTAGGCCTCAGACTAGGAATAAAAAGACTGAAATTTGGAGAATAAATTGTTCAATTACATTTTTCTTCACTGTCGAGGGTAAGAAATATTAATAAGATTCGTGTTAGAATTATTAATCGTTATTAATTTTTTCAATTAATTAATTAATAATTAATTAATAATTAATTCCTGTCAGTCATAATCAACAACATGTGTTTACAAGACTGCTACCAAAATATACAAATAAATTATACAAATTTACAAATATATCAGATTTACAGATTTGCAAATTATACAGATTTGATTCAGTTATATTCAATTATTCAATCAATTATTCAATTATACAGGATTACAAATTATACAGAATTTACAGATTACAGAATTATACAGATTTATAAATAAAAAAAAAAAAAATATATATATATATATATATATATATATATATATATATATATATATATATATATATATATATATATATATATTATATATATATATATATTAGAGAAGGATTCTCATTACTTACAGGAGAGTAAGCTTCGACAGAGTCGTATCGAGTTTCAATAAATTATAGATGTTCCGTTCTCTCCATTCCATCCATTAACCTTATTGGTCATTATCTCCTACAATCTCCCACCTCTTCTTTACTCCCTCCTATCTTTCTCCTCCTTTGTATTGTCCTTTCGCGTCACCCCTGTCGTAACCTGCCTTATCTCCCTCTCTTCCCCTTTCCTCTCTCTCTCTCTCTCTCTCTGCCTTCCCCTCCCTCTTTCCCTCTCATACATGCACTTTATTCAGTATATTATGCCTTTGGTTCAAAATCAATAACAGTACGACTTGCCTGTTCCACATTTAATCTCACCTTTCATCGTCCTGTCCCACATTTACACTTCCAGTCCCTGCTCTTTCCCTCCCCTTTATATCACTCTAAATCCTCGCACGTATTCACAGATACAAACACATTAAAGAGCTGAAGCTCAACCTTTGTATGTATAAATTAGGTAAATTCAGACAGGTGAATACACACACACACACACACACACACACACACACACACACACACACACACGAGGCCCCCCACACGAGGTGGGGGGCCTCGTAGCCTGGTGGATAGCGCGCAGGACTCGTAATTCTGTGGCGCGGGTTCGATTCCCGCACGAGGCAGAAACAAATGGGCAAAGTTTCTTTCACCCTAAGTGCCCCTGTTACCTAGCAGTAAATAGGTACCTGGGAGTTAGTCAGCTGTCACGGGCTGCTTCCTGGTGTGTGTGTGTGTGTGTGTGTGTGTGTGGTGTGGGAAAAAAAAAAAAAAAATAGTTAGTAAACAGTTGATTGACAGTTGAGAGGCGGGCCGAAAGAGCAAAGCTCAACCCCCGCAAAAACACAACTAGTAAACACACACACACAAGAGTAAGAGGAGACATGATCACAACCTACAAAATCCTCAGAGGAATCGACCGGGTAAACAAGGATGAACTATTCAACACTGGTGGGACGCGAACAAGGGGACACAGGTGGAAACTGAGTACCCACATGAGCCACAGAGACGTTAGAAGGAACTTTTTCAGCGTCAGAGTTGTTAACGGATGGATTGTATTAGGCAGTGATGTGGTGGAGGCTGACTCCATACACAGTTTCAAATGTAGATATGATAGAGCCCAGTAGGCTCAGGAATCTGTACACCAGTTGATTGACAGTTGAGAGACGGGACCAAAGAGCCAAAGCTCAACCCCCGCAAGCACAAATAGGTGAGTACACACACACACACACACACAGTCGCGCGCGTGTGTGTGTGTGTGTGTGTGTGTGTGTGTGTGTGTGTGTGTGTGTGTGTGTGTGTGTGTGTGTTTGTGTGTGTGTAGGGTGCCGGTCGGCCGAGCGGACAGCACGCCGTACACGTGATCCTGTGGTCCCGGGTTCGATCACGGACGCCGGCGAGAAACAATGGGCAGAGTTTCTTTCACGCTGATGCCCCCCTGTTACCTAGCAGTAAATAGGTACCTGGGTGTTAGTCAGCTGTCACGGGCTGCTTCCTAAGGGTGGAGGCCTGATCGAGGACCGGGCCGCGGGGACACTAAAGCCCCGAAATCATCTCAAGATAACCTCAAGATAACCTCGTGTAAAAACCGCGGTGTGAATCATTTAATTATCAATGTTTTAATATGTAGATGAATGGCTTTTGCGATAATCGATTCAAGCAAATTTTACCACAAAGAGACATTAAGTTAATTGTTAATTGGCCGATTGTTCGATGTCCGTGATCTATTACTGCTTCTTAATGACTGGCACAACGTTTGCAACTCTCCACAGTTCCGGTACTTTGCTCGGCTGTAATTGACAGGGGGGCTAGCTTAGCTCTTCCTTGCATTCTTTTAGGACTTTGGCCAAGACGTCCTATGGGATTTGTTGGGGTTATCTTGAGATGATTTCGGGGTTTTTGTGTCCCCGCGGCCCGGTCCTCGACCAGGCCTCCACCCCCAGGAAGCAGCCCGTGACAGCTGACTAACACCCAGGTACCTATTTTACTGCTAGGTAACAGGGGGGGCATAGGGTGAAAGAAACTCTGCCCATTGTTTCTCGCCGGCGCCTGAGATCGAACCCAGGACCACAGGATCACAAGTACAGCGTGCTGTCCGCTCGGCCGACCGGTTCCAACCGGGTTTAATGAGTCTATTTAAAAACTTTTCTGTAATAACTAAAAATAGTTATTTCTTATAATAATTAGTTCTCTAATAAAATTCTAATTATTTTTTATGATTTCTAATTATTATTATTTATATATATATATATATATATATATATATATATATATATATATATATATATATTTATATATATTTATATTAGTATATTTTGGTAGCAGTCTTTCCTGTAGACATATTTTATTAAATATGACCGAAAAAGTAAGATTAATAATTCTAACACGAATTTTCTCAATCTTTCGTACATTATGCTTCACTGTTGGAGGTAAATCAAAAATCACTTCTCCAAAATTCATTTTTATTTCTAGTCTGACGCGACACGGGCGCGTTTCGTAAAACTTATTACATTTTCAAAGACTTCACAAATACACAACTGATTAGAACTTGCATTTCCCTGATTTTATATCTACTTTTGAGTGAGGTGGGAAGGGTGATGTGGCATTACATTTGCGTGAGGTGGGAAGGATGATGTGGCATTAGAGGATATTAATAGGGTATTAAAAGTATCAACACAAGACAGAACACGAAACAATGGATATTGAATAGAAGTGTTTGTAGAAAGCCTATTGGTCCATATTTCTTGATGCTTCTATATTGGAGCGGAGTCTTGAGGTGGGTAGAATATAGTTGTGCAATAATTGGCTGTTGATTGCTGGTGTTGACTTCTTGATGTGTAGTGCCTCGCAAACGTCAAGCCGCCTGCTATCGCTGTATCTATCGATGATTTCTGTGTTGTTTACTAGGATTTCTCTGGCGATGGTTTGGTTATGGGAAGAGATTATATGTTCCTTAATGGAGCCCTGTTGTTTATGCATCGTTAAACGCCTAGAAAGAGATGTTGTTGTCTTGCCTATATACTGGGTTTTTTGGAGCTTACAGTCCCCAAGTGGGCATTTGAAGGCATAGACGACGTTAGTCTCTTTTAAAGCGTTCTGTTTCGTGTCTGGAGAGTTTCTCATGAGTAGGCTGGCCGTTTTTCTGGTTTTATAGTAAATCGTCAGTTGTATCCTCTGATTTTTGTCTGTAGGGATAACGTTTCTATTAACAATATCTTTCAGGACCCTTTCCTCTGTTTTATGAGCTGTGGAAAAGAAGTTCCTGTAAAATAGTCTAATAGGGGGTATAGGTGTTGTGTTAGTTGTCTCTTCAGAGGTTGCATGGCTTTTCACTTTCCTTCTTATGATGTCTTCGATCGAAGACATCATAAGAAGGAAAGTGAAAAGCCATGCAACCTCTGAAGAGACAACTAACACAACACCTATACCCCCTATTAGACTATCTTACAGGAACTTCTTTTCCACAGCTCATAAAACAGAGGAAAGGGTCCTGAAAGATATTGTTAATAGAAACGTTATCCCTACAGACAAAAATCAGAGGATACAACTGACGATTTACTATAAAACCAGAAAAACGGCCAGCCTACTCATGAGAAACTCTCCAGACACGAAACAGAACGCTTTAAAAGAGACTAACGTCGTCTATGCCTTCAAATGCCCACTTGGGGACTGTAAGCTCCAAAAAACCCAGTATATAGGCAAGACAACAACATCTCTTTCTAGGCGTTTAACGATGCATAAACAACAGGGCTCCATTAAGGAACATATAATCTCTTCCCATAACCAAACCATCGCCAGAGAAATCCTAGTAAACAACACAGAAATCATCGATAGATACAGCGATAGCAGGCGGCTTGACGTTTGCGAGGCACTACACATCAAGAAGTCAACACCAGCAATCAACAGCCAATTATTGCACAACTATATTCTACCCACCTCAAGACTCCGCTCCAATATAGAAGCATCAAGAAATATGGACCAATAGGCTTTCTACAAACACTTCTATTCAATATCCATTGTTTCGTGTTCTGTCTTGTGTTGATACTTTTAATACCCTATTAATATCCTCTAATGCCACATCATCCTTCCCACCTCACGCAAATGTAATGCCACATCACCCTTCCCACCTCACTCAAAAGTAGATATAAAATCAGGGAAATGCAAGTTCTAATCAGTTGTGTATTTGTGAAGTCTTTGAAAATGTAATAAGTTTTACGAAACGCGCCCGTGTCGCGTCAGACTAGAAATAAAAATGAATTTTGGAGAAGTGATTTTTGATTTACCTCCAACAGTGAAGCATAATGTACGAAAGATTGAGAAAATTCGTGTTAGAATTATTAATCTTACTTTTTCGGTCATATTTAATAAAATATATTTATATATATATATTATATATATTTATATATATATATATATATATTATATATATTTATATATATATATATATATATATATTATATATATTTATATATATATTATATATATATATATATATATATATATATATATATATATATATATATATATATATATATATATATATATATATATATATATATATTAATTATATTAATTAATTTTATTTTCAATTAAAATATTATTTTATTTCTTTAATTATTTCTCTAATAATCTAATAACGTGGACTTATCGATGCCCTCTTCACTACCTAAGTTGGCCAGTCCAGCAACCAGGAGACCGGGCCGCGGGGACGTTGAACCCCGAAATCATCGCAAGCTCTAGCATATCTCGAGACAAAGATATTGAATGCTAAATATTCCTCTTGTCACCTTCCTGTCACAACCTTCCTCTAATCAGTAACCTGTCTTCTAAGGAGGCCTAAGAGCCTCGAACCAGCGACACCCCAAGAGCAGGAGACGATGAATCCCCTACCAACCACACCAAGAAATTCTCCACAACAGTCCTATTCAACACAATATTACAACATAGGATAAAGCACAGTTTTAAGGATGCTGGTAATCCTCGGGAGCCGGTCGGCCGAGCGGACAGCACGCGGGACTTGTGATCCTGTGGTCCTGGGTTCGATCTCAGGCGCCGGAGAGAAACAATGGGCAGAGTTTCTTTCACCCTATGCCCCCCCCCCCCCGTTACCTAGCAGTAAAATCGGTACCTGGGTGTTAGTCAGCTGTCACGGGCTGCTTCCTGGGGGGTGGAGGCCTGGTCGAGGACCGGGCCGCGGGGACACTAAAGCCCCGAAATCATCTCAAGATAACCTCAAGAATCCATACTTTTCCTCTGGCCGTAATGACGATGTTTCATGTGCATCTGTGACACCTGATTGCAATTCGCTACATACAATTAGGCAAAATTAATAACACACAAATTTAATTATTGGGAATGCTGTATAGCATTTAATTATAGACCTTAATTGAGGGGAAAAAGGAAATGCCTTCTATAAAGTAGTGAAACTTATTTGGTTCACTTGTGTGGTCCTCTTGTGTGGTCCACTTGTGTGGTCCACTTGAGTGGTCCACTTGTGTGGTCCACTTGTGTGGTCCACTTGTGTGGTCCACTTGTGTGGTCCACTTGAGTGGTCCACTTGAGTGGTCCACTTGTGTAGTCCACTTGAGTGGTCCACTTGTGTGGTCCACTTGAGTGGTCCACTTGTGTGGTCCACTTGTGTGGTCCACTTGTGTGGTCCACTTGAGTGGTCCACTTGTGTGGTCCACTTGTGTGGTCCACTTGAGTGGTCCACTTGAGTGGTCCACTTGTGTGGTCCACTTGTGTGGTCCACTTGAGTGGTCCACTTGTGTGGTCCACTTGTGTGGTCCACTTGTGTGGTCCTCTTGTGTGGTCCACTTGAGTGGTCCACTTGTGTGGTCCACTTGTGTGGTCCACTTGTGTGGTCCACTTGTGTGGTCCACTTGAGTGGTCCACTTGAGTGGTCCACTTGAGTGGTCCACTTGAGTGGTCCACTTGAGTGGTCCACTTGAGTGGTCCACTTGAGTGGTCCACTTGAGTGGTCCACATGTAATATGACAGGTTAATTATCTAAAGTAATAACTTCATACACAATTAACAGAATCAGTTTGTTGAAAAAATCATCCTAAAGTATCGTGGAATGTTTCAACATGGCCCAGCTGAGGGGGGGGGGGGGTGTGGCCCACACATGGACCAGCTAGGGTGAGGGGTGTGGCCCACACATGGACCAGCTAGGGTGAGGGGTGTGGCCCACACATGGACCAGCTAGGGTGAGGGGTGTGGCCCACACATGGACCAGCTAGGGTGAGGGGTGTGGCCCACACATGGACCAGCTAGGGTGAGGGGTGTGGCCCACACATGGACCAGCTAGGGTGAGGGGTGTGGCCCACACATGGACCAGCTAGGGTGAGGGGTGTGGCCCACACATGGACCAACTGATAAGGGGGGTGTATGTAACTGATAGCCACATATATCCGTCGAATTTGCGAGGATCGCTACCCCCCAATCAACTCTAGCGAAAAGCTGGAGACCGAGAGCTGGAGCTCGTTTCTTCAGACCAATATGTAAGCATAAACACACCCACACAACCCCCCTAACCCAGCACCCACACAACCCCCCTAACCCAGCACCCACACAACCCCCCTAACCCAGCACCCACACAGCCCCCCTAACCCAGCACCCACACAGCCCCCCTAACCCAGCACCCACACAACCCCCCTAACCCAGCACCCACACAGCCCCCCTAACCCAGCACCCACACAGCCCCCCTAACCCAGCACCCACACAGCCCCCCTAACCCAGCACCCACACAACCCCCCTAACCCAGCACCCACACAGCCCCCCTAACCCAGCACCCACACAGCCCCCCTAACCCAGCACCCACACAGCCCCCCCTAACCCAGCACCCACACAATCCCCCTAACACAGCACCCACACAACCCCCCTAACCCAGCACCCACACAACCCCCCTAACCCAGCACCCACACAACCCCCCTAACCCAGCACCCACACAACCCCCCTAACCCAGCACACACACACGCGGTCAACACCATGTTCTGGGAAGAGCAATTAATACATAGCATGTCTCCTTCGGTCCAACACGACGAAGGGTGGATATGCCTATAGGTGGCTAGCTACTGGTACACGAGTAGGGGGGGGGGAGAGAGGGCAAGGGGGGGGGAGAGAGAGAAAAGCAGTAAATGGGGGACAGAATGAAGGAAAGGGAAGGGAAGGTAGAAAGAGGGGGGGGGGGAAAGGAGAGGGAGGGGTAGAGGAAAATTTGATTCGTGTTGTGTATTCCGTCTGTGATTTTCAGGCTCCTTATTTCTTCCTTACATTCTTTCCCATCTTTACTTCACACTATCCTTATTATTTCCCCTATTACCTTACATCCCTCCTTCCTTTCCATACGCCTCCTTTTCCTGCCTCCCTTACTATTTTTCCACTTCCCCTTAATTCGTTGTTCTCTCCTGTCTTCCCTTACACCTATTCTCCTCTCTTCCTTCTACCCTTCCCTCCTCTCTCCCTCTTTCCTTTCCCTCTCAGTCATTCCTCCCTATCCTACAACTGACTCCTCCCTTACATCCCCCCAAAACCCATACCCCCCCCTCCCACCAACACCCTTCTCTCTTGAACAAATCCACAAGGGCCGTGACGAGGATTCGAACCTGCGTCCGGGAGCATCCCAGACACTGCCTTAATCGACTGAGCTACGACAGGGTAAAAGTAAAAAGAGAAAACCCTTGTCTCTTGCTTAAGCCCTATAACCTTCCCGGCAGCGCTAGTCTAGGACCAAGCATGCTGTTCTGCAAAGCTATTGTTGCTTGCTTCCCGCAACTCTCCATCTCAAGAAACATCTAATTTACCACCTTCTAATCGCATGGAAATATCTCTCTAAGAATATTAATGACCCGTCTGAGCGCTTCGTGCAGGTCTGTGCTCAATCCCCGATCGTTCAAACGATTGGACATCATTCCTTCCCCCCTCCCCCCCATCCCAAATCCTTATCCTGACCCCTTCCCAATGCTATGTAGTGGTAATGGCTTGGTGCTTTCACCCTGATTGTTCCTTTCCCCTTTTCAGCATTTCCCATTTCAGATGTCGAATGTTCCCATCATCACTTTACCAGTATTAATTTATTAATACTTCAGGTATGATACTAATTGGTCTCCTCTCTCTTCTCCCCTCCTTTCTCTCCCTCCTTTTCTCTCCCTCCTTTTCTCTCCCTCCTTTTCTCTCCCTCCTTTTCTCTCCCTCCTTTTCTCTCCCTCCTTTTCTCTCGCTCCTTTTCTCTCGCTCCTTTTCTCTCGCTCCTTTTCTCTCGCTCCTTTTCTCTCGCTCCTTTTCTCTCCCTCCT
>NC_091152.1:13538080-13545580 GCF_040958095.1 Procambarus clarkii
CTCTCTCTCCCTGCCCCTCACTCTCTCCCTGCCCCTCTCTCTCTCCCTGCCCCTCTCTCTCTCCCTGCCCCTCTCTCTCTCCCTGCCCCTCTCTCTCTCCCTGCCCCTCTCTCTCTCCCTGCCCCTCTCTCTCTCCCTGCCCCTCTCTCTCTCCCTGCCCCTCTCTCTCTCCCTGCCCCTCTCTCTCTCCCTGCCCCTCTCTCTCTCCCTGCCCCCTTCTCTCTCCCTGCCCCCCTCTCTCTCCCTCCCCCTCTCTCTCTCCCTCCCCCTCTTTCTCTCTCTCCCCCTCCCTCTCTCTCTCTCTCTCTCTCTCTCTCTCTCTCTCTCTCTCTCTCTCTCTCTCTCTGGTATACCTTCCCTCAGGTATTCCTCTCCCATACAGGTAAACTCGTGTTACCTCACGTTCATCTCCTATCCTCTCAGGTAAACTTTCTCCCTCTGGGTAAACCCACTTTACCCTCGGATACACCCCTTTCCCCCTCAGTCAACAGATACACCTCCCCCCCTCTCTCTCTCTCTCTGCCCTTCCCCTCTGGGACACCCTCTCTCTTTCCCCTCTCTCAGGTGTGATTCAACGGTCCACAGGTGTGTGTCCACAGGTGTGTGTGTCCCGGGAATGAGGAAGATAGTGGTACATTACACAGGTGTAGTGTGAACAGGTGAATACAGCAAGGAATGAGTACAGGGGAGAGAGGAAGAGTAGGAAGGAAAGAGGAGAGGATAGAAGGGAATAGGGAAGGAGGGAGAAGGCAGGCATAGGGATGGAGAGGCAGGGGAGGGGGGGGGGGTGTTATAGTGCTAAAGAACTGATGGAGAAAGACAGAACATCTAGAACACCTTGGGAGCTGGTGTGGGAGAGAACACTGTTATATAGAAGGAGGGGCGGCTGTTGCAGGCTGTTATATAGAAGGAGTCAAGCAGGATCATCACAGCTGACAGCAACAGATTCGCAGCACAAACAATGCAGTGGAACAATATTATTTAAGGCGAGAGAGGGAACCACAGCGACAAGGAATGAGTCTGTGGACACAGCAGCCAAAAAATTAGAGCTACTGGACACAGCAAGATCGCAAGAGCTACTGGACACAGCAAGATCGCAAGAGCTACTGGACACAGCAAGATCGCAAGAGCTACTGGACACAGCAAGATCGCAAGAGCTACTGGACACAGCAAGATCGCAAGAGCTACTGGACACAGCAAGATCGCAAGAGCTACTGGACACAGCAAGATCGCAAGAGCTACTGGACACAGCAAGATCGCAAGAGCTACTGGACACAGCAAGATCGCAAGAGCTACTGGACACAGCAAGATCGCAAGAGCTACTGGACACAGCAACATCGCAAGAGCTACTGGACACAGCAACATCGCAAGAGCTACTGGACACAGCAACATCGCAAGAGCTACTGGACACAGCAACATCGCAAGAGCTACTGGACACAGCAACATCGCAAGAGCTACTGGACACAGCAACATCGCAAGAGCTACTGGACACAGCAACATCGCAAGAGCTACTGGACACAGCAACATCGCAAGAGCTACTGGACACAGCAACATCGCAAGAGCTACTGGACACAGCAAGATCGCAAGAGCTACTGGACACAGCAACATCGCAAGAGCTACTGGACACAGCAAGATCGCAAGAGCTACTGGACACAGCAAGATCGCAAGAGCTACTGGACACAGCAAGATCGCAAGAGCTACTGGACACAGCAAGATCGCAAGAGCTACTGGACACAGCAAGATCGCAAGAGCTACTGGACACAGCAAGATCGCAAGAGCTACTGGACACAGCAACATCGCAAGAGCTACTGGACACAGCAAGATCGCAAGAGCTACTGGACACAGCAAGATCGCAAGAGCTACTGGACACAGCAAGATCGCAAGAGCTACTGGACACAGCAAGATCGCAAGAGCTACTGGACACAGCAACATCGCAAGAGCTACTGGACACAGCAACATCGCAAGAGCTACTGGACACAGCAAGATCGCAAGAGCTACTGGACACAGCAAGATCGCAAGAGCTACTGGACACAGCAAGATCGCAAGAGCTACTGGACACAGCAAGATCGCAAGAGCTACTGGACACAGCAAGATCGCAAGAGCTACTGGACACAGCAAGATCGCAAGAGCTACTGGACACAGCAAGATCGCAAGAGCTACTGGACACAGCAACATCGCAAGAGCTACTGGACACAGCAACATCGCAAGAGCTACTGGACACAGCAAGATCGCAAGAGCTACTGGACACAGCAAGATCGCAAGAGCTACTGGACACAGCAACATCGCAAGAGCTACTGGACACAGCAAGATCGCAAGAGCTACTGGACACAGCAAGATCGCAAGAGCTACTGGACACAGCAACATCGCAAGAGCTACTGGACACAGCAACATCGCAAGAGCTACTGGACACAGCAAGATCACAAAACAAATTGGTACATTAAACAACCTTTTAAGGACTGTAATTACAGTGCTACTGGAAGAGTTAACGAAAAAAGTAAAACAAAAGAACGACAGTTACGAAACGTCTTGACAGGACACGGAGATGGACCCCACTTGAGGTGGACCCCAAACTGGTGGACCCCAAACTGGTAGACCCCAAACTGGTGGACCCCAAACTGGTGGACCCCAAACTGGAGAGGAAACCCACTGAATCAGAAGGAATTGCAACAGGCAGAAATCACAGGAAGAAAACTGCTAAATTTCAAGCGATGCCTTTAAGAAAAGGGCATTTTTTTCCTTGGTAACTAAGATGGAAAGGGTTACTGATTAGGGAGCATTGATTGTGAAGGTGGGCATTGGTGTGATTTTTACGAGGGTGGGAGGGGGGGGGGGGAGTTGATTAGGAAGGTCGTCTCTGGGAAAGTCGAAGATTAAGGAGGTGAAGATTGGAGTATATAGTGATTGGAATGGTCGCAGATTGGTGAAGTCGACGATACAAGGAATTCTAAACAAAACGCTGCGTTGCTGGAATACAATACAATCCAGAACCACCTGGAAATATGAATGAGATTGGTTTCCAGATCTGCGCATGTAAATAACACCACACGAGACTAGGAGGCATGGCAGGAAGTGCAAAATATCCCCCCCCCCCCCCCCCCCCCCGTTGAAAACCCGAAGTGCAATAGGTACGCTGAGAGAGAGCTCTATCAACATCAGGGTCCCACAGGATTTTTCAACACTAACTCAATGCATTAGGGAACATATTAGCCCCATATGTGTAGAGTTTTGATCTCTAGGGGATTAAAAAGGGGACTTGATAAACACCTCCAAAGGGAAATTCGCCAACCAGGCTGTAACTCATAAGGTACAACCCACAGCTCCTGTTGGCCCCACAGCATGACTGTCACATAAGACAGTCTCCCAGAGTGACTGGAAGACTGTTGCCATACCACAGAGACTCTGGAGCGACAGCATGACTGTGAAGACCTTCAATGTAACAGGGTGACTGGGGGGGGGGGGGGAGCGACTCAACACAGCACGACTGTTTAGACTGGGGAAAGACAGTCCATGTAACGCGGGTGACTGAAAAACCCTCAGGGGAATCGTTGTGGGACTTCGGAAAATGGTGCGACTTCGCGGTAGGACTTCGGAAAATGGAGGGACTTCGGAAAATGGAGGGACTTCGGAAAATGGAGGGACTTCGGAAAATGGAGGGACTTCGGAAAATGGAGGGACTTCGGAAAATGGAGGGACTTCGGAAAATGGAGGGACTTCGGAAAATGGAGGGACTTCGGAAAATGGAGGGACTTCGGAAAATGGAGGGACTTCGGAAAATGGAGGGACTTCGGAAAATGGAGGGACTTCGCAGTAGGACTTCGGAAAATGGCGCGACTTCGCGGTAGGACTTCGGAAAATGGCGCGACTTCGCGGTAGGACTTCGGAAAATGGCGCGACTTCGCGGTAGGACTTCGGAAAATGGCGCGACTTCGCGGTAGGACTTCGGAAAATGGCGCGACTTCGCGGTAGGACTTCGGAAAATGGCGCGACTTCGAGGTAGGACTTCGGAAAATGGCGCGACTTCGCGGTAGGACTTCGGAAAATGGCGCGACTTCGCGGTAGGACTTCGGAAAATGCCGCGACTACGCGGTAGGACTTCGGAAAATGGTGGAACTTCGCGGTAGAACTTCGGAAAATGGAGGGACTTCGCGGTGGGACTTCGGAAAATGGAGGGACTTCGCGGTAGGACTTCGGAAAATGCGGCCGACACATGACACGCCCGCTGGAGCGCCAGGACAAGGGCCGACCCAGAATCCAGGAGTGGGAGCCCCAACGCCCTGGGCTTTGTAACCGGACACTATTGATGAATCAGAGCAGTGATGACGCGAGATGAAGAGGAGGGTATAGATAGATGAACAGGGGTGGAAGGGGAGTTGGGGAGGGAGGGAGGGGGGGGATTAGGGAGAGATAGGCCAATGGGAAGGTAGGGGGAGGGATGAGATAGGGCAAGGGGAAAAGGAGGGGTGGTAGATGAAAGGGGAGAAAGGGAAAAGAGGGTGGGGGTGAAAGGTGAAGTGGAAGAGATATGTGAATGGGATAAAGAGATGGAGGGAGGGGGAAACGGAGAGGGATAGACAAGAGGAAAGGAATGGGAGGATAGATAGATAGATAAGGGGAGATAGATTAGAAATAGAAACTCAAAAAGATATATTTAGGGAAAACAGATTTATAGGAAAGCTAAAGATGAGAATACGAGAGACGAACGAAGCAGAGAGAGAGAGAGAGAGAGAGAGAGAGAGAGAGAGAGAGAGAGAGAGAGAGAGAGAGAGAGAGAGAGAGAGAGAGAGAGAGAGAGAGAGAGAGAGACAGAGAGAGAGAGAGACAGAGAGAGAGAGACAGAGAGAGACAGAGAGAGACAGAGAGAGACAGAGAGAGACAGAGAGAGAGAGAGAGAGAGAGAGAGACAGAGAGAGAGAGAGACAGACAGAGAGAGAGAGACAGAGAGAGAGAGAGACAGGGAGAGAGAGACAGAGAGAGAGACAGAGAGACAGACAGACACACTGAGAGACATCCCCCCGACACAGCACGAAGCAGCCAGTGCAATATAGAGCGCGGATCAGAAGCGCAATACAGCATTAATCTCTCCCAGCTCAAAATACAGCTCAAAATACAGCTCAAAATACAGCTCAAAATACAAATACAACAACAATCTCAACAATCCTGTGAAGGCGGGAGATAATAATTTCACAGGTAGGGAAGGAGGAGAAGCACCTCTCACCGACTTTCATTAAAATAGATTACGAGTGAAACGACTTTAAAAAAAAATACAATAAAAGGAGAGGAAGAGCTTGGAAGAGATTAGTGGAAATGAATAGATGTGATTGGCGACACAGGGAGAAAATTCCTCGTGATTGGTGGCATGGTGAAGGGAAAGGGATGGAATGGGGAGAGAATAGGGGGGGGGGGGGGGGATGGGGTGAGATGGATAGGTTGGCCTCTAAGAGGAGAGAGACATTGAGATTACAGGCGATTGGAGGCTTACTAAGGTGATCCAGTTCGATTGTCTGAAGCTGAAAGGGGTCTTGACTGATTCAGAGAAAGAGACAAGAGAGAAACAGAGAGATATAGTGTGTCCCAATATTCTCAAAGTTCCGCACCTGACCTAACTTCGTGGACAACCCGTAACTGGCACCCGGAACACTAGGCTCTCACCCTTCAACAGTAACAGGGGAGATCAGGTCAACTAACCACATAAAGACTCCGGCACAATGAAAACCTCATTGCTGTAAACAACCGATGCTCGATAGGCGGGCTCCAAGAGTCAATGCTCGATCCTGCAGACACAACTTGGTGAATCCAAATAGGTGAGCACACAAAGGGGCTACGGGCTCATCTTGTTCCATCTACGATAGTTACTTAGGTTCATCTACGATAGTTACTTAGGTTCATTTACGATAGTTACTTAGGTTCATCTACGATAGTTACTTAGGTTCATCTACGATAGTTACTTAGGTTCATCTACGATAGTTACTTAGGTTCATCTACGATAGTTACTTAGGTTCATCTACGATAGTTACTTAGGTTCATCTACGATAGTTACTTAGGTTCATCTACGATAGTTACTTAGGTTCATCTACGATAGTTACTTAGGTTCATCTACGATAGTTAGGTTCATCTACGATAGTTACTTAGGTTCATCTACGATAGTTACTTAGGTTCATCTACGATAGTTACTTAGGTTCATCTACGATAGTTACTTAGGTTCATCTACGATAGTTACTTAGGTTCATCTACGATAGTTAGGTTCATCTACGATAGTTACTTAGGTTCATCTACGATAGTTACTTAGGTTTAAATAATGTCTATTCCTCATGATACCAATAATGACCGCATGAAATAAATATCTAGAGATAAGCTTCAGATAAGCTGATGTAGGATAACAGCTTTTAGCTGGCGATTTCATGACGAACACAAATGACATTTCTAATGAAAACCGAAGGTTTAGTAGAATGTGGTTTAAGCGCATACATGCGTAGTATCAGGTGGTTTAAGCGTATAAATGCATAGTAGCAGGTGGTTTAAGCGCATACATGCCTAGCAGCAGGTGGTTTAAGCGCATAAATGCCTAGCAGCAGGTGGTTTAAGCGCATAAATGCGTTGTAGGTGGTGGTTAAAGCGCATAAATGCGCTAATTAGTGTATTTATGCACTAATGAACTTTAATTAAGTGCATTAGCGCACTAGTGCACTTAAACCACCTCCTACGAGGTGGTTTAAGCGCATAAATCAAGCCTCCCAAAACTAATGTTGATGATGGAGCTCAAATCAAGCCGCTTCCATAGCCCAGTTGTCAAGCCCCCCCCCCCCCCCTCTGGCCATCTCTCAGCCTAGAGTCGGGATTCGAACCCCCTGCAGAGAGCTGATCACATCAACAGAGGCAAAATTGCTACCCCCGTCTCCAGCGTGTACGGCTCAGACCCCTAACATCAAAGGTTCTGAACATCACATCCAGGGAGCGTGTGAGAGCTGTAGGCAGGGGGAGGGGAAGAAAAAGAGGGGGGGAGAGAGAGAGAGAGAGAGAGGGGGAGAGAGAGAGAGAGAGAGAGAGAGAGGGAGAGAGAGAGAGAGAGAGAGAGAGGGGGAGAGAGAGAGAGAGAGAGAGAGAGAGAGAGAGGGAGAGAGAGAGAGAGAGAGAGAGGGGGAGAGAGAGAGAGAGAGAGAGAGAGAGAGAGAGGGGGAGGGAGAGAGAGAGAGAGAGAGAGAGAGAGAGAGAGAGAGAGAGAGAGAGAGAGAGAGAGAGAGAGAGAGAGAGAGAGAGAGAGAGAG
This sequence comes from Procambarus clarkii, assembly GCF_040958095.1. Taxonomy (NCBI): domain Eukaryota; kingdom Metazoa; phylum Arthropoda; class Malacostraca; order Decapoda; family Cambaridae; genus Procambarus; species Procambarus clarkii. Next base: position 13,545,343 of record NC_091152.1, read on the forward strand.
AGAGACGAAGCAGAGGTTGCTAGTTCATGTTTTTGTGTTCATGGAGGCATATGAGAGAGAAAGAGGGGGCATTAAGAGAGGGGGGGCATTAAGAGAGGGGGGGCATTAAGAGAGGGGGGGCATTAAGAAGGGGGCATTAACGTGGTCCACGTCTACAGCATAGAATATTCACCCCTTTGTGTATGCACTTGTATTCTCTCCTAGAGTTTATATATATATATATATATATATATATATA
>NC_091152.1:13550580-13580580 GCF_040958095.1 Procambarus clarkii
ACAGACGTGGCCAGACATTTACAATGCTAACCAGCATATATATACATTTTCTTCTGTCCTCCATGGACAGGGTTAGAGAAGTGTTAAACATACAGTTCAAGGGTTTATTGAACACTCAACCACAGAAGGTGATTCGGTGCTTTTAACATGCTAAGCTAACCTACATACGTAAATACATAGATACACAGATTTACGTATGCCCTACATAAAGTGTTCGATGTGTCTTTTACAGTGTCATTAATGTGCATTTACGAGGTGAAAAGTAATTCTGATCAGCTTTCACTTATACTTTATACACACATATATACGTACATTTACATATATACATACATATATACACACACACATGCATACACATACATTTGTCTCTTTTACTCTGACAGGGTGAGATAGCTAATAGAGAAACTAGTGTGCAATTAAGTACTTAACCACTGAAGGTGATTAAGGTGCTTTTACAAGCTCAGGTTATATAGTTACATCACATACATTGTATAATTGATATATTACATGGTCAATCTTGGGTACAAGTCCACTATATCATCAAGTGTTCCAGTACTCTCGTATAGTAGTTACATAGTTCAGCATACCTCAGCCCAAGAGGGCGAAAGTCAGTCAATATGGGACATTCTACAATATAATGTTCAAGAGAGTGCATGTTTTCTCTTTCACAAAGTTGACACATTGTGTACTCGACATTTGGGTTTTGAGAAAGCTGCCAGATACGTCTATATCCCAGGCGTATTTTGGGTCTAGATTCACGAAGCATTTACGCAAACACTTACGAACCTGTACATCTTTTCTCAATCTTTGGCGGCTTTGTTTACAATTATTACACAGTTAATGAGCTCCGAAGCACCAGGAGGCTGTTTATAACAATAACAACAGTTGATTGGCAAGTTTTCATGCTTGTAAACTGTTTAATAAATGTAACCAAAGCCGTCAAAGATTGAGGAAAGATGTACACGTTCCTAAGTGCTTGCCTAAGTGCTTTCGTGAATCTGACCGCTGGCCACTATAACATCACATTGCCGGGTTCTTGTTCTATTAGTCCCATATGTGAATGTCTCCTCACGATATCTATCATAATATTTAATGCTACAACTTTCAGGTCTTTGTGAATTTGTTAGGTCGGTGAGATCTTCATTAGATATTTGTTTAAGTATTCTCTTTGTGAGGTGGAGAGGAGAAACTAAAGGGAGGAAGATATGGAATGGAAGGGATGGGATAATGAGGGGGTGGGAGGGAACCTGGGGAATGGAAGGGGGGATGGGAGGGAACCTGGGGAATGGAAGGGGGGATGGGAGGGAACCTGGGGAATGGAAGGGGGGATGGGAGGGAACCTGGGGAATGGAAGGGGGGATGGGAGAGAAGGGAAGGGTAAGGAATAATAAACACAGTTTCTGATCAAGACACAATATCTGACTGAGCCCAATCGTGGCACCTTAGATCAAAGCTCCACTAGGGCGTAACATTAACTCTCCCAACTCCCCCTTCCATCCTTTCCCCTCTCCCTCTCTCCCATCCCTCGTCCCCTTGCCTTCCCCTCTCCTGCCCTCCTCCACACACACACAAACTCTCTCTCTCTCTCTCTTTCTCTCTCTCTCTCTCTCTCTCCCTCCCTCTCACCTGATCCCCCTTTCCCACCACTCGCTCCATTCTCCTATTTCCTCTATCCCCCCTCTCCGTTCTCTATCTTTTCTCATTCTCCCCCATTCTCCTAACTTAACCCCCTTCATTCTATTCCCTCTATCTACCTCTTCCCTCCATTCCTCTTCTCTACAGCTCCCTCTCTCTCCATACCTCTCCTGTTCCTTCCTTTCCCTTACATTTTGACTTTCCTGTCTCTTCAACTTAAGTCAACCTTTCCTCTCTTCTTCTCTTCCATTCCTTTTTCTTGCCCTGTGCCTCTTCCCCCGTTCCATCATAAATCATAATCCTGATCCTATTCCACCGCTATATAATCCTAATGGCGTGTCGCTTTCCCCCTAATTGTTCCCTTCCCCTGTTGCTACCCTTCCCTTGTGCTTACCATTCCTTTGTTTCTTTTCCCTGTTCTTACCCTCCTTGCCCTTCCTTACCTTCGTCTTAGCTCTATTAAACTACTCAATTTGGGAATTTTTATTTTTCAATTTGTCATTTTTTTTTTATTTAATTTTTTTTTCAAATTTAATTTCTACAGCTCTTAAAATATTAGCAATACTGGAGATTACCAACTATTGCTAACTCTTTTTTCCAGTGATAACGTAAAAATGGCTATCTTGGATAAAGTTAGGGCAGGCGACCTTGGGTAAAGTTAGGTCAGGCTATCTTGGATAAAGTTAGGGCAGGCTGCCTTGGGTAAAGTTAGGTCAGGCTATCTTGGATAAAGTTAGGGCAGGCTGCCTTGGGTAAAGTTAGGGCAGGCTGCCTTGGATAAAGTTAGGCCAGGCTACCTTGGATAAAGTTAGGGCAGGCTATCTTGGATAAAGTTAGGGCAGGCTATCTTGGATAAAGTTAGGCCAGACTGCCTTGGATAAAGTTAGGCCAGACTGCCTTGGATAAAGTTAGGCCAGACTGCCTTGGATAAAGTTAGGCCAGACTGTCTTGGATAAAGTTAGGTCAGGCTATCTTGGATAAAGTTAGGCCAGGATACCTTGGGCAAAGTTAGGGCAGGCTACCTTGGATAAAGTTAGGGCAGGCTGCCTTGGATAAAGTTAGGTCAGGCTGCCTTGGATAAAGTTAGGTCAGGCTATCTTGGATAAAGTTAGGGCAGGCTGCCTTTGGATAAAGTTAGGGGAGACTGTCTTGGATAGTTAGGGCAGGCTGCCTTTGGATAAAGTTAGGTCAGGCTACCTTGGATAAAGTTAGGTCAGGCTACCTTGGATAAAGTTAGGTCAGACTGCCTTGGATAAAGTTAGATCAGGCTAATTTGTTGACCAGACCACACACTAGAAAGTGAAGGGACGACGACGACGACGTTTCGGTCCGTCCTGGACCATTCTAAAGACAATCGACTTGAGAATGGTCCAGGACGGACCGAAACGTCGTCGTCGTCCCTTCACCTTCTAGTGTGTGGTCTGGTCAACTTACTTTAGCCCCGTTATTGTGACTCCTCGCCTGCACTTAGATCAGGCTACATTTGTAAATGAGAAACAAAATGTAAATCGGAGAGCAAGTCCGCTTGCTTTACACAGCTGTTCGCCTGTTTAGGTGTACAGCTGTCATTAACCTATGTAAACAAGCTATTACGAATAAGGCATCTAATCATCTAATTCTAATAATTAGATTTTGACAAGTGGATAGCGTGGACGATAAGTTATCAAGTGTGTTTGATTTAGACGCCTGCGAACCTGTTTTAGTCCAGTGTTCTAACGACTTGAATTAGTTTCAAATTCAAAAAAGGAGATTTGATAAGTACATAGGGAAGAGAGATGAGGGAGAGAGGAGGCGGACGGGATACATGGGGGTAAACAAATGAAGAACCAACTCCGAGACATAACAGGTAACTTGAATGAAACGTAACACAAGTGAGAGACAAAGTTAACATATATATATATATTAAGATGTGAACGCTATGTGCTCACAACCTATACTCGTCTTGGGGTTCGAACCTTGTGCAGGGCGCGGCAGCTTGATAGGAAAGTTCTCCCCTCTAGCAGGATAAGATTAGGTTCTTGAGTGCCCTACGCACGCGCGCGCACACACACACACACACACACACACACACACACACACACACACACACACACACACACACACACACACACACACACACACACAGCCCAGTAGGCTCAGGAACCTGTACATTACTTGATTGACCGTTGTAAGGCGGGATCAAAGAGCCAGAGCTCAACTCCCCCAAGCACAACTAGGTGAGTACGTACACACACACACACACACACACACACAGCCCAGTAGGCTCAGGAACCTGTACATTACTTGATTGACCGTTGAGAGGCGGGACCAAAGAGTCAGAGCTCAACCCCCGCAAGCACAACTAGGTGAGTACGTACACACACACACACACACACACACACACACACACACAAATATGCCCCTTACAAACAAGAGGACCACAAATATCATCAATATACATTCAAAGATATACATATTTGCAGATATAAAAACAGCGTGCTACTGACGGCAAGCAAACAAACAGGTGCAAGCAATGTGTTTGGCTCAAACAACAAAGTACAGAGTATACACATTCTCCGTCGAGTATACACATTCTCCGTCGAGTATACACATTCTCCGTCGAGTATACACATTCTCCGTCGAGTTCCAGTTGGGCATCTTGTAGCCTCTAGTCCTGATTTATCATTATTAACTTAAATAAGACGGACACCACCTTGACCACTATCTACGTGAATGTGAACACCTGAGAGACATCAGAAGACGGACACCACCTTGACCACTAAGTGAATGTGAACACCTGAGAGACATCAGAAGACGGACACCGCCTTGACCACTATCTACGTGAATGTGAACACCTGAGAGACATCAGAAGACGGACACCACCTTGACCACTAAGTGAATGTGAACACCTGAGAGACATCAGAAGACGGACACCACCTTGACCACTATCTACGTGAATGTGAACACCTGAGAGACATCAGAAGACGGACACCGCCTTGACCACTAAGTGAATGTGAACACCTGAGAGACATCAGAAGACGGACACCACCTTGACCACTAAGTGAATGTGAACACCTGAGAGACATCAGAAGACGGACACCGCCTTGACCACTAAGTGAATGTGAACACCTGAGAGACATCAGAAGACGGACACCGCCTTGACCACTATCTACGTGAATGTGAACACCTGAGAGACATCAGAAGACGGACACCGCCTTGACCACTATCTACGTGAATGTGAACACCTGAGAGACATTAGAAGACGGACACCGCCTTGACCACTATCTACGTGAATGTGAACACCTGAGAGACATCAGAAGACGGACACCACCTTGACCACTATCTACGTGAATGTGAACACCTGAGAGACATCAGAAGACGGACACCGCCTTGACCACTATCTACGTGAATGTGAACACCTGAGAGACATCAGAAGACGGACACCGCCTTGACCACTATCTACGTGAATGTGAACACCTGAGAGACATCAGAAGACGGACACCACCTTGACCACTATCTACGTGAATGTGAACACCTGAGAGACATCAGAAGACGGACACCGCCTTGACCACTATCTACGTGAATGTGAACACCTGAGAGACATCAGAAGACGGACACCGCCTTGACCACTATCTACGTGAATGTGAACACCTGAGAGACATCAGAAGACGGACACCACCTTGACCACTATCTACGTGAATGTGAACACCTGAGAGACATCAGAAGACGGACACCGCCTTGACCACTATCTACGTGAATGTGAACACCTGAGAGACATCAGAAGACGGACACCGCCTTGACCACTATCTACGTGAATGTGAACACCTGAGAGACATCAGAAGACGGACACCACCTTGACCACTATCTACGTGAATGTGAACACCTGAGAGACATCAGAAGACGGACACCGCCTTGACCACTATCTACGTGAATGTGAACACCTGAGAGACATCAGAAGACGGACACCACCTTGACCACTATATACGTGAATGTGAACACCTGAGAGACATCAGAAGACGGACACCACCTTGACCACTAAGTGAATGTGAACACCTGAGAGACATCAGAAGACGGACACCGCCTTGACCACTATCTACGTGAATGTGAACACCTGAGAGACATCAGAAGACGGACACCACCTTGACCACTATCTACGTGAATGTGAACACCTGAGAGACATCAGAAGACGGACACCGCCTTGACCACTAAGTGAATGTGAACACCTGAGAGACATCAGAAGACGGACACCGCCTTGACCACTATCTAAGTGAATGTGAACACCTGAGAGACATCAGAAGACGGACACCACCTTGACCACTATCTACGTGAATGTGAACACCTGAGAGACATCAGAAGACGGACACCGCCTTGACCACTAAGTGAATGTGAACACCTGAGAGACATCAGAAGTATGTGTGGAATAATAAACCCCACATTGAGTTAGGAAAACACTATTTGTCAAATATTGATGCTGTTCTTAAAAGATTCCCCCATTTTGCACCCGCAAGATAACGTAAGCTTTTAAGGGTTGATAGATGTTAATCATCTTGTTTGAGGAGCTGTTCATTTGAGACAGTTAGGCAAGTCCCAGCTGTGCCTGGGTACAAGTGACAGGATGAACAACCCAGCGGGTTTTCTTCCTATTGGGGAGTGTTGTACATGCTGCTATGGCGGTGTGTCCACTCACAAGATGAGTGGCGCTGCCCAATACTGCCACTATGGCGGTGTGTCCACTCACAGGATGAGTGGCGCTGCCCAATACTGTCACTATGGCGGTGTGTCCACTCACAGGATGAGTGGCGCTGCCCAATACTGTCACTATGGCGGTGTGTCCACTCACAGGATGAGTGGCGCTGCCCAATACTGTCACTATGGCGGTATGTCCACTCACAGGATGAGTGGCGCTGCCCAATACTGTCACTATGGCGGTATGTCCACTCACAGGATGAGTGGCGCTGCCCAATACTGTCACTATGGCGGTATGTCCACTCACAGGATGAGTGGCGCTGCCCAATACTGTCATTATGGCGGTGTGTCCACTCACAGGATGAGTGGCGCTGCCCAATACTGTCACTATGACGGTGTGTCCACTCACAGGATGAGTGGCGCTGCCCAATACTGTCACTATGACGGTGTGTCCACTCACAGGATGAGTGGCGCTGCCCAATACTGTCACTATGACGGTGTGTCCACTCACAGGATGAGTGGCGCTGCCCAATACTGTCACTATGACGGTGTGTCCACTCACAGGATGAGTGGCGCTGCCCAATACTGTCACTATGGCGGTGTGTCCACTCACAAGATGAGTGGCGCTGCCCAATACTGTCACTATGGCGGTGTGTTCACTCACAGGATGAGTGGCGCTGCCCAATACTGTCACTATGGCGGTGTGTCCACTCACAAGATGAGTGGCGCTGCCCAATACTATCACTATGGCGGTGTGTCCACTCACAGGATGAGTGGCGCTGCCCAATACTGTCACTATGGCGGTGTGTCCACTCACAGGATGAGTGGCGCTGCCCAATACTATCACTATGGCGGTGTGTCCACTCACAGGATGAGTGGCGCTGCCCAATACTGTCACTATGGCGGTGTGTCCACTCACAAGATGAGTGACGCTGCCCAATACTGTCACTATGGCGGTGTGTCCACTCACAAGATGAGTGGCGCTGCCCAATACTGTCACTATGACGGTGTGTCCACTCACAAGATGAGTGGCGCTGCCCAATACTGTCACTATGGCGGTGTGTCCACTCACAAGATGAGTGGCGCTGCCCAATACTGTCACTATGACGGTGTGTCCACTCACAAGATGAGTGGCGCTGCCCAATACTGTCACTATGGCGGTGTGTCCACTCACAAGATGAGTGGCGCTGCCCAATACTGTCACTATGACGGTGTGTCCACTCACAAGATGAGTGGCGCTGCCCAATACTGTCACTATGACGGTGTGTCCACTCACAAGATGAGTGGCGCTGCCCAATACTGTCACTATGGCGGTGTGTCCACTCACAGGATGAGTGGCGCTGCCCAATACTGTCACTATGGCGGTGTGTCCACTCACAGGATGAGTGGCGCTGCCCAATACTGTCACTATGGCGGTGTGTCCACTCACAGGATGAGTGGCGCTGCCCAATACTGTCACTATGGCGGTGTGTCCACTCACAAGATGAGTGGCGCTGCCCAATACTGTCACTATGGCGGTGTGTCCACTCACAGGATGAGTGGCGCTGCCCAATACTGTCACTATGGCGGTGTGTCCACTCACAGGATGAGTGGCGCTGCCCAATACTGTCACTATGGCGGTGTGTCCACTCACAGGATGAGTGGCGCTGCCCAATACTGTCACTATGGCGTTGTGTCCACTCACAGGATGGGTGGCGCTGCCCAATACTGTCACTATGGCGGTGTGTCCACTCACAGGATGGGTGGCGCTGCCCAATACTGTCACTATGGCGGTGTGTCCACTCACAGGATGAGTGGCGCTGCCCAATACTGTCACTATGGCGGTGTGTCCACTCACAGGATGAGTGGCGCTGCCCAATACTGTCACTATGGCGTTGTGTCCACTCACAGGATGGGTGGCGCTGCCCAATACTGTCACTATGGCGGTGTGTCCACTCACAGGATGGGTGGCGCTGCCCAATACTGTCACTATGGCGGTGTGTCCACTCACAGGATGAGTGGCGCTGCCCAATACTGTCACTATGGCGGTGTGTCCACTCACAAGATGAGTGGCGCTGCCCAATACTATCACTATGGCGGTGTGTCCACTCACAGGATGAGTGGCGCTGCCCAATACTGTCACTATGGCGGTGTGTCCACTCACAAGATGAGTGACGCTGCCCAATACTATCACTATGGCGGTGTGTCCACTCACAAGATGAGTGGCGCTGCCCAATACTATCACTATGGCGGTGTGTTCACTCACAGGATGAGTGGCGCTGCCCAATACTGTCACTATGGCGGTGTGTCCACTCACAAGATGAGTGACGCTGCCCAATACTATCACTATGGCGGTGTGTCCACTCACAAGATGAGTGGCGCTGCCCAATACTGTCACTATGGCGGTGTGTTCACTCACAAGATGAGTGGCGCTGCCCAATACTGTCACTATGGCGGTGTGTCCACTCACAGGATGAGTGGCGCTGCCCAATACTGTCACTATGGCGGTGTGTCCACTCACAAGATGAGTGGCGCTGCCCAATACTGTCACTATGGCGGTGTGTTCACTCACAAGATGAGTGGCGCTGCCCAATACTGTCACTATGGCGGTGTGTCCACTCACAAGATGAGTGGCGCTGCCCAATACTGTCACTATGGCGGTGTGTTCACTCACAAGATGAGTGGCGCTGCCCAATACTGTCACTATGGCGGTGTGTCCACTCACAGGATGAGTGGCGCTGCCCAATACTGTCACTATGGCGGTGTGTCCACTCACAGGATGAGTGGCGCTGCCCAATACTGTCACTATGGCGGTGTGTCCACTCACAAGATGAGTGGCGCTGCCCAATACTGTCACTATGGCGGTGTGTCCACTCACAGGATGAGTGGCGCTGCCCAATACTGTCACTATGGCGGTGTGTCCACTCACAGGATGAGTGGCGCTGCCCAATACTGTCACTATGGCGGTATGTCCACTCACAGGATGAGTGGCGCTGCCCAATACTGTCACTATGGCGGTGTGTCCACTCACAGGATGAGTGGCGCTGCCCAATACTGTCACTATGGCGGTATGTCCACTCACAGGATGAGTGGCGCTGCCCAATACTATCACTATGGCGGTGTGTCCACTCACAGGATGAGTGGCGCTGCCCAATACTGTCACTATGGCGGTGTGTCCACTCACAGGATGAGTGGCGCTGCCCAATACTGTCACTATGGCGGTGTGTCCACTCACAGGATGAGTGGCGCTGCCCAATACTGTCACTATGGCGGTGTGTCCACTCACAGGATGAGTGACGCTGCCCAATACTGTCACTATGGCGGTATGTCCACTCACAGGATGAGTGGCGCTGCCCAATACTGTCACTATGGCGGTGTGTTCACTCACAAGATGAGTGGCGCTGCCCAATACTGTCACTATGGCGGTGTGTCCACTCACAGGATGAGTGGCGCTGCCCAATACTGTCACTATGGCGGTGTGTCCACTCACAGGATGAGTGGCGCTGCCCAATACTGTCACTATGGCGGTATGTCCACTCACAGGATGAGTGGCGCTGCCCAATACTGTCACTATGGCGGTGTGTCCACTCACAGGATGAGTGGCGCTGCCCAATACTGTCACTATGGCGGTATGTCCACTCACAGGATGAGTGGCGCTGCCCAATACTATCACTATGGCGGTGTGTCCACTCACAGGATGAGTGGCGCTGCCCAATACTGTCACTATGGCGGTGTGTCCACTCACAGGATGAGTGGCGCTGCCCAATACTATCACTATGGCGGTGTGTCCACTCACAGGATGAGTGGCGCTGCCCAATACTGTCACTATGGCGGTGTGTCCACTCACAGGATGAGTGGCGCTGCCCAATACTGTCACTATGGCGGTGTGTCCACTCACAAGATGAGTGACGCTGCCCAATACTGTCACTATGGCGGTGTGTCCACTCACAGGATGAGTGACGCTGCCCAATACTGTCACTATGGTGGTGTGTCCACTCACAGGATGAGTGACGCTGCCCAATACTGTCACTATGGCGGTGTGTCCACTCACAAGATGAGTGGCGCTGCCCAATACTGTCACTATGGCGGTGTGTCCACTCACAAGATGAGTGGCGCTGCCCAATACTGTCACTATGGCGGTATGTCCACTCACAGGATGAGTGGCGCTGCCCAATACTGTCACTATGGCGGTGTGTCCACTCACAAGATGAGTGGCGCTGCCCAATACTGTCACTATGGCGGTATGTCCACTCACAGGATGAGTGGCGCTGCCCAATACTGTCACTATGGCGGTGTGTCCACTCACAAGATGAGTGGCGCTGCCCAATACTGTCACTATGGCGGTATGTCCACTCACAGGATGAGTGGCGCTGCCCAATACTGTCACTATGGCGGTGTGTCCACTCACAAGATGAGTGGCGCTGCCCAATACTGTCACTATGGCGGTGTGTCCACTCACAGGATGAGTGGCGCTGCCCAATACTGTCACTATGGCGGTATGTCCACTCACAGGATGAGTGGCGCTGCCCAATACTGTCACTATGGCGGTATGTCCACTCACAGGATGAGTGGCGCTGCCCAATACTGTCACTATGGCGGTGTGTCCACTCACAAGATGAGTGGCGCTGCCCAATACTGTCACTATGGCGGTGTGTCCACTCACAGGATGAGTGGCGCTGCCCAATAAACTCGCCCCTCGGGGCAAAATTTAAATTTTTTTAAATTTAACATTAATATTTTTAGTTGTCAATCCTTAAGCACATTTTGGTGCCATCGTAAGTAGATTAAACCAGCCTTATCTAACCAAGAGATAAAGCCTAGTTTAGCCTAGTTATTTAAACTAACATATCCTAGTGAGTTATTAAGTCTGTTGTTCATTAATTTAAATTGGCTAGAGTATTAATAACTGTAGCAGCGTTAGTTATGGCAAAGTGTGCGTTATCTTGAGGTTATCTTGAGATGATTTCGGGGCTTTAGTGTCCCCGCGGCCCGGTCCTCGACCAGGCCTCCACCCCCAGGAAGCAGCCCGTGACAGCTGACTAACTCCCAGGTACCTATTTACTGCTAGGTAACAGGGGCATTCAGGGTGAAAGAAACTTTGCCCATTTGTTTCTGCCTCGTGCGGGAATCGAACCCGCGCCACAGAATTACGAGTCCTGCGCGCTATCCACCAGGCTACGAGGCCCCCAGTGTTGAGGAAACATTGACATGGAGAAATAGGGGAGCAGTACTGCATAGATAAACAGTTAAAAATATTTAATAATGACACCCATTCATTAACTTATTCATTTTATGGCATCAGAGTGTGCCAGTATTTTGACACTTTTATCTTTTATCTTTTTATCTTTTATCTTTTAAAATCTTTTACAGCAGCACCGTGCAACTTCATAAGACTAGCGTAGAAGACCTGTGGCAAATTGTCAAATGCTGTATAGGGTAAAAAATAACGCATTCTTTCTCTCCATAAACAATGGCCATTAGGAGCCGGTCGGCCGAGCGGACAGCACGCGGGACTTGTGATCCTGTGGTCCCGGGTTCGATCCCAGGCGCCGGCGAGAAACAATGGGCAGAGTTTCTTTCACCCTATGCCCCTGTTACCTAGCAGTAAAATAGGTACCTGGGTGTTAGCTGTCACGGGCTGCTTCCTGGGGGGTGGAGGCCTGGTCGAGGACCGGGCCGCGGGGACACTAAAAAGCCCCGAAATCATCTCAAGATAACCTCAAGATAAGATAGGTGATATCGTAAATGAGAGATGGTTCGTGAACAACGATAGCTTGAAGAGGACAGATGGGGGGAGAGAGGCGAGTGTGTAGAGGCGTTAGAAAAGAGGGGAAGAGAGAGGGGGAAGAGGACAGAGGTGGAGAAAAGGGGGGAAGAGAGGAAGAGACACGTAAGGGGACCTGCCTGGTGTTTCGGAGAGGTCTCAGGCGACGAGATAGAGCGGGCAAACAAGCCTGGCAGCCAAGGGCACTTCACCGACCGAAATGACAAACACAGTAATCGAGAGGAAAAGGAAGCAGGCGAGGAGGCAAAACGGGATAGGATTGGAGAAACGGAAGTAGGGTTAAGATATAGGGAAGGAGGAAGGGGTGGAGAGAGGGAGAGAAGGAAGTAAAGAGAGGGGCTAAAGGGAAGGAGGATATGACACAAGTATAGCAACCCTCTTAAAAATAACGTCACTTTTCGCTCGTATGCTACGGCCAAATTTGGACGTAATTTGAAATGAAATTGACTCACAAAAGTGACGTACTGTCCCTTTTTCTGTTTGAGTCGTCCGGCATACTCGGAAAAGTTAGAAGAGGAAACTTTCAATTAACGTTTCTCATAACTTTTTGAAATTTTATGAGAATTAACCCGGGGAAGGGAGAAGAGAGCCAAATACTCACTATAAGTACTTTCATCTTGGGAGAAAAGACTGATCTTAAGTACAGATGAAACATAAGAAAGTCTTTGTGGGCAACAACATATCTATGTATGTTTAGACTTTTATAGGATAAGAATTTTGGTTAGGTTAGGTTAGGTTAGGTTAGGTTAGGTTGTTTTCTTAATGTATCTTATTGCCTCGTTATTTTTCTTACCGTTTCTACTGTTTCAAAGCAGTTCCTACTGCAGAACATGGCACCCCAAGACTCATTTGCACCCATTATTCTTCCTCTCACCGCCCACCACTTACTGTTGAACCGCCCACCATCCACTATTGTACCGCCCACCACCCACTATTGTACCGCCCACCACCCACTGTTGAACCGCCCACCATCCACTATTGTACCGCCCACCACTTACTGTTGAACCGCCCACCACCCACTATTGTACCGCCCACCACCCACTATTGTACCGCCCACCACCCACTGTTGAACCGCCCACCATCCACTATTGTACCGCCCACCATCCACTATTGTACCGCCCACCACCCACTGTTGTACCGCCCACCACCCACTGTTGTACCGCCCACCACCCACTGTTGAACCGTCCACCATCCACTATTGTACCGCCCACCACCCACTGTTGTACCGCCCACCACCCACTGTTGTACCGCCCACCACTTACTGTTGAACCGCCCACCATCCACTATTGTACCGCCCACCATCCACTATTGTACCGCCCACCATCCACTGTTGTACCGTCCACCATCCACTGTTGTACCGTCCACCACCCACTGTTGTACCGCCCACCACCCACTGTTGAACCGTCCACCATCCACTATTGTACCGCCCACCACCCACTGTTGTACCGCCCACCACCCACTGTTGTACCGCCCACCACTTACTGTTGAACCGCCCACCATCCACTATTGTACCGCCCACCATCCACTATTGTACCGCCCACCATCCACTGTTGTACCGCCCACCATCCACTGTTGTACCGTCCACCACCCACTGTTGAACCGCCCACCATCCACTGTTGAACCGTCCACCACCACTATTGTACCGCCCACCACCCACTATTGTACCGCCCACCACCCACTATTGTACCGCCCACCACCCACTGTTGTACCGTCCACCACCCACTGTTGAACCGCCCACCATCCACTATTGTACCGCCCACCACTTACTGTTGAACCGCCCACCACCCACTATTGTACCGCCCACCACCCACTATTGTACCGTCCACCACCCACTGTTGAACCGTCCACCACCACTATTGTACCGCCCACCACCCACTATTGTACCGCCCACCACCCACTATTGTACCGCCCACCACCCACTATTGTACCGCCCACCATCCACTATTGTACCGTCCACCACCCACTGTTGAACCGTCCACCACCACTATTGTACCGCCCACCACCCACTATTGTACCGCCCACCACCCACTATTGTACCGTCCACCACCCACTGTTGAACCGTCCACCACCACTATTGTACCGCCCACCACCCACTATTGTACCGCCCACCACCCACTGTTGTACCGTCCACCATCCACTGTTGAACCGCCCACCATCCACTGTTGTACCGTCCACCATCCAATGTTGAACCGCCCACCACCCACTGTTGTACCGTCCACCACCCACTGTTGAACCGCCCACCACCCACTGTTGAACCGCCCACCATCCACTGTTGTACCGTCCACCACCCACTGTTGTACCGTCCACCATCCACTGTTGAACCGCCCACCACCCACTGTTGAACCGCCCACCATCCACTGTTGAACCGCCCACCATCCACTGTTGTACCGTCCACCACCCACTGTTGTACCGTCCACCACCCACTGTTGAACCGCCCACCACCCACTGTTGAACCGCCCACCATCCACTGTTGTACCGTCCACCACCCACTGTTGAACCGCCCACCATCCACTGTTGAACCGCCCACCATCCACTGTTGAACCGCCCACCATCCACTGTTGAACCGCCCACCACCCACTGTTGTACCGCCCACCATCCACTGTTGAACCGCCCACCACCCACTGTTGAACCGTCCACCATCCACTGTTGTACCGTCCACCACCCACTGTTGTACCGTCCACCATCCACTGTTGAACCGCCCACCATCCACTGTTGAACCGCCCACCACCCACTGTTGTACCGCCCACCATCCACTGTTGAACCGTCCACCACCCACTGTTGAACCGCCCACCATCCACTGTTGTACCGTCCACCACCCACTGTTGTACCGTCCACCATCCACTGTTGAACCGCCCACCATCCACTGTTGTACCGTCCACCACCCACTGTTGAACCGCCCACCATCCACTGTTGAACCGCCCACCATCCACTGTTGTACCGTCCACCACCCACTATTGAACCGCCCACCATCCACTGTTGTACCGTCCACCACCCACTGTTGTACCGTCCACCATCCACTGTTGAACCGCCCACCATCCACTGTTGTACCGTCCACCACCCACTGTTGAACCGCCCACCACCCACTGTTGTACCGTCCACCACCCACTGTTGAACCGCCCACCACCCACTGTTGTACCGTCCACCACCCACTGTTGAACCGCCCACCACCCACTGTTGTACCGTCCACCACCCACTGTTGAACCGCCCACCATCCACTGTTGAACCGCCCACCATCCACTGTTGAACCGCCCACCATCCACTGTTGTACCGTCCACCACCCACTGTTGAACCGCCCCACCATCCACTGTTGTACCGTCCACCACCCACTGTTGAACCGCCCACCACCCACTGTTGTACCGTCCACCACCCACTGTTGAACCGCCCACCATCCACTGTTGTACCGTCCACCATCCACTATTGTACCGCCCACCACCCACTGTTGAACCGCCCACCACCCACTGTTGTACCGTCCACCACCCACTGTTGAACCGCCCACCATCCACTATTGTACCGCCCACCACCCACTGTTGAACCGCCCACCACCCACTGTTGTACCGTCCACCACCCACTGTTGAACCGCCCACCACCCACTGTTGTACCGTCCACCACCCACTGTTGAACCGCCCACCACCCACTGTTGTACCGTCCACCACCCACTGTTGAACCGCCCACCATCCACTGTTGTACCGTCCACCATCCACTATTGTACCGTCCACCACCCACTGTTGAACCGTCCACCACCCACTGTTGAACCGCCCACCATCCACTATTGTACCGCCCACCACTCTTGAACCGCCCCCATCCATTATTGTACCGCCCACCACCCACTGTTGTATCGTCCACCACTCTTGAACCGCCCACCATCCACTATTGTACCGCCCACCATCCACTGTTGTACCGCCCACCATCCACTGTTGTACCGCCCACCATCCACTGTTGTACCGCCCACCACTCTTGAACCGCCCACCACCCACTATTGTACCGCCCACCACCCACTATTGTACCGCCCATCACCACTACTGAACTGAGATACAGCCCACTACCCCTCACACCACCCACCTGTTGTTCTTACTGCCCCCACACAACCACTGAGACGCTGTCAATCACCCCCGTACCTACTACCATTACGGGCTCACCATAGCCCGTGCTGCTTGGAACTGCATGTTCCAGGTAGCGAATCTTTAACAACAACAACCCCGTACCATCCACTAAGATACTACTCACTACCTTCACGCATACAATACAAAACATACAACTATTTTTCTATTATAATTTACTATAAAATACAATAGAGGAGGCAGTAGAGAGAGTCACTAAAGAGAGAAACCGAGAGGCAATTTGAGAATAATATTGCTGCAAAAGCTAAGAACCAGCCAAAGCTGTTCTATACCCAAAAGAGCAATAAGAGATCAGGGGCCAGATTCACGAAAGCACTTACGCAAGCACTTACGAACCTGTACGTCTTTTCTCAATCTTTGGCGGCTTTGTTTACAGTTATTAAACAGTTAATGAGCTCCGAAGCACCAGGAGGCTGTTTATAACAATAACAACAGTTGATTGGCAAGTTTTCATGCTTGTAAACTGTTTAATAAATGTAACCAAAGGCGTCAAAGATTGAGGAAAGATGTACACGTTCGTAAGTGCTTGCGTAAGTGTATTCGTGAATCTGACCCCAGATACTCAGATTAAAGAGACAAGAGGAAATTTGTCAAAAAATGATAATGAGATATGTGAAACATCAGAAGATTTCAGGAGGGTTTTACGGTAGAACCAGCATGGATATCATGGTTGCGAGATGAAAGACTGGAAGAAACAATGGATGACATTATAGTCACTGGAAAAAGGAGTAAGAAAAAACTGGAGGAATTAGATGTGACAAGGGCCATGGAGCCAGACCTAATCTAATCATGGCTATCTTATCTTGAGGTTATCTTGAGATGATTTTGGGGCTTTAGTGTCCCCGCGGCCCGGTCCTCGACCAGGCCTCCACCCCCAGGAAGCAAGCAGCCCGTGACAGCTGACTAACACCCAGGTACCTATTTTACTGCTAGGTAACAGGGACATAGGGTGAAAGAAACTCTGCCCATTGTTTCTCGCCGGCGCCTGGGATCGAACCCAGGACCACAAGTCCAGCGTGCTGTCCGCTCGGCCGACCGGCTCCCTAATGGAACTAAATCTTACAATCCTACCAGAGTGAAGGAACAGAGAAGCTATGATCACAACATACAAGATAATCAGGGGAATAGAAAAGGTGAACATGGATAGTTTCTGCATACTGAGACAAAGTAGGACAAGAGGACACAGTTGTTGTTGTTAAAGATTCGCTACATGGAACAAAGTTCCAAGTAGCACGGGCTATGGTGAGCCCGTATTAAGAGGACACAGTTGGAAGCTGGGAACGTAAATGAGCCGAAGAAATGTAAGGAAATACTCGTACCTTCGTACCCTGGGGGCCTGGTAGCCTGGTGGATAGCGCGCAGGACTCGTAATTCTGTGGCGCGGGTTCGATTCCCGCACGAGGCAGAAACAAATGGGCAAAGTTTCTTTCACCCTGAATGCCCCTGTTACCTAGCAGTAAATAGGTACCTGGGAGTTAGTCAGCTGTCACGGGCTGCTTCCTGGGGGTGGAGGCCTGGTCGAGGACCGGGCCGCGGGGACACTAAAAAAAAAGCCCCGAAATCATCTCAAGATAACCTCAAGATAACCTCAAGATACCTTGTACAGGCGGTCAACAAATGGAAATGTACTGACAGAAGCAGTTGGGGAAGCCGCTCCCATCCCCAACTTTAAGGCCAGATTCGACAAAGATTTTGAAGGCGATGAATCACAATAACGTGGCTGACGTATGTTGACCAGACCACACACTGGAAGGTGAAGGGACGACGACGACGTTTCGGTCCGTCCTGGACCATTCTGAAGTCGATTGTGAATGGTTCAGGACGGATCGAAACGTCGTCGTCGTCCCTTCACCCTTCTAGCGTGTGGTCTGGTCAGCAGAGAACTTGAACATAAAAATAGTTAACTTGTGACGCTAAGGGTACAACAAGGGCTAGTAGGCGGGGCGTGAAGGGCTAGTAGGCGGGGCGTGAAGGGCTAGTAGGCGGGGCGTGAAGGGCTAGTAGGCGGGGCGTGAAGAGCTAGACCTTAAATAAACTTCATCCCCACCCACTGAGATACCACTCAGATATCGTCCGCTATCCTCACTGCAAGTTCTCATTTTTCCCCACCCACTGAGACATTTCCGACTATCCTCACATCGCCCACTAACTTCATGCCACCCACTGAAACACAGCCCACTGTTCTTAAACCACCCATTGAGATAGAGCCACCCACCCACCCACTCAAATATAGCCAACCACCCACTGAAATACCAGCCACCACCCATTGAGACCGCTACCTCCCAATCAGTGCCGCCCAACACCAATTCCCCTACCGCCCACCACCCACCGAAAAACCGCCCACCAGCCTCGATATATGCACTTGAAACACCCACCAGAATCAAGACCGCTTCACGAAAACACCAAACACATCCGTGACCTTTCAACACGGTTAAAAAAAAATACAGCTTAAACTGTACCCAGAAAACAGCTTTGTGGATCCTCTGGGAGCGTTAGGCTCTGTATTCCCCCAAGTACAAAACACCATTGGGTTCCCCCCCCCCCCGGTCATTCACAAACTGTATTTGGACTACGCCATTTTAACTTATCGTTGATATTGTTTGAGTTGGGGAAATTAACTTGTAGTAAATGGTTGACGTTTCTCAGGGGAAACAGTACAGAAATGTTAACGAAATGTTGGCTAAAACTTTCAAAAGTTCATCTTCTTCAAAACAACTCTCTCAACCAGTGCACACACGCACGCACGCACGCACGCACGCACACACACACACACACACACACACACACACACACACACACACACACACACACACACACACACACACGTGTACTCACCTAGTTGTGCTTGCGGGGGTTGAGCTCTGGCTCTTTGGTCCCGCCTCTCAACCGTCAATCAACAGGTAACCACAGATGTGGTCACCTGTTGATTGACGGTTGACACACACACACACACAGAGATGTGTGTGTGTGTGTGTGTGTGTGTGTGTGTGTGTGTGTGTGTGTGTGTGTGTGTGTGTGTGTACATGTGAAGGTTGAATAGTCCCCAAACCAACATACATCACAAAGCTTTTGACCATTGAAGGAGTCGAACCCGGCCAGCCAGGGTCTCCATGGCCCCTTGACATGTCCAACACTATAGCCACTCAGCTATACAGACTATACAAATATATTGGGAAGTCGTCAGACTATTTCTCCCAACACCCGACAGCACTCTTGACTTTACCGTTAATCATAATGAAATGAGTCAAGGAAAACACGTGTATGGAGCAAGTAACAAACTCATCAGGCAGCCCCGCTCCTGTGCCAGGTAAGTCCAGCTACGGGCTCACCATAGCCCGTGCTACTTGCCCCGCTCCTGTGCCAGGTAAGTCCAGCTACGGGCTCACCATAGCCCGTGCTACTTGGAACTTTTAGTTCCCAGTAGCTGACTCTATAACAAAAGACTAACAGACGTTGTCACAGCTCGAATAAGACATGGCTACAGGTATGTCTGGCACTTGGGGCTCTTATAAGACTCTAGATGAAGTAAAGTGTAAAGTGTGTGTGGACAAAGACAGGGACACACACTTGAGCACTTTATCTTAAGAACCTTACACTGTAATAAAATTGACCCATTTAGAGATAAATATCAACTCACACTGCACGAAATGGCAAAGCAACTTATTACAAAAAATAAGTAACCTCCCTGGAAACACAAACCGAAACTGTCTCTATTTTCCGCTTGTTACAACTTGTAATAAAGTTGTTACATCTTGGCTTAACGTGTTTATGACGTATTAGAACGTTGTTACAACTTGCTATATTGGTTGTTATAACTGGTTAGGAGGTGTTAAAACTTGTTCAAACGTTGTACCAACGTCGTAGTTTCGGTGTGTGTTTGGCGGGCTGAAATCCTCGCCCTGTATCCATGTTTCACTTTCAGTAGATAAACGACATATGAGACTATGAAGCATTGTATTGTGAAGACTAAGTACAACACACAACAGCTTTACCCTGGACGCGTGATCCTGTGGTCCTGGGTTCGATCCCAGGCGCCGGCGAGAAACAATGGGCAGAGTTTCTTTCAACCTATGCCCCTGTTACCTAGCAGTAAAATAGGTATAACTGGGTGTTAGTCAGCTGTCACGGGCTGCTTCCTGGGGGGGGGGGGGTGGAGGCCTGGTCGAGGACCGGGCCGCGGGGACACTAAAAAGCCCCGAAATTATCTCAAGATAACCTGAAGATAACCAAGGGAGGAAGAGAAGAATACAATAGACAGAACAGATGAATGAGAGGATTGACGAGATAACAAGTGATAAAAGAGGAAAGGGAGAAAAGAAATAGTGGGGGGGGGGGAAGAGAGTTGGGGGGGATAGGAGAGGGGGGACAGGGGAAGGGGAAAAGCAGAGGGAGGGGAAGGGAAAGGTGGGAGAGAGAGAGAGAGAGAGAGAGTGTTAAGCTCTTACAGCAGAAAAAAAACATTTGACACACCCCCAACAGACTAAAGCTTTACACGGGGCGTCTCTCAACCGTGGTAGAGACTTGGTTGCTCATTTGCTTGTGTCTGGTTGTTAGCGTCGCTAACAACCAGAGTGATAGCGTCGTTAGTGATATAATCGTTTCCCTGTAATGCTTCACCAACCCGTAGCACCAACAGCCTGGTTTTCCCCCGACTGGAGTACGCAGACGGCCTTTCTCCAACACGCACGCAAGCCCGAATGCGTGTGCGCACGCGAGTCTGAGTGCACAAAAGCGTGTGCACATGTGTGCGCGTGTGCGCGCGCGCATACATAAGCCCAGCAGTACTTACACAATAAGCCGCTGTCCCCACACACACGACTTACCTAGAGAGGAAAGAAATAAAGCATTAATACTGCAACATTTTTATTAATAATATAATTCTTATTATCAGCATCATTTAGGATGAAAATCGACATATGTATATGTGTATTTTATGTAAATATTTACACCAAGTCATTCGGGTGAGGAAAGGTCACACAGTGTACAGCATGATGTAGAGTATGTGGTGCTAGTGTACAGCATGATGTAGAGTATGTGGTGATAGTGTACAACATGATGTAGAGTATGTGGTGATAGTGTACAACATGATGTAGAGTATGTGGTGATAGTGTACAACATGATGTAGAGTATGTGGTGATAGTGTACAACATGATGTAGAGTATGTGGTGATAGTGTACAGCATGATGTAGAGTATGTGGTGATAGTGTACAACATGACGTAGAGTATGTGGTGATAGTGTACAGCATGATGTAGAGTATGTGGTGATAGTGTACAGCATGATGTAGAGTATGTGGTGATAGTGTACAACATGATGTAGAGTATGTGGTGATAGTGTACAACATGATGTAGAGTATGTGGTGATAGTGTACAGCATGATGTAGAGTATGTGGTGACAGTGTACAGCATGATGTACAGTATGTGGTGATAGTGTACAACATGATGTAGAGTATGTGGTGATAGTGTACAACATGATGTAGAGTATGTGGTGAAAGTGTACAACATGATGTAGAGTATGTGGTGACAGTGTACAGCATGATGTAGAGTATGTGGTGCTAGTGTACAACATGATGTAGAGTATGTGGTGATAGTGTACAGCATGATGTAGAGTATGTGGTGATAGTGTACAACATGATGTAGAGTATGTGGTGATAGTGTACAACATGATGTAGAGTATGTGGTGATAGTGTACAACATGATGTAGAGTATGTGGTGATAGTGTACAACATGATGTAGAGTATGTGGTGCTAGTGTACAACATGATGTAGAGTATGTGGTGATAGTGTACAGCATGATGTAGAGTATGTGGTGATAGTGTACAGCATGATGTAGAGTATGTGGTGAGAGTGTACAACATGATGTAGAGTATGTGGTGATAGTGTACAGCATGATGTAGAGTATGTGGTGATAGTGTACAGCATGATGTAGAGTATGTGGTGCTAGTGTACAACATGATGTACAGTATGTGGTGATAGTGTACAACATGATGTAGAGTATGTGGTGATAGTGTACAACATGATGTAGAGTATGTGGTGAAAGTGTACAACATGATGTAGAGTATGTGGTGACAGTGTACAGCATGATGTAGAGTATGTGGTGCTAGTGTACAACATGATGTAGAGTATGTGGTGATAGTGTACAGCATGATGTAGAGTATGTGGTGATAGTGTACAACATGATGTAGAGTATGTGGTGATAGTGTACAACATGATGTAGAGTATGTGGTGATAGTGTACAACATGATGTAGAGTATGTGGTGATAGTGTACAACATGATGTAGAGTATGTGGTGCTAGTGTACAACATGATGTAGAGTATGTGGTGATAGTGTACAGCATGATGTAGAGTATGTGGTGATAGTGTACAGCATGATGTAGAGTATGTGGTGAGAGTGTACAACATGATGTAGAGTATGTGGTGATAGTGTACAGCATGATGTAGAGTATGTGGTGATAGTGTACAGCATGATGTAGAGTATGTGGTGCTAGTGTACAACATGATGTAGAGTATGTGGTGCTAGTGTACAGCATGATGTAGAGTATGTGGTGATAGTGTACAGCATGATGTAGAGTATGTGGTGCTAGTGTACAACATGATGTAGAGTATGTGGTGCTAGTGTACAGCATGATGTAGAGTATGTGGTGATAGTGTACATGATGTAGAGTATGTGGTGACAGCGTACAGCATGATGTGGTGGTGTACAAGACCTAACAAAGTACAGTGGCTTATGTTCCTACACATTTATAAGATATTTTGTAGTTAAAGTTCTATATTATGATTATTTTCTAGTTATATATGGAAGTAAGAAGGAACTTCTACTAGAAATTCTTCCTGTTAGTCTTACCTATTGACCCAACAGGCGAGACAATTCACAACCTTGTGTTTAGCGAACCCAGATCGAGTTTTAAGCCTTTGTCCATTAAAAAAAAAAGACTGCTTACCTAAACATCCCATAACCAGAGGGTAAAACTAACTATAATGTTCCTCACAGTTTAATGGAACACCATAAAATAACTTAGAGGGGGTCGTTGAGTCGCTGGGGTCGTTGGCTGGGATCTGTATTACCATCAGCGGTGGAAGTTCGTTAGTGACCGTTAAATGTCGTTGGGAAACCGTTGGCGCTCGTTACACAATTGCTTAAGTTTGAATGAAATAAAATTCCCAATTAAGTTACATGTCGGATATATATATTTTTTTGTAATAGTTTAAATATATTTTTTTTTTAGGGGGGGTCTTTCTCCTATTCTGTTTTACTTTCTTTCTCCTATACGATCTCTGTACTTTCTTTCTCCTGTCCGTTCTCCGTACTTTCTTTCTCCTGTCCGTTCTCCGTACTTTCTTTCTCCTGTCCGTTCTCCGTACTTTCTAATTCCTGTCCATTCTCCGTACTTTCTAATTCCTGTCCATTCTCCGTACTTTCTAATTCCTGTCCATTCTCCGTACTTTCTAATTCCTGTCCATTCTCCGTACTTTCTAATTCCTGTCCATTCTCCGTACTTTCTAATTCCTGTCCATTCTCCGTACTTTCTAATTCCTGTCCATTCTCCGTACTTTCTAATTCCTGTCCATTCTCCGTACTTTCTAATTCCTGTCCATTCTCCGTACTTTCTAATTCCTGTCCATTCTCCGTACTTTCTAATTCCTGTCCATTCTCCGTACTTTCTAATTCCTGTCCATTCTCCGTACTTTCTAATTCCTGTCCATTCTCCGTACTTTCTAATTCCTGTCCATTCTCCGTACTTTCTAATTCCTGTCCATTCTCCGTACTTTCTAATTCCTGTCCATTCTCCGTACTTTCTAATTCCTGTCCATTCTCCGTACTTTCTAATTCCTGTCCATTCTCCGTACTTTCTAATTCCTGTCCATTCTCCGTACTTTCTAATTCCTGTCCATTCTCCGTACTTTCTAATTCCTGTCCATTCTCCGTACTTTCTAATTCCTGTCCATTCTCCGTACTTTCTAATTCCTGTCCATTCTCCGTACTTTCTAATTCCTGTCCATTCTCCGTACTTTCTAATTCCTGTCCATTCTCCGTACTTTCTAATTCCTGTCCATTCTCCGTACTTTCTAATTCCTGTCCATTCTCCGTACTTTCTAATTCCTGTCCATTCTCCGTACTTTCTAATTCCTGTCCATTCTCCGTACTTTCTAATTCCTGTCCATTCTCCGTACTTTCTAATTCCTGTCCATTCTCCGTACTTTCTAATTCCTGTCCATTCTCCGTATTTTCTCCTGTCCATTCTCCGTACTTTCTCCTGACCATCCTCCGTACTTTCTCCTGTCCATTCTCCGTACTTTCTCCTGTCCATTCTCCGTACTTTCTCCTGTCCATTCTCCGTACTTCCTTCTCCTGTTCACACATTTTCTTCTCTCTTTCTCTTTAAACCAGAGGGTATAGAAAGAGGAATAATGCATGCACCATTAAATACACGCATATTTAATGGTGCAAGCTGTATCTTACCACAGCTTAAAGCTTGTTCTCTCTCTCTCTCTCTCTCTCTCTCTCTCTCTCTCTCTCTCTCTCTCTCTCAATTTAATATTTCCGGTATGATGAACACATTCTTAATCCAAATACAAACTTTTCATCTGATATAGTTCGTCAATGATATTCTCTGCCAGTGTTCTAATACGACAAAGTGTAGCCCCTCTCCGGCACCCACAGGTACACCCCACAGGTACACCCCACAGGTACACCCACAGGTACACCCCACAGGTACACCCACAGGTGCACCCCACAGGTACACCCCACAGGTACACCCCACAGGTACACCCCACAGGTACACCCACAGGTACACCCACAGGTACACCCCACAGGAACACCCACAGGTACACCCCACAGGAACACCCACAGGTACACCCACAGGAACACCCACAGGTACACCCACAGGTACACCCCACAGGTACACCCCACAGGAACACCCCACAGGTACACCCCACAGGTACACCCACAGGTACACCCCACAGGTACACCCCACAGGTACACCCCACAGGAACACCCACAGGTACACCCCACAGGAACACCCACAGGTACACCACACAGGTACACCCACAGGTACACCACACAGGTACACCCACAGGTACACCCACAGGTACACCCCACAGGTACACCCCACACAGGTACACCACACAGGTACACCCCACAGGTACACCCCACAGGAACACCCACAGGTACACCCCACAGGTACACCCCACAGGTACACCCCACAGGAACACCCACAGGTACACCCCACAGGTACACCCACAGGTACACCCACAGGTACACCCCACAGGTACACCCCACAGGTACACCCACAGGTACACCCCACAGGTACACCCCACAGGAACACCCACAGGTACACCCACAGGTACACCCCACAGGTACACCCACAGGTACACCCACAGGTACACCCACAGGTACACCCCACAGGAACACCCCACAGGTACACCCCACAGGTACACCCCACAGGTACACCCCACAGGAACACCCCACAGGTACACCCCACAGGTACACCCACAGGTACACCCCACAGGTACACCCCACAGGAACACCCACAGGTACACCCACAGGTACACCCCACAGGTACACCCACAGGTACACCCCACAGGAACACCCACAGGTACACCCCACAGGTACACCCACAGGTACACCACACAGGTACACCCACAGGTACACCCCACAGGAACACCCCACAGGTACACCCCACAGGTACACCCCACAGGTACACCCACAGGTACACCCACAGGTACACCCCACAGGTACACCCCACAGGTACACCCCACAGGTACACCCCACAGGAACACCCCACAGGTACACCCCACAGGTACACCCACAGGTACACCCCACAGGTACACCCCACAGGAACACCCACAGGTACACCCACAGGTACACCCCACAGGTACACCCACAGGTACACCCCACAGGAACACCCACAGGTACACCCCACAGGTACACCCACAGGTACACCCACAGGTACACCCCACAGGTACACCCCACAGGTACACCCACAGGTACACCCCACAGGTACACCCCACAGGAACACCCACAGGTACACCCACAGGTACACCCCACAGGTACACCCCACAGGTACACCCACAGGTACACCCCACAGGTACACCCCACAGGTACACCCCACAGGTACACCCCACAGGTACACCCCACAGGAACACCCCACAGGTACACCCCAGGTACACCCCACAGGTACACCCCACAGGAACACCCACAGGTACACCCCAGGTACACCCCACAGGTACACCCACAGGTACACCCCACACAGGTACACTTCTGTAAACTTGGTAGCAGGACTTAAAGTGCCAGAAGTACGGCTAAACTTGTCAGCTCGATCAAAGGACTCTGACATACCAATTCGGTCGCTGATTTCTCTGGGGACGCCAGTTTTCAAGTGGAAGATTCAACCCTCCTCCGAACTTGGAATAAACATGTTCTGTGTGTGTGTGTGTGTGTGTGTGTGTGTGTGTGTGTGTGCGCGTGTGTGTGTGTGTGTGTGTGTGTGTGTGTGTGTGTGTGTTTACCTAGATGTAATCC
Source organism: Procambarus clarkii (assembly GCF_040958095.1). NCBI lineage: Eukaryota > Metazoa > Arthropoda > Malacostraca > Decapoda > Cambaridae > Procambarus > Procambarus clarkii. The sequence continues at coordinate 13,577,281 of NC_091152.1, forward strand.
CCTAAATATGTAACATGTTTCCAGGATTGAGCATTAACCTCTCTCTCTCTCTCTCTCTCTCTCTTTCTCTTTCTCTTTCTTTTCACATGTGGGAAAACCACATGTGAAAGCTGCGGGCTGCTCTTTATGTGGTCTACGATTTCAGTCTCCGATAGTCCTTGAAAGCCGTGAGAAGGATTCGAACTTGTGCTCTGGGTACTTCCAAACAAACGCCTTAGATCACTACACCACGACAGGGTAAAAAGAATTGCAACCTGGGATTCAACTGAATCCTCTGAAACCAGAGTACATGGGGGGGGGGGGATTGTGTGAAACCCCGGTTAGGCTTCAGTGGAAGCTTCATGAACCCTAGAGGATTTAGATGAATCCTCTAAGGTTGCAATACTTTTACCATGTCTAGGTATAGTGGTCTAAGGCGTTCGCTTGTGAGGACCCAGAGCATAAGTTCGAATCCTCGTCACGGCTCCTACTGATTTTTTCATATATACTGCTTAACGTACACCCGTGGATGTAATATTTCATTTCACCTTGGGCACTGAGAGACTCGAACTCCCGACCACTATCACGGGGATGACAGTCGCTCTATCAACTGCGCTACTGGGCTAGCTATTAAAAAGGGGGAAAGGATTCGAAGGATATGTAGGCGGATAGTTGGCTTGCAATCCTTTCCATTCGTGACGAGCGACTGTCTATCGACTGCGTTACTGGGCTCGATTCCTCAATTCTACCAGTCGCAAACCACAGAAATGTAGAGCAATCACAATACTTAGGGTCTGGAAGACGATATTTAAAATGTCTACAAAATTAAGTTGAGTAAATTTAAAATAATTAGAGAAGGAAAGATGTACCGATATATATAATCGTTTAAAGACATCCCAATCGTTTCAAGATATCGTTTTAAGATGTCCCGATATAGTACCCACCACAACACCAATCCTGGACGACTCAATATCACTTCCACTACAACAACATAATGTCTATGTAGCTAGTACATAGAAGTATGTAGCCGAGGTAAATATTGCGCTGAATGTTAATTAAATTAACAAAAAAAATAATCATAATATTATCAAATATAACGCGAAACCTTTACGATTTAACCGTAAAGTTAATTTAAGAAACAACACACAACCCACGTGGATTTCACAATAAAATACATGACAAATGAATTAAACTTTTTTTTTCTCACCTTCGTATATATATAAAAAATCAACTAAAATCCTATTTGATTCAGTGAACTCAGATTTTCCAAAAGATTTTACCAAATTCTGGGCAAAATATTGCTAAGCTAAACGTCATGAACAAAAAAGTTACACAATCCTTGTGATCTTGTGATCCTGGGTTCGATCCCAGGCGCCGGCGAGAAATAATGGGCAGAGTTTCTTTCAGCCTATGCCCCTGTTACCTAGCAGTAAAATAGGTACCTGGGTGTTAGTCAGCTGTCACGGGCTGCTTCCTGGGGGGTGGAAGCCTGGTCGAGGACCGGGCCGCCGGGGACACTGAAAGCCCCAAAATCATCTCAAGATAACCTCAAGATAACCTCAAGATAACCTCAAGATAGTGTGTTGAGCAATGCAGCTAACGATGAGCTGAATTTGAACTCATGTGATTGAACTTTTGGAAGGCTAAAACAAGCCCTAGGAGCCCAATTATAGGCACAACCGTTACGGCGATGTTAACCTCAAACTTGTAACGAACAAGTCTCACAGATCAGCTCGCGTAGGGCGGATGTCGAAATTATTTTCGACGCGGTAAAGTTCCTTGTAATTGGCCATTTGCTGCATTAATGGATTAATGCGTGCGAATGATTAATGATTAATTAATAATATCACCCTTTTACCATTAATGGAGACGGTGAAGTTATTCTGGAGAGTTACATCAGTTACATTACTTTCCTAAATCTAAACTTATCCAATTTATACCCATTGTTTCGTGTTCTGTCTTGTGTTGATACTTTTAATACCCCTATTAATATCCCCTTTGTTATGTCCATTCACCCACTTGTAAACCTCTATCATGTCACTCCTAACTCTTCGCCTTTCCAGTGAATGCAACTTAAGCTTTGTTAATCTTTCTTCATATGAAAAATTTCTAACAAGCATGCTGTCCTTGTTAGAATTTCTTACACTTTTTTTCAATTTCAATTAACTATTTAGTTAGAATTTCAAGTAACTCTTGAATTTCTTACACATTCATAAACCTAATGTCCTCTGCAGGCGATGAGTCACAATAACGTGGCTGACGTATGTTACCAGACCACACACTAGAAGGTGAAGGGACGACGACGTTTCGGTCCGCCCTGGATCATTCTCAAGTCGATAATCGACTTGAGAATGGTCCAGGACGGACCGAAACGTCGTCGTCCCTTCACCTCCTAATGTTTTCTGTTCTGTAGTAAAGGAACACATGAACCAAGTTAATGATCTGCTTTCTACTGCAGAACAACATAAGAAGAAATTTGAGTACTGATTTGAGTACGAGGATGAAGATAACCTCAGTTTGTACCTTAACAAACTGTGTTATCTTGAGGTTATCTTGAGATGATTTCGGGGCTTTTGTGTCCCCACGGCCCGGTCCTCGACCAGGCCTCCACCCCCAGGAAGCAGCCCGTGACAGCTGACTAACTCCCAGGTACCTATTTACTGCTAGGTAACAGGAGCATTAAGGTGAAAGAAACTCTGCCCATTGTTTCTCGCCGGCGCCCGGGATCGAACCCGGGACCACAGGATCACGCGTCCACTGTTCTGTCCACTCAGCCACCGGCTAATATATACAGACTGTACACTAACATTCCTTTAGCTAAACATATAACAGCACTGATGAACTACTTTCATAGCTTATCATATAAATATATCAACAGTCTCTGTTAACAAAATGTTAATTAGGTTAATTTCTGATACTGCTGTAAATTTACCAACAAAAGATTAGGAAATTAACGACAGTGTGATCCCAAGTGAACCAATCATTAACGCAACAAGCGTTAAGCTTAGGGGTCTTCGTAATAGAGGTGAGTTCCTTCTCGGGAAACCGGGCTTCGAATCCCAGCTTGAACACGAAGTGGTTGGGCACGTTTCCTGTTACCTAATGCCTCTGTTCACCCAGCGGTAAATAGGTACCCGAGTATTAGTCGACGTGTGTGTGTGTGTGATATATTATATATATATATATATATATATATATATATATATATATATATATATATATATATATATATATATATATATATATATATATATATATATATATACAAACTTAAAACTCACACCTCAGAAGTGACTCTAACCCATACTGCCAGAAGCAATG
>NC_091152.1:13583080-13608080 GCF_040958095.1 Procambarus clarkii
GTACCTATTTTACTGCTAGGTAACAGGGGCATAGGGTGAAAGAAACTCTGCCCATCGCTTCTCGCCGGCGCCTGGGATCGAACCCAGGACCACAGGATCACAAGTCCAGCGTGCTGTCCGGTCGGCCGACCGGCTCATATTCACAATGTTGCAATGTTATTTTTCGTATTTTTTTTTTTTTTTGCTGTTTGGCACTGTTTATCTGTTTTAATTCTCACTTCAAAGGGGTGAGAATTCGGAACCATTAGACCGTCTTCCTTACGGTTGTTCCAGAACCACACAATAGGGTGGTTGGGTAATTAGGTGATCTGCTTGAACTGGTCAAACAAGGTGCGCCAAGATGCGTGCAAATTACTTAAACACTTTTGTGACGATCGGTCGCCACTTAAAAAAAAAAAAAATCCCTCGATAGTTTAGTGTAAAAGTTACGATTTGAATAATTACAGGTAATTTGACCGTTGAAAAATATATGGGATAAAAACTTGTCCCCTAATGAACGTGGTGGTAAGATGATTTACGGAATCGTTTGGGCTTAGTGAGATCGGAGAGAGCTCAGGGAGACCCCACTCCCCAGTGAAGAGAGCACCTGCACCCCCTGTGGGTGATAGTGGATCCCCATATCCATCCTGTGGGCGGTAGTGGACCCCATACCCATCCTGTGGGCGGTAGTGGACCCCATACCCATCCCGTGGGCGGTAGTGGACCCCATACCCATGCCGTGGGCGGTAGTGGACCCCATACCCATGCCGTGGGCGGTAGTGGACCCCATACCCATGCCGTGGGCGGTAGTGGACCCCATACCCATCCTGTGGGCGGTAGTGGACCCCATACCCATCCTGTGGGTGGTAGTGGACCCAATACCCATCCTGTGGGCGGTAGTGGACCCCATACCCATGCCGTGGGCGGTAGTGGACCCCATACCCATCCTGTGGGCGGTAGTGGACCCCATACCCATCCTGTGGGTGGTAGTGGACCCCATACCCATCCTGTGGGTGGTAGTGGACCCCATACCCATGCCGTGGGCGGTAGTGGACCCCATACCCATCCTGTGGGCGGTAGTGGACCCCATACCCATCCTGTGGGTGGTAGTGGACCCCATACCCATCCTGTGGGCGGTAGTGGACCCCATACCCATGCCGTGGGCGGTAGTGGACCCCATACCCATGCCGTGGGCGGTAGTGGACCCCATACCCATGCCGTGGGCGGTAGTGGAACCCATACCCATGCCGTGGGCGGTAGTGGACCCCATACCCATGCCGTGGGCGGTAGTGGACCCCATACCCATGCCGTGGGCGGTAGTGGACCCCATACCCATGCCGTGGGCGGTAGTGGACCCCATACCCATGCCGTGGGCGGTAGTGGAACCCATACCCACGTTTATAACAATAACAACAATTGACTGGGACGTTTTCACGATTATAAACTGTTTACTGTAACCAAAGCCTTCAAATATCGAGGAAAGATGTACACGTTCGTAAGTGCTTGCGTAACTGCTTCGTGAATCTGGCCGCTAGCCGCTCCGAAGACTGGGTTGGGTCAGGACTAACAAGGGTCACGAACCCCCTTCAAGGTTAGGTTAGGTTAGGTTAGGTCGGGCCTCCGGTGGTGTACTACGCCACTTCGAAACTCTGCCTGTTATCTGGCGTTCAGTAAATTTAGAGTCCGGCACATCCAGGGAGCATCCTGTGTATACACGCCCACACAGGAACCTGTACAAGTGTTGATTGACGGTTGAGAGGCGGAACCAAAGAGCCATAGCTCAACCCCCGCAAGTGGAAACTGAGTACCCAAATGAGCCACAGGGATGTTAGAAAGAACTTTTTCAGTGTCAAGAGCAGTTGACAAATGGAATGCATTAGGCAGTGATGTGGTGGAGGCTGACTCCATACACAGTTGCAAATGTAGATATGATAAGAGCCCAGTAGGCTCAGGAATCTGTACACCAGTTGATTGACGGTTGAGAGGCGGGACCAAAGAGCCAGAGCTCAACCCCCGCAAGCACAATTAGGTGAGCACACACACACACACACACACACACACACACACACACACACACACACACACACACACACACACAGCAAATACTATTCATACTTTTAAAACTAGGTATGATAGGGAAATGGGACAGGAGTCATTGCTGTAAACAACCGATAGCTGGAAAAGCGAGATCCAAGAGTCAATGCTCGATCCTGCAAGCACAAATGGGTGAGTACGTACACACACACACACACACACACACACACACACACACACACACACACACACACACACACACACACACACACACACACACACACGCACGCACGCAGCATATACCCGCTTCAAGCCATTCGTTCACACACACACACACACACACACACACACACAATATATATATACAAATAATTACACAGGTCGAAGGTTGCATGCGGGTATGAGCCAGGACCACGCAGGGCGGCGAAGGCTTGGGTCGACGGTATCATTTATTGCCAACATGAAAACCAAAACCGCGTTTGATCTCTGTAACAAAGGCAAGCCTGGAATACCCGCGAACAGTGCCAGTTTGCACTTAATTAACCAAATTCTAATATTTAAAAAGAAATGGTTTTGACCTTGTAATTGGAATAGCAATGTTGTTCTACCTCGTTCTTGTTGTTCTACCTCGTTCTCGTTCTACCTCGTTCTTGTTGTTCTACCTCGCTACGAGTGCGCTGCTAGCCGGTTAATGGTTCATACTTGATAATACTCCAGTCAAAAGCTGAAATTATTTGAGAATTTTTTTTTCTATTTTCGAATACAATATATTAATCAGCTAGGTATTTTCGTATGTATTCACCTAGTTGTGTTTGCGGGGGGTTGAGCTTTAGCTCTTTGGACGGTCGGGGGATTGAACGCCGACCTGTATGAAGCGAGACTGTTGTTCTATTGTCCAAGATATATTGAGACATGAGAAATCTTATTTCTCGTTTATGATCGGGCTCAGCACCGATACTTGAGGTTAGGCAGAGTAAAACAATGTGGGATTAAACTAAGCTTAAACATTACACCTACCGTTAAAAAACGGCTGCAAACAACGGGAAGACAACGGTAGGCCAACGGCAGGACAACGGTAGGCCAACGGTAGGCCAACGGCAGGACAACGGCAGGCCAACGGCAGGCCAACGGCAGGCCAACGGCAGGCCAACGGCAGGCCAACGGCAGGCCAACGGCAGGCCAACGGCAGGCCAACGGCAGCCGTATATTATAACCTGAGCCAGGATTCAAGAAGCATTTACCTAAGTACTTCCGAACCAGTACATCTTTTCTCAATCTTCATCGGCTTTGTTTAGATCCACTACACCGTTCGTGAGCGCCGAACGGACCATAAGAACGTTGACCAGACCACACACTAGAAGGTGAAGGGACGACGACGTTTCAATCCGTCGTGGACCATTCTCCAAGTCGATTGGTCAAGTCATTCTCACTAATCGACTTGGAGAATGGTCCAGGACGGACCGAAACGTCGTCGTCGTCCCTTCACCTTCTAGTGTGTGGTCTGGTCAACATACTTCAACCACGTTATTGTGACTCTATAACAACACTTCCCTGGAAACACAAACCGTAACTGTGTATTTTCCGCTTGTTACAACTTGTAATAAAGTTGTTACATCTTGGCTTAACGTGTTTATGACGTATTAGAACGTTGTTACAACTTGCTATACTGGTTGTTATAACTGGTTAGGAGGTGTTAAAACTTGTTCCAACGTTGTACCAACGTCATAGTTTCGGTGTGTGTTTGGCGGGTTGCTCTGGCTGTATCGATGCTCGCGAACTGTTTAATAAACGTAAAGAAAGCCGTTAAGAATTGATAAAAGATGAACAGGGTCGTAAGCAGATGCGTAAATGCTTGTTGAATCTTGACCTCTGACCTGACATGACCTGACTTCACACGGTCTGACCTCTCCTGACCTGAACTAGGTACCTGACCCCACTACAACCCCCTCCTTCCCCTACCATACCCCTCCTCCCCATCCCATCCAAGCTACTACCCTTCCCCCCTCCCTTTCCCAGTTATTGGGAAAGATATAATGATTCGTGCACACACGTACTCACAAACGCAGGCAGGCGGGAGAGCACGCACGCACGCAGGCAGGCGGGAGAGCACGCACGCACGCGCGCACACAGCCTAGGGGAACAGCCTACCTGTAACGATTCGAGAAAGAGACCTGGGAGTGGATGTGACACCTAATCTAACTCCTGAGGCACATATAAATAGGATAACGACAGCAGCGTACTCTACACTGGCGAAAATTAGAACTTCATTCAGAAACCTAAATGAGGAGGCTTTTAGGGCGCTTTACACTGCCTACGTGAGACCCGTCTTAGAGTATGCCGCGCCATCATGGAGCCCCCACCTGAAGAAACACACAGAAACTGGAGAAGGTTCAGAGGTTTGCGTCGAGGCTCGTCCCAGAGTTACGAGGGATGGGATATGAAGAGCGTCTGAAGGAACTGAACCTTACGACACTAGAGAAAAGAAGGGAGAGAGGAGATATGATAGGGACATAAAATACTCAGGGGAATTGACAAAGTGGAAATGGATGAAATGTTCACACGTAACAATAACAGAACGAGGGGACATGGGTGGAAACTGGAAACCCAGATGAGTCACAGAGATGTTAGGAAGTTTTCTTTTAGCGTGAGAGTAGTGGAAAAATGGAATGCACTTGAGGAACAGGTTGTGGAAGCAAATACTATTCATACTTTTAAAACTAGGTATGATAGGGAAATGGGACAGGAGTCATTGCTGTAAACAACCGATAGCTGGAAAGGCGGGATCCAAGAGTCAATGCTCGATCCTGCAAGCACAAATAGGTGAGTACACACACACACACACACACACACACACACACACACACACACACACACAGTCGAGCCCACGTGAACACATCCCCCCCCAGAGACCTATAATAGGGTGGTTAAGCCGATGATGAACTAGCGTGGCCTGCGGGTCGCAGGTGAACGAGCGTGGCTCTAACAACCAATTTCACCTCCACCGGCTCTCGTTAGCGACGCCCCCCACTCCCCCCCTGAATCACCCTTTGTAAAGGGGGCAAGCATACAAATAAAGCAAAAATTAAATACACCTCTAGAAATATGTATTATGTAAGTTACATGGAAGCTGTTTTGTTCTTCAGTGCATCAACATGTTGTGTTCATGATATCCGTCTCTGCGGCTATAGCTGCCGTTATCGTGCTATCTGTTCAAGTGTTCAGCTGCAGACATGAGAACCACACTATGAGAAATTACACACAGAAATCACAATAGCGTGATGCATCAAATGAACAAATCCACAAGGGCCGTGACGAGGATTCGAACCTGCGTCCGAGAGCATCCCAGACGCTGCCTTAATCGACCGAGCTACGACATGGTCAAAAAGGAGTTGAAACCGAAGTTCTATGACAAAGTCTTACAAAACAACGTATCATTAATATGTGACGTTGAGAATACAATTTAAAAAGGTCTGACGTAATTGAATTATTCAACTACTTTGAAAATTCAATGATTGATTTTTATACAAGAAATGTTTAATCGCTCTCAGAACACAACAGATTCTAGGGCTAACCCAACCCAACCCAGGTTATCTTGAGGTTATCTTGAGATGATTTCGGGGCTTTTTAGTGTCCCCGCGGCCCGGTCCTCGACCAGGCCTCCACCCCCAGGAAGCAGCCCGTGACAGCTGACTAACACCCAGGTACCTATTTTACTGCTAGGTAACAGGGGCATAAGGTGAAAGAAACTCTGCCCATTGTTTCTCGCCGGCGCCTGGGATCGAACCCAGGACCACAGGATCACAAGTCCAGCGTGCTGTCCGCTCGGCCGACCGGCTCCCCCAGATCACAATCCTTCCCAACACACACACACACAGATCAGACTTACTGAGGACCTGACTAAAGGACCTATCCTAAGGACCTGTATTGAGGACCTGTCACCACAGCAACAGCCTTCAGGGCACCACACAAGAGCTACCACCCTGGAAACACAAACCGTAACTGTGTCTATTTTCCGCTTGTTACAACTTGTAATAAAGTTGTTACATCTTGGCTTAACGTGTTTATGACGTATTAGAACGTTGTTACAACTTGCTATATTGGTTGTTATAACTGGTTAGGAGGTGTTAAAACTTGTTCCAACGTTGTACCAACGTCATAGTTTCGGTGTGTGTTTGGCGGGCACTGACAAGGGTCGTAGTTTAAGCACCTAAAAAGCTGTTTCATGTTGCCCCAAGTCTCCCCCCACATGGGCCGCATAACCCAATGGAACTGGGGGCAAAACACTCCCATTGTGGAGCACCACAGCTCAAAGAAATTTTAGCTCCTAGAGGCAACTTGTTCGTATAACCGTAGGGAAATTGGATTACGTGGCTCAAGTCGGAGCCGGGTGGAGATGTTCGAATAAGTCCAGAGACAACTTCCGTTATTTTTTGTTTTGGATCATTCGTATGCGTGTGTTTGTCGGTGTCTTGAGACGCCAGAAACACTGCCTTGGAGGCTCTTATGGCAACGTATATTGTCTAGCACCCAGCTCTATGGGTATCGTAGAGTCCCCAGCTCTATGGGCACTGTAGAGGCCCCCCAGATCTATGGGCACCGTTGAGCCCCCCAGCTCTATGGACACCATAGAGCCCCCAGATCTATGGGCACCGTAGAGCCCCCCAGCTCTATGGACACCATAGAGCCCCCAGATCTATGGGCACCGTAGAGCCCCCCAGCTCTACGGACATCATAGAGCCCCCAGCTCTATGGACACCATAGAACCCCCAGCTCTACGGACACCATAGAACCCCCAGCTCTACGGACACCATAGAGCCCCCAGCTCTACGGACACCATAGAGCCCCCAGCTCTACGGACATCATAGAGCCCCCAGCTCTACGGACATCATAGAGCCCCCAGCTCTACGGACATCATAGAGCCCCCAGCTCTATGGACACCATAGAACCCCCAGCTCTACGGACATCATAGAGCCCCCAGCTCTACGGACATCATAGAGCCCCCAGCTCTACGGACATCATAGAGCCCCCAGCTCTACGGACATCATAGAGCCCCCAGCTCTACGGACATCATAGGGCCCCCAGCTCTATGGACATCATAGAGCCCCCAGCTCTATGAACATCATAGAGCCCCCAGCTCTACGGACATCATAGGGCCCCCAGCTCACAGACAAGACATGGTGCTACAGGAGCCTGAGATGCATTTGGTTCTAAGACATCGTGAGAGACAGAAAGCAAATAAGAAAATCAGATATCAAAGAGCCGGCTCAAAGAGCCAGCAGACAAGAGGCGAACTCTTTTTTTGAGTGTTTTTTACCCTTTGTTGAAAATCTCGACTAGAAACAATTTAACCAAAAAAATATTCGACAGAAATATGGAACGAAATATTGTTGACCTTCAGTCTTATTAAGTGTTTTTTTTTTCATCTAATTTTTGTTTTTAACCTAAAAAAACAAAATACTCAGAGGATGCGGATTTTTTTTGGTTTAAATTCTGGGGAAATTTTAGCATAAGACAGCAAAATATAAGATATAAAAAATTGATCATTTTCCTATTAAAACTATAGTGTTGACCAGACCACACACTAGAAGGTGAAGGGACGACGACGTTTCGGTCCGTCCTGGACCACTCTCAAGTCGATTGTAATCCTCTCTACTAAACACCTTACTTTGCTCCTCAGCTTTCTCTTCCCTATTTATTGCCTATCTCCACTTCCTCATCACAATCGACTTGAGAATGGTCCAGGACGGACCGAAACGTCGTCGTCCCTTCACCTTCTAGTGTGTGGTCTGGTCAACATACGTCAGCCACGTTATTGTGACTCATCGCCTGCAAAAAACTATAGTGTTCGGTGTTGGGTTCGAGCCCCTATCATCCTCTGTAGGGTTATTATAAGGCCTATCAACCTCTGGAGGGTTATTAAGCCTATCACCCTCAACACCATCACAATACCTTACTGACCAACCAGTAAGTTTACTTTGGTCCTAAACTTAGTCCAAGACTAAAGTAAACTCGTATATTTACACAATGAGGTAGTGTATACCTTTTGGTTTACATTGAAAAACAGGGTACACATCACAGTATATATTCATCAAGAATCAGGGTATACCTCTGTAAATAAACCGAGAAGTAAGGTATACCTCTGTAAATATCCAAGAAGCAAGGTATACCTCTGTAAATGTACCAAGAAGCAAGGTATACCTCTGTAAATACACCAAGAAGCAGGGTATACCTCTAAATACACCAAGAAGCAGGGTATACCTCTAAATACACCGAGAAGCAGGGTATACCTCTAAATACACCGAGAAGCTGGGTATACCTCTGTAAATACACATAAAAGCAAGGTATACCTCTGTAAAATACACCGAGAAGCAGGGTATACCTCTGTAAATACACCGAGAAGCAGGGTATACCTCTCTAAATACACCGAGAAGCAGGGTATACCTCTATAAATAACACCAAGAAGCAAGGTATACCTCTATAAATACACCGAGAAGCAGGGTATACCTCTGTAAATACACCGAGAAGCAGGGTATACCTCTGTAAATACACCGAGAAGCAGGGTATACCTCTGTAAATACACCGAGAAGCAGGGTATACATCTGTAAATACACCAGGAAGCAGGGTATACCTCTGTAAAATACACCAAGAAGCAGGGTATACCTCTGTAAATACACATAAAAGCATAGTATACCTCTGTAAATACACCAAGAAGCAAGGTATACCTCTGTAAATACACCGAGAAGCAGGGTATACCTCTGTAAATACACCAAGAAGCAGGGTATACCTCTAAATACACCGAGAAGCAGGGTATACCTCTGTAAATACACCAAGAAGCAAGGTATACCTCTGTAAATACACCAAGAAACAAGGTATACCTCTGTAAATACACCAAGAAGCAAGGTATACCTCTGTAAATACACCAAGAAGCAAGGTATACCTCTGTAAATACACCGAGAAGCAGGGTATACCTCTGTAAATACACCGAGAAGCAGGGTATACCTCTGTAAAATACACCAAGAAGCAAGGTATACCTCTGTAAATACACATAAAAGCAAGGTATACCTCTGTAAATACACCAAGAAGCAAGGTATACCTCTGTAAATACACCGAGAAGCAGGGTATACCTCTGTAAATACACCAAGAAGCAGGGTATACCTCTAAATACATCGAGAAGCAGGGTATACCTCTGTAAATACACCGAGAAGCAGGGTATACCTCTGTAAATACACCAAGAAGCAGGGTATACCTCTAAATACACCGAGAAGCAGGGTATACATCTGTAAATACACCAAGAAGCAAGGTATACCTCTGTAAATACACCAAGAAACAAGGTATACCTCTGTAAATACACCAAGAAGCACGGTATACCTGTGGGTGTATACTAACATGTCCTCTACAACACAGGAACATTTTCCTGCAACATATATTCTCAAAAAAAAAAAGTGTGTGGCGCGTAGAATGGAGGGGATGGTAGTGAAATAGTAGAGTTTTATGCCTTTGCTAATGAGGTAACAGCCGTGGAGAGTAGCCCCATTAATGGGGGAGGTGGGGAAGGGAGGGAAGGGGAAGGGAGGGAAGGGGAAGGGAGGGAAGGGGAAGGGAGGGTAGGAAAAGGAGGGGAAAGGGAAAGGGGGGAAAGGGGAGAAAGGGGAGAGGTAAAAATTGTGAAAATCGGTGCCTTGTGGGTCCTGAACAACCAGGTCTACATTCACCTCAATCGACACCACCCCCATTCTTAGCCTCCCTCTACCCATTCTTAGGTTTCTACCTTACCCTACCTATCAGACTCCTGCCCCATAATACCCCCCCCCCAATCCTTCCCCTCAGCTTCCCCATCCCCCCCCCCTCATCTTATACAACCACCAACACCAATAAATATATTTTGGGCGTTACAGACGAGGTTATCAGACAGTTACAACGCCGTTCCTGTGTCAGGTAAGTCCACTACGGGCTCAAAATAGCCCGTGCTACTTGCCCTGTTCCTGTGTCAGGTTAGTCCACTACGGGCTCAAAATAGCCCGTGCTACTTGCCCTGTTCCTGTGTCAGGTTAGTCCACTACGGGCTCACCATAGCCCGTGCTACTTACCCCGCTCCTGTGTAGGTAAGTCCACTACGGGCTCACCATAGCCCGTGCTACTTACCCCGCTCCTGTGTCAGGTAAGTCCACTACGGGCTCACCATAGCCCGTGCTACCTGCTACTTTTCGTTCCGAGTTGCTGATTCTTAAACAACAAGAATGGAGTTTACAAGACCCTCCACACCACACCCTTCATCCCGTTCTCGCACTTTCTTACAGTCAATATTTACTTATTTAATAAGTGCATATGTGACATACTAATTTATTGTAAATATTTTAGTTTACCTTGAAAAGCTTTATAGAAAACACCGACCTTACCTAACCTTCTTAGCATGTTAAGATAACATCTTGCACCCTTCACACCACACCAAGTCACACTTTGCCGAAACCAATAGCTCAATTTTTCACACCCCCTAAATCCCCCTAACCCCTTCACCGTCGAAGCCACTATTACGAGGAAACCAATTCAATTACAACCAATTAAAAGATATCATATCCCCCTAAGGGACGTCTAGCCCGAGGGTGAAAGAGGGGAAAGGGCAAGAGGGGATGCAAGAACAAGGAATAGTTTTAATACCTTGGAAATGTAATTAAATGGAATCCTTTGGCTAGAGAGAACGAAAAAATAGGGGGTGACGGTGGCTGGTCAAACCAATACTTTCCGCGGAATCTGACATCAATCAGAGGAGAGGAGGAGAGGTTCAGACAGTCTAAATAGTTGAATAATTGGTCTACCTACTTTCACACACACACACACAAACACACACACACACACACACAGGAATCTGTACACCAGTTGATTGAAAGTCGAGTGACGGGACCAAAGAGCCAGAGCTCAACCCCCCGCAAGCACAATTAGGTGAGTGTGTACACACACACACACACACACACACACACACACACACACACACACACACACACACACACACACACACACACACACACACACACACAGACACACACACACACACACTGAACCTGTCACCTGACGACCACATCCAGAGGATGTCATCAGCGGCATATGTTCGGTTTTCCAACATAAAGGCTGCCTTTAGAAACTTGTGTAAGAAATCTTTCAGGACCTTGCATACAACATATGTCAGACCAATCCTGGAGTATGCAACTGTAGCGTGGAGTCCGTACCTAGTCAAGCACAAGACGCAGTTTGAGAAAGTTCAGAGCTACGCCACCAGGCTAGTACCTGAACTGAAGGGCATGAGATACGAGGAAAAACTTTTGGAATTAAACCTTACATCACTAGAAGACAGAAGGGTTAGGAGAGACATGATCAAATCAAACTCTACAAGCTCCATTAGGTGAGTACACACATACAATACCCGATTGTTGGATAAACCTTGATTTATAAAATAAAATACATTAAATTTTGTTGCAGTTTTAGTGTCTCCTTAAAATTGTATTAATACACTAAATTGCAACAAATTAATTCGTACAATATAAATTTCAATGTTTAGAACATTTTCGTAAAGCCACTAGTAGGTAAACAAATCCACAAGGGCCGTGACGAGGATTCGAACTTACGTCCGAGAGCATCCCAGACGCTGCTCTCGGACGCAGGTTCGAATCCTCGTCACGGCCCTTGTGGATTTGTTCCACTAGTAGGTGGATCATTTTCGGTATGCTAGGGGCTTAGGAGCTGAACAATGCTGACCAACCATATCTAGGTAGTTCAGTGAGTGAGTGAGTGAGTGAGTGAGTGAGTGAGTGAGTGAGTGAGTGAGTGAGTGAGTGGTGTGTGTGTGTGTGTGTGTGTGTGTGTGTGTGTGTGTGTGTGTGTGTGTGTGTGCGCGCGCGCGCGTGTGTGTGTGCGTGTGCGCGCGTGCGTGCAATTACTTAAGTGTAGTTACAGGATGAGAGCTACGCTCGTGGTGTCCCGTCTTCCCAACACTCTTTGTCATATAACGCTTTGAAACTACTGACGGTCTTGGCCTCCACCACCTTCTCCCCTAACTTGTTCCAACCGTCTACCACTCTGCGTGCGTGCTTGCATGCTTGCATGCGTGCGTGTCTTCCCTAATATCCCCCACACACACTTTCCCCCTCCCCAGGTTCAAGCCCGCAACACTCCCCCACCAGGAGGCAGGGCCTGGGCCCACCAGGAGGCAGGGCCTGGGCCCACCAGGAGGCAGGGCCTGGGCCCACCAGGAGGCAGGGCCTGGGCCCCAACAGCAGCAACAGGTGGTGGTGGCCGGGCCAAGAACACATACGATGCCTTCCTCAATCTCGCCCGTTATCTAACCTCAGAACTGTCTTCTTTCTGGCTACGGTGATGGGCCTGTAGATGTTATCTTGCTGCTGCTGCTGCTGCTGCTGCTGCTGTTGTAGTTGCTGCTGTTGTAGCTACTTTTAGTTTCTGTCCTTCAAACAGAAGGTGGGGAAGAGGGCAGTAACACTGACACATGTGGGAGAGGACACAAGAGGAACTGACACAAAGTGGAGAGAGGAGAGGGTGGGGAGGACAATGCCACAGGTGGGTGGAAAGTCGAGAAAGATGGATGTGTTTAGGATGGAGAGAAGCGGTTCGGGGGAGGAAGGGGGGAGGGGTGTAGGAGAGGAGACGATAAAAGCAATAGGAGCTAATGATGGTGAGAGAGAGAGAGAGAGAGAGAGAGAGAGAGAGAGAGAGAGAGAGAGAGAGAGAGAGAGAGAGAGAGAGAGAGAGAGAGAGAGAGAGAGAGAGAGAGAGAGAGAGAGAGAGAGAGGGGGGGGGGGGGGGACCAGTACAGTAGAGGCATCTATGCTCAAGACATTCTCCTTCCTAATGAACTAACTCCGTGCTGGTGCTGGATGATGGATAATATGGCCAAAATCCTGGGGATTAACCGCGGTAACACGAAGGGCGGTGTACAGGTGAGTACAGCTGTACTCACCAACCGTACTCACCAACACAGGTGAGTACAGCTGTACTCAAGGGTGTGTAAGGGCCAACCCGAGGACGGGTTGGCCCTTGCAAACACCCTTTCCAAGTCTTCTCTTCCCCTCTACCCCCCCCCCCCCCCTTGCCCACATATGCCCTTCCCTTTCTATCAGCACAAGCTCTCTCCTCTCCTCCCTATCCATGCCCATGCACTCCCTTTCCCATCAATCTAATCAAAAGGTTATCTTATCTGGAGGTTATCTCAAGATAACCTCAAGATAACCAAGGTTGCACCCAAAATGCAAATCTTTCATCTAAACATATGTTTTGAAAATTATTAATTTTTTTTTATTATTAACACATTTAGGTAAATATGCATTTGTGCAGCTACCCTAGACTATATGAAGGGGAGTACAGTGTGTCAAAAAGCTAGCTACGTGATGCTAAAAAAATCCCCATCACACAGGATGGTTAGTCATACAGAGGCATGTGATCAGTAGTCTACACTGGCAGACTCTGGGTGCATTATGAGGATATCATCAACACAAGAGTGAATAAGATAGCAGTGATAGTGAGTCCCCATCTCGCAGGATGGTTAGTCATACAGAGCCATATGACTGGCAAATTTTGGGTACACTGTGAGGATATCTTCAAGAATACGAGAGTTAATAAAGTAATTGAAAAGCTCCAGGTACCTCATGCCAACTGGTCTGAAAGGTCTAATAACTGGGCATTCAGTGATGTAGTGCGGGAGATCGTGCCGCAGTTCCTCACAGAGTTTGCACCTGGAGTGCTCAGGATTGGGAGACCCGTCACCTGCAGCCACCTGCCACAGGTAACGGTAACCCAACCTGATCCTTGCAACCACTGTGTCGCACAGTCTAGTGGACGTTTTGTGCTGTCCATAGATGTAGGTTTCAGATCTGAACAGATCATAGCTTTTTATACTAGTACTTTCAGGTCGTTGGGAGTCAGTAAGTTCTTTCCTATCAGATCTGAGTGTTTGGACCAATACAGTTTTGACAGCAGAGATGGGGATACCTAGATCTAATTCAACTTCAAACTTGTTACACGCTAATTTGGCTGCAATGTCTGTCTCATTATGATGGGTTATATTTATGTGTGAAGGTATCCATACAAAGGAGATTCGAGACCCTTTACTCCGTGCATCAATTAGGTCATTTATAATTGGTAGTATGAGGTTCTTGCTGTCGATCTTCCAAGAGAAGTTTTCGATCGCTTGAAGAGCAGACTTTGAATCACAAAAAATTATTCCTCCAGTTTTTTTAATGTACTGGTAGCTAGGTGTAATGCTGCTAGTTCTGCTTGTGTGGAGGTCAGCCAGTTGTTTAACCTGACACTGACAGTCTGCGTGCAAATATTATTTCTATAAAACCTACATGCCGCTGCAGTCCGTCCAGTAGAAGACTGGACTGAGCCGTCGGTGTAGACACAGTGCTCGTGAGATCTTAGACTCTCGATGGAGGAGGCAATTGTTTCAAGAGTGACAGCTTTGAGAAGAGCAAGATTCTCATTATCTTTCTTGGTGACAGGTGTGTATGATACTTGAATAGTGGGGCATAGATAAAGAGGAATATTGGAGACAGGTAGATTACACTTAAAAGGAATATTGAGTTTGATGAGATTGTAGACATTTATTCATTTATAGTAATGGTAAAGTCTATGGACTCCGCACTAAACATTTTACATCCACAGACTTCGAGTAGGGGGCACTGGGACGTGCCGCCTTTCATGGGGGGCACAGGGACGACCCTGACTCCCCCCATCTCATGACACACTGAATAAAATAACCATTAATCCAGGAAAGATTAATGAGGACATCCCCAAGTGTTTCACCTCTCACAAAAAGACATTTTCCTTTAAATATAAAGACAAAGAGGAGTATCCAGATGCTACTGGGTCTCTCTCTCCCCTTTCTCTCTCTCTCTCTCTCTCTCTCTCTTCCCTTTCTCTCTCTCTCTCTCTCACTCTTCCCTTTCTCTCTCTCTCTCTCTCACTCTTCCCTTTCTCTCTCTCTCTCCCAATCTCTTCCCTTTCTCTCTCTCTCTCCCAATCTCTTCCCTTTCTCTCTCTCTCTCCCAATCTCTTCCCTTTCTCTCTCTCTCCCAATCTCTTCCCTTTCTCTCTCTCTCCCAATCTCTTCCCTTTCTCTCTCCCAACCTCTTCCCTTTCTCTCTCCCAACCTCTTCCCTTTCTCTCTCCCAACCTCTTCCCTTTCTCTCTCTCAACCTCTTCCCTTTCTCTCTCTCAACCTCTTCCCTTTCTCATCTCTTTTTTCCCAATCACCCCTCTCTTCCTATTCTCTCTTCCCTCTCCAACTTTCTTCCACCCACTCTCCCCTTCTCACGCCTCTCCTTACTACTCTCTCTCTCTCCCCCAAACTTCCCAGTCACCCGACTCCCACTTCGCCCCATGTCTCCATTTCCTCCCCTCTCTTCTATTTCTTCATTTTCTCATCCTTTTCTTTATGACTCTTTCCCCTCTGGCCTCCAGACTTGGAGAGAGAGAGAGAGAGAGAGAGAGAGAGAGAGAAAGAGAGAGACAGAGAGAGAGAGAGAGAGAGAGACAGAGAGAGAGAGAGAGAGAGAGAGAGAAAGAGAGAGAGAAAGAGAGAGAGAAAGAGAGAGAGAAAGAGAGAGAGAAAGAGAGAGAGAAAGAGAGAGAGAAAGAGAGAGAGAGAAAGAAAGAGAGAGAGAGAGAGAGAGAGAGCCTTACTTGGGTCTCTTTCCCTGTCTTTCCACCCTTTCCCATGCTTCACCTCCTCTTCCCCTTCCCTTATGGTCCCACCTTCGTCCCTCTCCTCGTCTTCCCCTCTCTCCCCCTTTTCTCAGAAAACATATTAATACAGAACACTGTAAACTCTAAGGAAATCACACCATATATTTCATCATTGACTCCATGAAAATATAGGGAATTGTGTCCACTATCTGCCCTCAATCCTCGAACAGATAGATATTCTTCCCCGATAGAAATAGATGTATTTTCTACGTTTGAAACCATCCAGTGATCACGCCACGGCTATTATGCAGGCGATGAGTCACAATAACGGGGCTGACGTATGTTGACCAGACCACACACTAGAAGGTGAAGGGACGACGACGTTTCGGTCCGTCCTGGGACCAGATTCACGAAAGTACTTAAGCAAGCACTTACGAACCTGTACATCTTTTCTCAATCTTTGGCGGCTTTGTTTACAATTATTAAACAGTTAATGAGCTCCGAAGCACCAGGAGGCTGTTTATAACAATAACAACAGTTGATTGGCAAGTTTTCATGCTTGTAAACTGTTTAATAAATGTAACAAAAGCTGTCAAAGATTGAGGAAAGATGTACACGTTCGTAAGTGCTTGCGTAACTGCTTTCGTGAATCTGGGCCCTGGACCGTTCTCAAGTCGATTGTGAGAATGGTCCAGGACGGACCGAAACGTCGTCGTCGTCCCTTCACCTTCTAGTGTGTGGTCTGGTCAACACGGCTATTAATGTTACCTGGTAACTTGCCAGCAAATCTACAAATCTACAACTACACCTACATTTTCTAAACGTAAACCACACATCCACTTTTGTATCCATTGTGGGGTTTTTTCTATTTAAAACATAAGAACAAAGGTAACTGCAGAAGGCCTATTGGCCCATACGAGGCAGCTCCTATTTATAACCACCCAATCCTATTCATATACATGTCCAACCCGCGCTTGAAACAATCGAGGGACCCCACCTCCACCACGTTACGCGGCAATTGGTTCCACAAATCAACAACCCTGTTACTGAACCAGTATTTACCCAAGTCTTTCCTAAATCTAAACTTATCCAATTTTTACCCATTGTTTCGCGTTCTGTCTTGTGTTGATACTTTTAGTACTCCATTAATATAAATATAATTAGTTTGTGTTACACCCTTTCGGCTTTTGTTTAATTCAATCATTATACAACTTATTCTATGTCTTTCGAGATATTGTAAATTAAGCTTATAAAGAAGGCTTCTTGTTGACCAGACCACACACTAGAAATTGAAGGGACGACGACGTTTCGGTCCGTCCTGGACCATTCTCAAGTCGATTGTGAATGGACTTGAGAATGGTCCAGGACG
This sequence comes from Procambarus clarkii, assembly GCF_040958095.1. Taxonomy (NCBI): domain Eukaryota; kingdom Metazoa; phylum Arthropoda; class Malacostraca; order Decapoda; family Cambaridae; genus Procambarus; species Procambarus clarkii. Next base: position 13,600,155 of record NC_091152.1, read on the forward strand.
GACCGAAACGTCGTCGTCCCTTCAATTTCTAGTGTGTGGTCTGGTCAACATACTTCAGCCACGTTATTGTGACTCATCGCCTGCAGAAGAAGGCTTCTAATAACTGATATTAAGATGCTCATCTTTCTCTCCACATCTATAATGGAATTTCCGTCAATTCGGTAATACAGAGACTAGAAATGAGCAGAATAATGGATATAGAGCCAAAAAAGAACAAAGATAATGCTAGATAATAACATTGGGTGTCCTGTTACTAATGCTTCAAGACATGATGACAAAATTACACATCGGAAAATGGAGAGACGAAGACGTTTTGGCTCATCCTTGACCATTATTATCTTGTTTTCTTTCGTGTTGTTCTTAGCGTTCATTCTATTCTTATCTTTTTCTTTCTCTTATATTCTCCATATGCAGGCGATGAGTCACAATAACGTGGCTGAAGTATGTTGACCAGACCACACACTAGAAGGTGAAGGGACGACGACGACGTTTCGGTCCGTCCTGGACCATTCTCAAGTCGATTGGTCCAAGACGGACCGAAACGTCGTCGTTCCTTCACCTTGTAGTGTGTGGTCTGGTTAACACGAAGTAACTTCTTCTGGGGCCAGATTCACGAAAGTATTTACGCAAACACTGACGAACCTGTACAACTTTTCTCAATCTTTGACGGATTTGTTTACAATTATTAAACAGTTAATGAACTCCGAAGCACCAGGAGGCTGTTTATAACAATAACAACAGTTGACTGGCAAGTTTTCATGTTTGTAAACTGTTTAATAAATGTAACCAAAGCCGTCAAAGATTGAGGAAAGATGTACACGTTCGTAAGTGCTTGCGTAAGTGCTTTCGTGAATCTGGCCTCTGGTGACTTTCGTGGACATCAGAATGCCACACACTTCACTTTAGAATTGTTGGTCAATTAGCCACAGTCTCAATTCGAACGCCAATTAGTCGCGGTTGCGTGTGGCATATCGACTCGAACGGGCATTATCTGTGTCTGATCTATGTATGTACTAACACGTTGTACTGAACGGGGTGAGAATAGCTTGAGCTACCTCATCCCTTTGTGTGTATTTTACCTCAATAAACTTATTTCAATTTCAATTTCAATCTGTGTCTGATGGCAACAGCTAAACCCAGTTAGAATTGGCAAAGCTAGCAAGATGTAATTACTGAACTACTGAGGACTGATCAACATTCGTCAACGACGATAGTGAACGGAGTTCACTATCGTTGTATCCTTATTGTATTCAATACAATATTCAATTTACATTGAAATAAAGGGAATGTTCAGGCGATGAGTCACAATAACGTGGCTGAAGTAGTTTGACCAGACCACACACTAGAAGGTGAAGGGACGACGACGACGTTTCGGTCCGTCCTGGACCATTCTCAAGTCGATTGTGATCGACTTGATCGACTCACGCCGGCGAGAAACAATGGGCAGAGTTTCTTTCACCCTATGCCCCTGTTACCTAGCAGTAAAATAGGTACCTGGGTGTTAGTCAGCTGTCACGGGCTGCTTCCTGGGGGTGGAGGCCTGGTCGAAGACCGGGCCGCGGGGACACTAAAAAACCCCGAAATCATCTCAAGATAACCTCAAGACATACGTCACATTTTAACAAACAAGACACCGCCTTGACCACTACCTGAGAGACTGTGTCCAATTAAGAGACATTAGAAATGTGTGTAGAATAACAAACCCCATAATTTTTTAATTGGGGAAAACAGTATTTGATTCTGTTCTTAAAAGATTCCCCCCATTTTGCACCCGCAAGATAACGTAAGTTTAAGAGTTTGCAAATGTCATTCTTATTTTTTGACAAGTTGTTCATTTGAGACAGTTAAGCAAGTCCCAGCTGTGTCTGGGTACAAGTGACAGGATGAACAACCCAGCGGGTTTTCTTCCTATTGGGGAGTGTTGTACATGCTGCTATGGCGGTGTGTCCACTCACAGGATGAGTGGCGCTGCCCAATACTGTCACTATGGCGGTGTGTCCACTCACAGGATGAGTGGCGCTGCCCAATACTGTCACTATGGCGGTGTGTCCACTCACAGGATGAGTGGCGCTGCCCAATACTGTCACTATGGCGGTGTGTCCACTCACAGGATGAGTGACGCTGCCCAATACCGTCACTATGGCGGTGTGTCCACTCACAGGATGAGTGACGCTGCCCAATACCGTCACTATGGCGGTGTGTCCACTCACAGGATGAGTGACGCTGCCCAATACCGTCACTATGGCGGTGTGTCCACTCACAGCATGAGTGACGCTGCCCAATACTGTCACTATGGCGGTAAGTTCACTCACAGGATGAGTAACGCTGCCCAATACTGTCACTATGGCGGTGTGTCCACTCACAGGATGAGTGACGCTGCCCTATACTGTCACTATGGCGGTGTGTCCACTCACAGCATGAGTGACGCTGCCCTATACTGTCACTATGGCCGTGTGTCCACTCACAGCATGAGTGACGCTGCCCAATACTGTCACTATGGCCGTGTGTCCACTCACAGCATGAGTAACGCTGCCCAATATACTCGCCCTTCGAGGCAAAAATTAAGTTGAGTACATTCAACTAAATCTAGTAGACCCATTTCCCGACACCCCTCCCTATTTTCCCCCCCTCACCCTTACTTCCCTTCTTTCCCCCCCCCTCACCCTTTACCTCCTTCCCCCCCCCCCCTAGCCTCCCTCAGGGGCCCAAGGTAAGGCGGTGGATTCAGTGTACCGTGAAAGAAGCAGCTTTTTCGCTGATGGAAAGCTGGCTACCCTCCACTCCATCACCGTCGACTGGGTCTGCTGCTGCTCCTGCTGGTGTCTGCTGTAGGCCACATAGGGGTCACAGCTCCTCTGCTGGAGCAGGAGGCGGCCCTGGACCCTCTCCCAGGGCCACAGGAGCCAAGGGGGAAGAGACGTTTAGAGGAATGCCCGAAACGCTTTGCGTAATAGTGGCTTTAGGCATTGTATGTACTAGCTCTACCTATAAGTCAAACAATCCTTGTAAATATTTATTGTATGTATGTACCTTACCTAAATAAAATTGTATTGTATTGTATTGTATTGAATAAAGTCGAAAGAGGAAGAGAGAGAGAGAAAGGGACGGAATTTGAGTGCCAGTTGATAGACACGCCTTAAGGGACAGTGAGTGAAGGGGATTGGACGAACGGATAGGTTGGGAGACAGATGGATAATTGGAAGAAAGGGGTAAAGCACAGGAAGAGAGATAGAGGAACTGGAGTATAGGCCTCGTAAATCTGTGTTAGGGGGAAACGAATAGACGGAAAAAGCAAAAAGATTATATTCAATTGTTGTGAAGTGACCATTGAAGGATATGTTTCGCGTCAAACCACAACCCCCTCCCCCCATTACCACTATTTCTCTACCACCTCCTCCACTACCACTATTCCTCTACCCCCCCTCCCCAGTATCACTCTACCCCCCCTCCCCAGTACCACTCTACCCCTGGTTGATCAGTCCAGCAACCAGGAGGCCTGGTCGACGACCGGGCCGCGGGGACGCTAAGCCCCGGAAGCACCTCAAGGTAACCCCTACCCCCTCCCCCACTACCACTATTCTTCTACCCCCTCCCCTCTACCCCTACCCCCTCCCCACTACCACTCTACCCCTAATTAAAACCAAGTGAATGATCTTAACCGAATGAGGCATTCTACCTTCAGTCTTGACAATGAGCGTACGAGACAATTACCATCAAATTACAAATAACGTTAAGTCATTAAAAGCTAATTACCTAACGTCGTATAGTCGTATACTATCGTATAAGCGTATATTACCTATATTCTTACCGGGTAATGAGCGCTCATTACCCAGAACGACTATACAGTACTTGAAAGGGATATGATGAGCTGCGATAGGACTGAGGGAAGGAATGGTGCCCCATGCAAGCACTTGGATCATTGGGAATCGAACGCGGACGTGCAAGAAGCGACGCCGGTACCGAGATATCGGTGCTAATTCCGGGCCTTATGGACCTCGCCTTGAAGGCAAGTCTATCCACATTTCCATTATTTAGAAAGGTGGAGCAGGAAATGTCGATGAAAAGGTTAAAAAAAAATGTGAATTGGTTTCGAATCCAAAAAAAGATATCAACTTTAGTTAGAAAACGAAGTAAATGGATTCAAAGTGGAGATGTTTTGATTTAGAAAATAAACAGGAAGTTAACTCCGTGAAAATAAAGTGAAAAAAAGGTTTACCGATCTGTTGAACAAGTTGGTTAGGAACTTCCTTGAAGTTAGTTTACAGGAATGTTTCAGGTTGTGGTTGATTATGTGTACTAGTGGTAGTGGTTGGTTAAGTGTACTAGTGGTAGTGGTTGGTTAAGTGTACTAGTGGTTGGTTAAGTGTGGTAGTGGTTGGTTAAGTGTACTAGTAATAGTGGTTGGTTAAGTGTACTAGTGGTTGGTTAAGTGTGGTAGTGGTTGGTTAAGTGTGGTAGTGGTTGGTTAAGTGTGGTAGTGGTTGGTTAAGTGTACTAGTGGTAGTGGTTGGTTAAGTGTACTAGTGGTTGGTTAAGTGTGGTAGTGGTTGGTTAAGTGTACTAGTAATAGTGGTTGGTTAAGTGTACTAGTGGTTGGTTAAGTGTACTAGTGGTTGGTTAAGTGTGGTAGTGGTTGGTTAAGTGTACTAGTGGTAGTGGTTGGTTAAGTGTACTAGTGGTTGTGGTTGATTAAGTGTACTAGTGGTAGTGGTTGGTTAAGTGTACTAGTGGTTGGTTAAGTGTACTAGTGGTTGGTTAAGTGTACTAGTGGTTGGTTAAGAGTGGTAGTGGTTGGTTAAGTGTACTAGTGGTAGTGGTTGGTAAAGTGTACTAGTGGTTGGTTAAGTGTGGTAGTGGTTGGTTAAGTGTACTAGTAATAGTGGTTGGTTAAGTGTACTAGTAATAGTGGTTGGTTAAGTGTACTAGTGGTTGGTTAAGTGTGGTAGTGGTTGGTTAAGTGTACTAGTAATAGTGGTTGGTTAAGTGTACTAGTAATAGTGGTTGGTTAAGTGTACTAGTAATAGTGGTTGGTTAAGTGTGGTAGTGGTTGGTTAAGTGTACTAGTAATAGTGGTTGGTTAAGTGTGGTAGTGGTTGGTTAAGTGTGGTAGTGGTTGGTTAAGTGTGGTAGTGGTTGGTTAAGTGTGGTAGTGGTTGGTTAAGTGTAATAGTGGTTGGTTAAGTGTGGTAGTGGTTGGTTAAGTGTGGTAGTGGTTGGTTAAGTGTGGTAGTGGTTGGTTAAGTGTACTAGTAATAGTGGTTGGTTAAGTGTGGTAGTGGTTGGTTAAGTGTGGTAGTGGTTGGTTAAGTGTGGTAGTGGTTGGTTAAGTGTGGTAGTGGTTGGGTTTTAACAAGAACTGCCTCGCAAGGGCTAATAGATCTTTAAAATATTATTTGATTTGTCTCATTTTCCTTACAACCACAACCACAACAACCACAACAACCACAACAACCACAACAACCACAACCACAACCACAACAACCAAGGTGTCCTCATCCTCCTACCAGCTGTCTCTCTACCACATGTCTACCCCACACACCTGTTTACCTAATTTGTTTTTGTATTTGACACATTCGCATTTGAATTCCATCAGTTTATTTGTGTCTCTGTTTGCCTGTTCAAAACAAAACAAAACTCTCTCTCTCTCTTGCTCTCTCTCTTGCTCTCGCTCGCTCTCTCTCTCTCTCTCTCGCTCTCTCTCTCTCTCTCGCTCTCTCTCTCGCTCTCGTTCGCTTTATGCTATATTCTCTCGTCCGCCATCTATTTCATCGGAATTACATCCCTTGGCATGTTGACAGGGCAAACAATGCTTACTTTGTACCCAAATTTCCTCTTTTTTTCATTGAGCATATTCAGCAACCTCCGAGAACTAGATTATGGATGCTGTCTTCATCTCTAGCAAGGATGCTGTCTTCATCTCTAGCAAGGATGCTGTCTTCATCTCTAGCAAGGATGCTGTCTTCATCTCTAGCAAGGATGCTGTCTTCAGCTCTAGCGAGGATGCTGTCTTCATCTCTAGCAAGGATGCTGTCTTCATCTCTAGCAAGGATGCTGTCTTCATCTCTACAAACTCTTCCTCCATCTCTACAAACTCGCCATCTTCCCAGGAGAGCCAATAGGAACTAAGAAGTTACAGCAGTGATATACAAGTCATTCAGCTATTTGGTTAAATACTGTTGGGTCGGGCTAGTAACTGGTTGGGTGACCGAGCGAACAGCCTGGCCCTTGGTGATAGGTGACCACCATTCCCTACCTGCCTGCTTCGGGGTAATTACACCATTAAAAGGTCATTTATTTTAATGGTGATTGGATATATGTGTTTCGTAAATACTAACTCACTGTCAGGTTGATGAAGCAAGCTATCAGACAGCTGAGGTTCAGATGAGCTAGGTGAGTAGTCCTCATACTGACTCATCTGTGGCTAGGTGAATAGGCCTGATACTTGCTCTGTCTGTGGCTAGGTGAATAGGCCTGATACTGGCTCATCTTTGGCTAGATGAGCAGTCCTGAAACAGTCTTCTAGGATCAGAAATAGTCAGGGAATACAGAAAAAGCTACCCTCAGGTGCTCCCGAGACAGATTACTTATAAGCAAGACCTCTGCTGCATATCCCCCTTGTGCACATTCACATCTATCACGGGCTCACCATAGCCCGTGCTACTTAAAACTTTTTGTTCCAGGTAGTTTAAAATACTTTAATCATAATATTTGTACATTTATAACTGGATTAGCTTACACAAAATCATAGCAATATATCATGTATTATCTGTAATTATAAACTTTTGGTCTAATTGTAGTTGGAAAATTAAAAGGCTCAAATGAGCAAAAGGCAATTCCATTTACTTTAAATGAACATATAACAGAATAAATGTATTTCAGAGACTAGAAACAAGACGGGTTCCAAGAACTGAAGCTCGATCCTGCAGGTCCAAATAGGTGAGTCCACAAGCCCGAGGACACGTGTGATAAGGAGATACACAGATGAGCCGGTTAGGATGCTGGGGACACATACGGGAGACACAGATGAGCCGGTAGGATGCTGGGACACATACGGGAGACACAGATGAGCCGGTTAGGATGCTGGGGACACATACGGGAGACACAGATGAGCCGGTAGGATGCTGGGACACATACGGGAGACACAGATGAGCCGGTTAGGATGCTGGGGACACATACGAGAGACACAGATGAGCCGGAAGGATGCTGGGGACACATACGGAACACACATGAGCCAGTAGGATGCTGGGGACACATACGAGAGATACAGATGAGCCAGTAGGATGCTGGGGACACATACGGGAGACACAAATGAGCCGGTTAGATGCTGGGGACACATACGGGAGACACATAAACCGGTAGGATGCTGGGGACACATGCAAAGAACTACCTACACTCATCTACAAGACGAGACTAGAGAGAATGACGAACAACATGAGTGTACTAGGTTGTAGTACAGCCAATACTGCAGCAACTGAACACAAGCCAGAGAGGCTGGGGCTAGGGCGCTAATGCTCGACTCTGCAGAGTAAATCTAGGCGAGTACATCTAGCTGAGTACATCTAGGTGAGTACATCCCATTACAATCTGTAAGAGGTCTCCTGGTGCCAGTTAAGGAAGAATCAGAGCCACCAGAGGCAGATAAATTTTGTCTGAATAGTGTCCACAAGGTGAAAGACCGGTCAGTTTAGGACCTCTGGACCGGTCAGTTTAGGACCTCTGGAGTGACTGTGTGATGGTAGTAAACAAGAGACCAGTTTTGGGCCCCCCCCTCTGGACTGCCTGGATGGTGGTAGTACGGGCTCACCATAGCCCGTGCTACTTGGAACCTGTTCCGAGTAGCTGAATCTATAACAGCAATTAGTCTGGTCTCCGGTAATAAGCCGGAGACCAGTTTCGTCTACTTAAACTGAATGCTAAAGCTGGATT